>NW_026596091.1:3397290-3409351 GCF_907164565.1 Psammomys obesus | reverse complement strand
AAAAAAAAAAAAAAAAAAAAAAAAAAAAAAAAAAAAAAAAAAAGAAAGAAAAAAAGAAAAGAAAAGAAACAAACCAAAAAAACTAAAACCAAAACCAAAACCCCTTATATTTAGAAACCACAATTGATAACTAAAGGACCACTTTGTAAGGCCAGCAGGACTGTGAGTAGTTAAAAGTATCTGCGAGGCTTGCTCCACAGTGGACTCTGAATGTCACATTTTCTAAAGAACACTGCTTTCTGAACAGTGACCAGAAACAAACAAACCAAACCAAAATACTCCTCAGAGACGGCCACTCCCTTTTCATCCACCCTGTCCACAGTCTGTGTTCCATCCTTGGATACACACCCCTTTTGAGTTCACTTTTCTACCATTACGTATTTCAGAGCTGTTAGAGGCGACCTCTCGTTGTCAGAACCACCTGGAAAGGGCCAGTTCTGATGAACACATTCCTAGCGGGACACGGTAGCACATACGTTTAATCTCAGAACTCAGGAGGTAAATGTAGATGGATCTATGTGAGTTCAAGGTCAGCTTGGTCTACATATGGAATTCCAGGACTTCGAAGTGAGACCACACAAACAAACGAATAAGCCCCACACATTCTCTGGTCTCATTTCAGAGCCACACCAGGGTTCACTCCGGTTTCCCGGGATCCTTGCTTCTGCCTTTTCACTGGTTCACGTGGTGAGGGCCTCAGCACTAGCCAGGGGGGCAGAGGGGGGCAACACCCGGCGGGGGGAGGCCTGGAGGCATAAGCAAGAGCACCCCGAGAATCAGGGAAGGGCTGACCTACAAGAACCAGCTGAGCTTGCTCCCTCCTCCAAATTCACCATCAGACAAACTTGGGGAAATACCTCCCCACAGCCTCTTGGATGGTGGCCTGCACACTCCCGCCTCGGTGGAGGCATCTCAGTCAAGACGAAGCACCCAGTCTACACTGCGCCCCAGTGAGTGACAAGTTGGTGGAGTTGCACAGCTGGCTGAATTTGTTGGTTTTAAAAGATTTGTTTATTTATGTTACATGTAGAGTGTTTTGCCTGCATGTATGTCTGTGTCCCACATGCGTGCAGTGCCTGTGGAAGCCAGAAGGCAGATTCAGTCCCCTGGAACCAACCTACAGGTTGTGGGTGTCCTGTGAGTGCTGGAAATTGACCCCACGTCATCTGGAAGAGCAGCCAGTGCTTGTGACTCCTAAGCCATCTCTTCCATCCCTTTATAGGGTTCTTTATCTTACAGTTAGATGCAGTCTTGGGCCCTGGGAATCTGGTAAGTTTGGGTTGCTGCATTTATGAGAATGTACTCATATTAAGCCACTTTCATGATTTTAAGATGTACACAACACACACATGCGCACACCCCATGTTTTCAGCAGCCGTGTTTTCAAAATGTCTTACAATCTTTGACTTACGGTCATCGAAGCAACTTATAACAGAGTTGCCATTGTTTGATATCTTCTGTCAAGTCTGGAAAACTCCAGCAACAAACTTTTATTTTATTGAGACTCCATGTAGTCCTGGTTGTCCTTGCTGCATAGAGCAGGCTGACCTTGAACTCACAGAGATCGTCCTGCCTCTGCCTCCCGAGTGCTAAGACTGAAAGTGTGCACTATGACACAGGGCCCAAGGAGCCCCAGACGTTTTTGAGAAACCCCTACCCCAGGAAGCACAGGTAGCCAGGCGCCTCCTTCAGTGTCATGGATGGCACGAGGATGACGATGTATGGAAAAATACCAAGGCCGCTAACAAGACCGCGCTAAAAACCACTGAGAAGGGTCGGAGATGACTTCGTTAATTCTCTTAGTCATACTTCCCTCTTCAGATGCACCCAAAATAGCAGGTGATGTGCCTAGGTAAGTAAGTCTAAATGAGGGCTTTCGGTGAATCTGTGCTTGAAGAGACAAGGAGCTCTGGGTGCCGACCCTGCTATAGAGAACACGCTGCCACCAGCCTCGTCCAGACCCCCGGAAAGCTCTTGGTGTCTCAGCAGCATAATCATTAACTGAGAAACGGGGTGGGGGGGAGGAGGGAGAGGAGGAAGAGGAGAAGCAGGAGGAAGAGAAGGAGGAGGAGAAGGAGGAGAAAGAAGAGGAGGAACAGAAGGAGGAGGAAGTGGAGGAGTAGAAGTAGAAGGAGGAGAGGAAGAAGGAGGAACAGGAGGACGAGGAGGAGGAGGAGGAGGAGGAGAAGCAGAAACCTTCAGGAAGATTGTATAGAAAACTTAAAACATTATCACTGTGCCTGACACCAAGCCTGCAATCCTGGTACCCAGGCAGTGGAGGTGGCAGCACCAAATGTTTAGCGCCATCCTGGGGGTGGGCATAAAGGTGCTTGCTACCCAGCCTGACAGCCTAGTTTGATCCCCAGGACCACATTCTGGTAGGAAAAAAACTGATTCTTGCAGGTGATCTTCTGACCTCCGCACATGTGTTGCGGCATGAACGTTTCCACACTTAGGCGCACGTGCACACACGAACATGCACACAAATAGATACATATAAAAATTTCAAAGCCACATACTAGGTCCCCATAGTAGGCTATCTCAAAACAAAAAAAGCAAAACATTGTTTTTGTATTAAAACAAATGCAGCTATGTTACCAAGGAGTTTAAAAATAAAATTTAAGCGAGTAGACACACTCTCAGCTTCCTGGCCAGCCTCAGACACCACAAGTTGAGTCCTCAGAGCTGGCCGGCCATTTCTGTCTGCTGAGGGGCCGCTGCTATGGAAAAGTTTGACTAGCTTCTTTCACAAAGAGCCCCATTTACTTTCTCAGCCATTGGCCATTAAGGAGAAAACCACACCCAGTTCCTTCTGTCCTGGGCTGCCGTCCCTGGCTGTCATCATTCCTGACCATCGTCTGTCTGTTGATGGATAGTGTCTTCAGAGCCTCAGGCATCTTGGCAGGGTGTTCTGTGCAGCTTTAGTGAAGGAGACCCAGGTAGTGTGGTTTCCAAGGTGAAACCAGAGACCACCCTTGATTTGGAGGGTGAGGTTCTGGCTTTGGGGTTAGACCTGTGGAGCAAGTGGAGTCCATACTTATGGAGGCTTCACAAGTCTTGTATAAGTTTTCTTCATTGTATTGGTGTTAGAGAGAGAGAGGGAGGGTGGGAGAGAGAGGGGGAGAGAGAGGGAGGGAGAGGGAGAGAGAGAAGGAGAGAGAGAGCACGTTTCCATGTATGGTAGTGCGTGCCCAGCAGCCTTCTCTCAAATGAGGAGCACACCAGTAAACAAAAGAGGTAAAATCTGTGTCCTTTAGAATTTACATTCAAGCCAGGAGGTGCTGGCACATGCCTTTAATCCCAGCTCTCAGGAGGCAGAGACAGGTGGATCTTTTGAGTTCAAGGCCAGCCTGGTCTGCAGAGTGAGTTCCAGGACAGCCAGGGCTACACAAACCCTGTTTCAAAAAAAAAAAAAAAAAAAAGCCAAAAAAAAAAAAATACCCTACATGCTAAGATGAGAAGTCAGGCACTTAAAAGACAGAATGTCTAGACTACGGATAGACGTGGTGAGTGCTATAAAATAAGGGAAGGTGGAGAGGTGGATAAGGTGAGGGGCAGATGTGACTTTAAGAGGGTGTTCAGATGGCAAGGGCAGGAACAAGCAGTAAACACCCAGAGGTGCTGGATCAGCTGGTTTTGAAGGTAGCACAAATGTGAAAGGTTGCAAGAGGAGGAGAGAAGGCAAGGCCATGGAGCCCGGCAGCCAGTGGTGGCATAGCTCAGAGAGGTCCTTGCGTGGCTCTCCATCTGCTGAGCTGGCAGCGGGCTCAGTGACTTGCTTGTCATGAGCAGCTTATGGTAAGTCAGTGGGGTCCCACGTCCATTGCAAAATTGGCACTTACCTTCTTGGTGGCAAGTTCACTCACTTTCTTGGCTCACTCCTCCCCCTTCCTAAGATCTATTTCTATTCATGTGCATGTGTGTGAACGTGGTCACATATGTTCAGGTGCTTGGAGAGGCAGAAGAGGGCACTGGATGATCCAGAGCTGGAATTACAGGCCTTTGTGGGCCACCCAGTATAGGGTGCTGGGAACTGAGCCTGAGTCCTCTGGAAGAGTGGCGAGTGCTCTTAACCACTGAGCCATCTCTCCAGCCTAGCTTGCACTTTTCAACGAAATAAGCTGCCTTAGGGGAGTCTGTGTGGCAGGAAACGGGGGTGGGCAGCCCCTGGCAATGGCCAGGGAGGAATTGAGGCTTTCAGTCCAGTAATAGGAAGAATGGAGTCATGCCAACAACCATGGAGCTGTCTGCAGCTCTAGCCATGGCTGAGCCTTGAGATGAGTCCTTGCTCCTGCTAAGGGTGGGACTGCAACCAGAGAGGGTCCTAAAGCAAGGCCAGGCAGGCCAGGTTCAGATTCTTCACCCAAGGAGCCAGGAGTCCATACATACATTTCCAAGGTGTCTGATTACTGGTGAGATGTTACAGAGCAGTTCATAATTAACGCACAAGGGTTTTCCTGGGCAACTGGAAGAATGGAATGACTACTTACCACAGCGGGTGAATGTGGGTGATGGGATGTCGGTGGAGGAGGAGGGAAGCGCAAGTTTGGTTTACTGTGCGCAATACACACCTATTTCTGTTTGTGTTTATATCTTTTGTGCATTTTCCAAGTGGCAATTAGCTACTAACACCCGTGATCTCTATCTCCCACGGTACACCCTAGCTTTTTTTTCTTTTTTTAAGGGTTGAGAGTGTTGCTTATTTATTTATTTTATGTACACAAGTGCTCTATTTGCATGTATACCTACATGCATCAGATCATATTATAGATGATTGTGAGCCACAACATGGTTGCTAGGAATTGAACACAGGACCTTTAGGAAGAGCAGTCAGTGCTCTTAACCACTGAGCCATCTCTCCAGCTCCATGGTGCACTCTAAACCAAAGTTAATTAGGGCAGCTTCAAAAATAATTTGAGTCATAATTATCTCTAGAAACCAAGACCATCAGATACAGTACCAACAAACAAAATGTCAACATTTTACTTAAAACTTTTTTTCTTCTGAAAAAAAGGGGGGTTGCACAAAAACTGGGATAAAGCTGATCATTGTATATCTAGAAGGGAGAGATTTGGGGAGTGGTTTGACAATACAGCCATTGGAACCGAGAAAGAACACTTCATTTCAGCCTCTGAGAAGCACTCAGTAAGTCAGGAAATTGGTCGCTCTTAGAAGTATGTCTAGCTTACTGAGGTTTTGGATTAAGTAGCTGGTGGCCTACATGGAGCTCCAACGTCCAGTGTGGAAATAAAGGAAGCAAAGGAGATGAGCTCTTCAAGCAGTGGCAGAGGAGAAATGAGGGAGGAATTGATGGAGGCTGCTGAGGGGGCTGCTGAGATCAGGCAGTGCCTTTGCTCACCCCAACTTCCATCTCAAGATGGCACCATTTTTTGTTTGGTTCTGGAAGCAAATCCAAGAGCACCCAACTCCAGAGGAAACTCAGTTCACATGGCAACTCTGACAATCCCACCGGAACTCCTTACCCATGACTGGTTTAGCAACAGCATTCAATGTGGTTGTGGTCAGGAGATAGGAATGAAATTGCCACCAGGCAGACCCTGCTGTCTGTGTGTGATGAAATGGAGCTAGGGCAGCCATCTTGGGACCACCAGTGGTATGACTGATGAGTGGTTAATACTGTCAACATGTTAGGAGACCAGACTCACATGGGAGAAGAACTGGGAATGTCTGGGATGAACTTTCTAGTTGCGTTATAATTGAGCTGGGAAGACCCACCTGAAACGCAGGTATCCCCATTATACGAGCTGAGGTCCTGGACTGGACCCAGGCGAGCTGTATCTCAGCACTCTCTTCTTGCTTCCTTACTGCACGTGCAACTCGGCCAGATGCCGCGTAGCCCTGCTGTTATGTCTTCTGTACCGTGGAAGACCGCAGCCTTGAACTTAGAGCCTCCAACGTCCTTCCTCTGTAAGGTGCTTTTGCCAGGTATTGGTCACAGCAAGGGAGAAAAGTAACTGATCCAGGTGGAATCAAGCGGCCAAAGCGCGGCAGAGGGACTTGGGTTCTTGATGGGAATCCAGCTGCCATGAGTTCTGGTTTTAGAATTGATTTTACAGGCTTGTTTTTGTAGGGAAAGGGGCACTTTCCAGTGGTCCCAGCCATTTCCCAGCCATTTATGAGAGGGATTTTTTTTTTTTTCTGTTACTGGCAGCCAGGACCTAGGAGAAAGTCCAGTTTTCTGGCATGATCAGTGGTCTTGTTGTATATTATAGGAAATGCAGAAGGTGTCGGGGCTGGGGCCGTGAGAAATGGTGAGCAGGGCTTGGGGCACTCAGCATGTGCACAGTTAGCCTGAGGGAAGCATGGCGGACTTCTAAAGGGTGTAGGAACCCTCCTAGCAGGGTAATCGGTGGCTGCCGTGCTGGTCTGACCTGGGTGTGGGTCCCAGCTTGGCTTAGTAACGCCTATGTCACCTGTGGCAGCACACTGACATGGTTAGCCTCCATTTCACCCAGGAGGAATTCCTGGGGTGTGACAAACAGTTCCAGCTCTCGCTTTCCTTTCCTCTCGACCAGTGACAAACCTCACATTCTGGCACTCGGGCTCTCAGATAATGTATCAATGGATTCCAAGCGATGGGATCTGTTAGCTGTTTTGTTTCTTACTCGTTAGCTGATGGAGAGAATCCAGGGGCTGCCTGGTGGCTAATCTTGGTTGTCAATAAGCCTGAGAAGAAAGGACTTCAACTGGGGAATCGCCTCCACCAGATTGTCCTGTGGGACATTTAAAAAAAATTGCTATTTGGTGTAGGAAGGCCGAGCCATTGTGGGTGGAACCAGTGTGACCCTGGGAGAGCATTCCTGCATGGTTTCTGTGCAAATTCCTGCCCTGCACTCCTACCTTGGCTCCTTTTGATGATATAAGCTGTAACAAGAAACAAACTCTTTCCTTCCAAATCTTCTTTTGGTCAAGTTGCTCTAACACGGCAACAGGGAAGCAAAGCAGAATGTTCACTGCTCTAAAGGAGGCGGGACCTGGGAGAATGGGCCCGATAAATGAGGCCGATTAAAGTCTCACGCAATAGCCAGCTCTATTCAGAGCGCCAGCTGGTTAACACTCCTAGGATTAAGAGGAGTCACGTGAGCTAAATGTTCACTCACAGGGCATGAGGCAGACAAGCCACACACAATCTTCCTGGGGAAAACAAAACAAAACAAAACAACCCATGTTTTTCCATAGAAGCATATAAACAAATAACAATAGCCAGTTATAGTGAATAATCTGGAATAAACTCATTCCTATCTGCTACATCTGGGAGGGGCATGGAGGCACATTTCAAGAGCAATTCGGTGTTTGAAGAAACTGAGATCACAGGACTCTCGTTTTCTTGGACTGTTCTCACAAGCTCTCAGAAATCTCCTCACACAGTTCCATTCTTGGATTATGTTCCGACATCTCCCCGCTTTTAAGCACAGGATATGGGGGGTGATTGAGATGTTGTAGATAAATCTAGATGCATTTAGTAGTACATTCAAGCAAGTTATAAACACAGTAAATACTGTTGGAGCAGTGAAAGAACCGTGTATTATACCCTGCCACCAGGACGAGGGATCCAGCTTAGTCAGTATTACTGCTTACATTATTACATTGACCAGAAGAATCTAGAGACGAGCTTGAAAAGAGACCCCTGTGGTTAGTAGTTCTGGTCTGTCGTATAATTGAAGCCTGTATTGGTGTAAATAGATCCATTCCAAAGGTTCATTCTCTTGTGCTGTAACACCCGTAGGAAACAGTTTAGTGGGGAAATAAGTAAAGAAAGGCACGGAAGGAGCCACATGATACACAGCTGCTTCTTTTCGTCTGGATTCAACAGCCATTTCTCACGAAGCAGCTGCCCCCTCCCCACGATGCTGGCACACTCAGAAACCGTGAGACAACGAGTGCCTCTCCTCCGTCACTGCATCTGTTGGGTGATAAGTCTTAAGAAGAGAAGCAAATGCAGGCACTAGTCTCATTCCTGAGACACTCACAGCCCCAGTTCCTTCCGAAGTCATAACCTCTTGCCTTTCACCATCACAGCAGGGGTTAGGGTTTCAACAGAGTTTTGAAACAACGATATTAAGACCCACAAAACCACTTCCTATCATTAACATTTTTAGTTAATGTTAGTCTTTGTCTTTCAGGACAAAGACTGGCTTAATGATTGTAAACAGGCTAAATGAAAAGGCCAAGTAGCCAGATCTGTTACCCCAGCAGACGTTGGTGAGTTTGAAGCCAGCCTGGGCTGCCTACTGAGAACCTGTCTCTAAAGCCAAATGGCAGCCGCAACAAAAACGGTTCCCAGTAGAATAGGTACCAAGTAGAAACAGTGGCAAGTGGGCTCCTTGACACGCCATCATGGATGTGCAGTGCCATCTCCAGGCTAGCACACATGTGATGACGGCAGCTCTCACTTGCTCACATTACCGGCCTTATCCCTTTATGATCAGGACTTCTGGCCTGTCGGCTTGCTAACCACCCTGCTGAACCTGAGCTCTGTGACGCTGGAATAGTCCTGTCTGAATCCTGAGTGAGCCTGGTACCCAGTGGTTTTTATTGGTACAAGCAGGGTTTTCAGTGTGTGTGTGTGTGTATTACATCTGTAAGTCTGTATACCACATGTGTGCAGTAGCCACAGGGACCAGAAGAGGGCATCATATCCCCTGAGAGCCTCCAGGGTTCTGGGAGTTGAACATAGGTCCTCTAGAACAGCCATCTCTCCAGCCCCTTTGAACTTCAAGGTAGTGCAGTATTAATGTTTGTCTGTTCTAGAAACACAGATTTGAACACACTAGGCCTTGAGTCCCATGTTGTCTGGCTCTGCGGTGTGCCCCCAAAGCCAGCCTACTACCTGCTACGTGGAACCTATTTAAGAAGTGTTGGAAGTGTGTGTGTGTATTTGAGACAGGGTGTCACTGTGTAGCTCTGGCTGGCCTGGAACTTGCTTTGTAGACTAGGTTGGATTTGAACGCAGAGATCTGCCTGCCTCTGCCTCCTAGGTGCTGGGATTAAAGGTGTGCACCACCACAGTTTCAGCATTTTTATTTTACTCTTTTGCATAAATTCCTTTTCCTGGGCCTAAACTAGCCCATGACGTGAGAGCAATACTTCTCGGCCAGAGGAGCAGAGTTTAAAGTCCAGTGACTTTAGAGGGTCACGTGGGCACAAGAACAGGGGTGGGGTGTTTCAGTCACATAGAAGGACAGCTTGTGCAAGACTGCCTGAGCACTGCACGGCCTTAGTGCCCCTCGAGGCCCACACACGGCAGCATCTCAGGCACTGTGAGCATCAAAGATGTTCTTGTGGCCTTCCACTTGCCACGGGGAGCCCACCACCTCACACAGGGAAAAGCAACGGCCCAGAGAGGAGGGGGTCCTGCTGGGGTACAAGGCCAGAGCCCAGATCTGGACAAGGGTCTCTGCAGTTACTCGATAATCTCCCTGAGTATCCCAAGTTTAAAGCTGCTCAAATGCCAATATCGTATTGCAAGTAAAAAGTTTTGTGCTACAATACTTTCTTTCATGGTCAAATTATATAAATATATATTATAATATGATATTGTATAAAATTATATTGCATAAAATTATATATTGTATAAAATTACCTTCTGGCTACATGTATAGATGTGTATACAATATGCATGAATTTTGTGTTTGGTCTCGACTCCCATCCCCACGATGTCTCATTAGGTACATGCAAATGCCTCTCAATCTGAAAGTGTTCACACCCAGAACCTCCTTTGGTCCCAGGTATTTTGGATGAGGGTTGTCAGTGTGTGATGTGTCTTGTTTAGATCACGAGGGACCACGGGTCTGTGTGCTGGGCTCTGGGGCCCGGGATGGTGTTAAGGGCTGTCCCGCTGTCCCCTGTAACTGCCCTTTTCTCGTTCTGGCTCCTTCGAATCCCATCTCCTGGAGGAGCCTAGCCCTGGCCGGGGGGGGGGGTGGTGGCACAGCATGGTCCTAGGAGTTTGGGCAGAGATAAACCCTCCCCAGCCAGGGCTGGCTTGGCTTCCTAATAGAATGGAGATGAATATGTGAGCTTTAAATGGAGTCAATGCTTCAGGAGCTAAGGAGGGAGCCGTAAATGGCTCTATTGGAAGCCATTAGGGGCAGCCTTCCTGGGAAGCATGGTTCAGTCAAGGTTAGACGTGAGAACCATCAGTGTGGCTGAGGGGACACTCCACCTGCCCACTGCTTTACCAGTTTCTTAATTAGCTCTCTAAACCTACGGCCATCTGCGGCTGCCACGCCGAGACACACTGGGTGTTCTTTTCTTTTTTTCTCTCCACACTGGGTAGGATCATCTTCTGTGACTTGTCAAGGTCAGTACCGAGATGCCCATCTTCCCATCTTCATTGGCATCTTCATTCCTCCTTGCAAGCAGTCCCCGTCAGCGGGTAATGAGAAGTTTCCCTCGCCCTTCCTAGTGATTATTTTAAACAATGGATGGTGTTTGCAGAAATGAGACTGGGAATAGAGATTCCTAATGAGTAGTTCTGGCAATAATTAGTTATTTTCTATATTTATCGAAAACGACTGCATTTTCTCTGAAGGAAAAAAATGGGATGATTACCATAGCTATTTATCTGCTTCCCGATTTTAATGACTAGCGGTTGCCATTTTTTAATTACTAGGACTGAAAAAAAATGTTATCCTTTAGCTGAGGTGGCTCTGGTGTCATTAGTAATTAATTTGCATATTTGTATCAAAATGGAGCGCAGGGAGAACAAATAGAAGGTGCTTGGCTGGGCTGTGTGCCACTCCCCCGGCCCACTAGGACCACAGTAGAGCCAGCAAGGGCTCATTTTCTTGGGAACCATTCTTTGACAATGGAGACCTGCTCCTTATGTCTGCTGTGAGGTACCTGTGATTTCCTGCTGTGGCAGACTTTAAGATTCCAACACAGCATCATGGAGCACCTTTGTGGGATCAGATCGTGTCAAACTTCATGAGCTGGTTCTGGAACGTCACTAGATTAATATACATACATATATATGGATGACATCTTAAACATGTGTATTACCTGGGGGCTCAAGATGCAGACCCAGGTCCTGTCCAATTATGACTAAAGTAGCAGAGGCAGGAGCACAGAGGGTACCATCCAGGGGTAGAGAGGAGGGGTAAGGGTGAAGGGGAGTGGAAGGGGCTTTGGGACAGTGTGCAGGGCTGTCTTCTCTGAGGAGTCTCATCACCTCGAGTGTGAGGTGTAGGGGTGAGTCCATGAAAATCCTGGGGTGGAGAAGGAGGGAGCTGACAAGCCTGCGGGTGGCTTTTAGTCCTGGCATCTGGGGAGTGTTGAGGGCATTTCCTGAGACAGCTAGAGCAGATCCTCCCTGGGTGACAGCTCTCTTGCTCTGTCTCCCTCCATTTCTTAGGGATACATAACAATCCTCACTCTTATTCTCCGGTCTCCACATACTGCCAGCTCCTTAAAATTTCATGCTCCCTGCTGTCCTGACTGGTACAATTCCACAGGGAAGGGATTTATCCACTCCTGACTTCCAGTCCTGAGAACTGGCCCAACCTCACTAGTCAATATTTCTGGGATTTATCAACTCTATGAGATTCAAGCACCCAGTCATTTCACTAGGACTTCCAAAGAGGCCTGGCCTGAGCTGGTGCCTGCCCTCAGGGCGTGTAAGCACCCCCTTTCTGCTAACATGAGCACCCCCTTCTGCTGGCTTTGTTGGCCTGCTCCTGAGCCTGGCTGGAGGTGCCCGTAAACGTTGGGTGATTGACTTCATGGGTATTATTTTATCCCGAATCACTGTTATTTTCATTCCAAATTATTTTATTCTTCCTTCGTGTTACAGTGAGGACATTTCATTGATTTGTCTGAGACTGTATGTGTAGAGGTGAAATTATCTCTGAGTTTCATTCTGGCATCATGCAGAAGCCCTGGGGTTTCTTTTCAGTCCTGGGGCTGGGGACATCAGAACAGTTCCACTGAAGGACAGGGCATGGAAGAATTTTCTGGTATATAATTTTGTTTTTTGTTTTCAAATATTTATCTATTTAGTGTGTGTGTGTGTGTGTGTGTGTGTGTGTGTGTGTGTGTG
>NW_026596091.1:3386191-3392290 GCF_907164565.1 Psammomys obesus | reverse complement strand
ATGCCCTCACACACACACACACCATGCCCTCACACGCACACACACACACACACACCATGCCCTACACACACACACACACACACACCATGCCCTCACACACACAATGACAAGCAGAGTTTGAAACAACCAAGGGCTGGCCACATGGATCATCAGATAAATGGGACAGCATCTCTTGCTTCACAAGTCAAGTGCCCTGAATTAGATCCTGGGAAGGTGGAAGGAAAGAACCAATTCCACAAAGTTGTTCTCTGAGCTCCTGTGTGCCCCACCCTCACCATCACTCACACTTATGTGTGTGCGCACGTGTGCATTAAATGCAATAAACAAAGCAGTGTTCTCTCTCTCCTCCTTCCCGAGCTGCACCCCCCCTTCCTGTTGTTACCGGATGTAAGGACCACTCGAGACAATGCGTCGGGCTACTACAGAAGGGTATGAAACACTGTGACAGTCGGTATAATGAGAGAGATGGCAACTAAGTGATGGAGAAGTGGCTGATGGGGGTATGTGCCCTGGATCCCATGAGGCATGAAGTGAGACTTCACAAGACTCCATCACATGGCTCAGAGGGGCAGTCAACTGACCGTTATTTAGCTCTGGATTCTCCATGTACTGTTTGCAAACCACGGCTGAGCTCAGGCACCTGAAGGTACAGGAAGTGAAGTCACAGGGCTGATGTGGGTATAGGAGGCAGGAGATGGTGTCAAGCTTGGTCTGCCTTCCAGGGAGCTGTTGGGGAGGGCTTGGTGCTTCATCTGGTAGGTGACAGTGTGTCTACTTGGTCAGTGGAGACAGGGGAGAGAGAGAGAAAGCAGGGGTGTGTCGCAGTAACCAGAGTGTGGAGTTGATGTGACATTGGAAAAGGACCTGAAGGGCCCAGATATGAGATGGCGAGGAGGATGCTGGGACGTGGGCCTGGGTGGGAGGGACCTCGTGGGTACAAGGGGGTATCGCTGGCTCTCCATAAAGGGCACTGCTCGAATCAGAAATAAGAAGTGAAATCGAGGAGTGGATTCTGAGAGGAAAGAGGGTGAGGTAGAGAAAGGCCTTGCATCATGGAATACAGCCTCAAGAACATGTGGAGCTTTAGACATGGAGCCTGAGTTGTTGGGGCACAGGAAGGGAAGAGATCTTCCGGGAGGCCCGACCTCTGCTGCCCCGGCTACACCCGAAGCCAGGCTGTTACCTCTCCGGTTGCTCCTAGCCTCAGATCTGTTATGCGGTTGGGTAGTTAGCTTAGAGGGAGTAGGAACTGCCAGGCATGGTGGAGGGCTAATGAGGGTGAGTGAGCCATTTACCGACAGAGGTAGGCACCATGGTGTGGGACCACAAAGACCCTGTGTAATCACAGCATTTGTCCAGCAGTGGTTTGGCTGAGGCTGAGTCCTGCAGACCCTGCTTCACCCTGGAATATTTTCTTCCCTGGGGTTGGCCCCATGCAACAGGCCAAGACCTGAGCTATGAGTAGGGACCATTCACATCTCCCCTCCAACCCCATTCCATGCCCTGGATTCTACCCTGTAGGACAGATTCTCTACAAACTTCTTCTGTGGGATCACCATTTTGAGTCTGCATCACCCAATTCAATCTTGGTAGGACGGTTTTAAGCCACAAGAATATCAGGCGCTGCTGGTGGGCCAGAATTTTAAACACTACACTGCTAATTCTCCACCAGAGGCTGGAAAGGAAGCAATGTGCTGGTGGCTGAGCTGTGGGTCCCAAGGGTTCTCAGGCCTGTCAGAGAGCATTTCTGGGGCTATGAACTCCTTTGGCAATAAATTCTTGTAGATGCCAAAAGTAACACGCTCTCTCACGAGCGCACACAAGCACACACATGCACACAGAGCCGGAACGATTAAAGCCTATCTATCAAGCTATTAATGGACAGTAGCAGCACTGACATAGAGTACAGAGACCCCGTGATAGAGTTAGTGAAAGACGGGCCAGTGGCTTCAATAATGTAGAAGCAGTAAGTGTTGGCACTGCCTCAAGACCCAACAGCTGTGGTGTGACACAGGACACAAGAGGAGGAAGTCACGGGCATTGCAATTATGGAAGTCAATGTCAAAAGATGTAACCTTTCTTCACTTCAAACACAGACCCCTAAATTCTATGCATGGACTCCCAGGGGGAAGAGGGGACTTAAAAAGGGTCCTGATGTTTACAAGGTCTGTATTCTACCCTTAGGGCATTCAGTTGTATGTAGATTGTGTGAAATAAATGTGTGTTAATGCTAGAGGGAGAAGGAAAAGTGTCTACCTGAAATTCAAATGCTGAAGCCTGGTCCTCAAGGACATGGCATTGGGTCTTTGGGAGAGGCCTGGTGGGCAAGGTTAGTGCTCTTAGGAAGGGCCCTTACCTGTGGGCACACCGTCCTGAATATGCCTAGTCTTGGAAGCTAAGCACGGTTAGTCCTGGTTAGCACTTGGATGGTAGAAAAGGTATTTGTTTGTTTGTCATGTGGGAATAGAAGACTCATGTCAGAGCCATCAGGGAGGCATTCACCAGGCCCGGATCTGCAGCCTCCAGCCCTGACAGGGTACAGCTGCTGTTGCAGCCACTGCAGCAGGGTACGGCAGGTAGGAATCCAGGGGCAGATGATGAACCGTCAGCAGAGGGACTGGGGTATTGGCGGTGCTGGCTGAAAGTCCTTGTTTACTGTGTCCCTGATCAACACCAATTAGCCTAGAGAACAGCAGCAGTGAGCTCACGTGTGGCACTGTGGCTAACACCTCCATGTTATTAGAAATGAGCTCTTGTTTATGAAATCAATGATACACAAAGTGAGCTGGCTGACACTTTCAAAGTTTTAACTAGAAAAATCGTTTATCATTTCTGTGCACCCAGAAGGTGGCTGTCAGGCCCTCTGGGAGCCAAACTTTTCTGGAGAGCAGAAGTGCTCTTGAAGCTGGGTGTGGGGCGCATGCTTTTAATCCCAGGACTTGAGGAGGCAGAGGCAGGCAAATCACTTTGAGTTTGAGGCCAGCCTGGTCTACAAATTGGGTTCAGGACAGCCAAGGCTACACAGAGAAACCCTGTGTAGCAAACAACAAACAACAACAAAAAGAAGTGCTTGTGACTGCTGAGCCATGTCTCTAGTCCCGGCTGACGCTCTTGAGGCACCGAATGCTTCCTTGACTAGGGACCACGGACCTAATAAAAGCCGCCCTCCCCTACCAAGCTGGCACCTGGGAGTTCGGTCATCTCAATCATGTGTCTAGCTAGGGGGCTGGAGAGAATCTTGTTTTCTAACACCCACCCCACTCAAAACAAAGGCGTCTTTGAATGTTGTCTAACACCCAAGAAAATGTCCCCTGTAGTATGTGTGAGCGGGGACTTGTAATTACACACCGTGAGCTGCTTATTACAGTGTGCTCGTCAGTGAGGAAGGCTGTGTGGTCTGAGAGAACTCTTTCTTTCAATGACAGACAGCAAAGTCGCCGAGGAGGAGCTAACTGTTGCCCAGAGCGAACATTCTAGAAAATCAAGATGTTGTCATATTAAGTTTGATGGGTGCGTTACAGTGGCAGTTAAGTGCCTAAAACACTGGTTTAGGTCTGAAATCGTCTCTCTTGTCACCTGTGCTTTAGGAAACAAAACAACAACAACAAAACAACCAACCAACCAAGAAAAAAAGAATCAAACAGATTTAGGGGAAGGGAAATGACTTACCGTCATAGACCATTCTTATTTTGTGGCATTGAGTCAGGCCCTAGGTGAGGGCAGAGTTCCCCTGAGGCCATTCTGGAGAGCGCTCAGGGCTGAACGCCACAGGGGAGGTGCTGCACACTACAGGGATGGAGAGAACTCTGAGCTGCAGGGAACGGCCAGGGCTGGATCAGGCTTTTCCCTTCCTGAGCAATGAGGTAGCAGGAAATGGCAGTGTGACCCAAGGGTGGATTGACCTGTAACCCAGATGAGGTGATCACGGCATCTAAAAGACATCTGAAATGGAACATCAGACGTACCTATACGATATTCTATAGATTCTATGTGTATACCACATGCAATCCGAATGGCAATTTAAGTTCTCCAGAGAGCAGTAAAGTTGGGGCTAGAAACAGTCATGTAAGGAAATGGGCACTGTGATATTTGAGTGGCCAGGAAAGACTCCCAGAGCAGAAGACCTTTGCACTAAGACCTGGAGGACAAAAGGGTGATAGGTATGCCGATAGGGAGAGCAGAACCTTCCAGCAAAGAGGACAGGAAATGCAAAGGCCCTATGGCAGAGCATGTCTATGCTGTTCAAGAGCAAGAAGGCCTGTGTGGCTGACCCAGGGCAAACAGCTGTGAATAGAGACTGGTTAGATGGGAGACAGTCTGCTTACCCAGAATCCACAGATCAGCACCTGGAGCTGGATTTTCATCAGAGAAAGCTGGAAATACATAGGAGCATTCTTTTCTTTTCTCAGAGGAGAAACAGAACCTTCCTTGGCTTAAAGGGATCATTTTAGCTGCTGTGCTAGGATTTGATCTTGGAGGGGCGAGGCAGACTTAGAAGATCCAAGGCTTGACCTCAGTAATCACAGGGAGAGGCGGTGATTAGCCTGATCAGAGAAGGCGCCCAGAAGATGGTAAGAGTTAGTTGCTGTATTGTGAAGTTGCAGGCTTTGCTCACGCATCACCTGTGGGAGATGGCAGACCAAGCAAAGATCCAAGCAGGATGCAGAAGCCTCTGCTGTCCCCACAGAGTGAGGGGGTTGCCATGAGCCAAAGGGAAGGGCAAGAGAGCCGTCGGGCAGATTAGAACCAGGAGACTCGTTTTAGAATTTCAAAATGGCAAATAGACTGTTGGAGATGCGAGTAGGAAATCCATATATAGGGTCTGTTACCCATTCTTGTACTCATCTTCTGTCAGATGTGTGCTGCAGATTCCTTCTCCCAGCATACTTAGGTTTTCACTGCCTTCAGCTGAAAAGACATTTTTAATTTTAAGTAAACAAAAAGTGACCAACCTTTCCGTTTAGGCTGATGCTTTCTTAAAGAAAAACTTTTCCTTTCTTGAAATTAGGACTGAGTTAATCTAAATTTTTTCCTGAAAATTTCAAGTTGTTGTTGTTTAAATACTTAAATTTTTAATATTAAAATAAGTGAAAGTGGCCTTGGTGGGCCAATGATAGGGAGGGGGTCCCAAAAACCAAGTACCTGTGCCCTGAGGCTGAGAAAAGCTCAAGCCCAACAATAGGGCAGTTAGTGCTCATTCACTCCTCTCCCAGCAGACCCTTCCTCCTTGGCAGGTCTGTCCACAATGCTGTCTCTGTGTCTACCCCAGGGCAGAGCAGTTGTTCAGTAAACCCCTGTCGGCTGATAAGGTAAAGGAAGTGAAGGTCATCAGTTGGACACAACCCTTTTTGGGGCCTTCTTTAGACCTTCACACTGATACTTTATTCAAAAGGAATGTTCCTGAATCTCAGCCCCATCCACTGGATCAGGGTTTTGGGAAATGGAGCCTGCTGCTTTCTTTATTTACCTACCCCCGTTTCTTTTCCTTCCCTCCTTCCATAATAACAGTAATAATCTTTATTGTTTATAATTTACATACAACAAAGTAGATCCTCTCTAGTTTATAGTTTCATGAATTTTCATGAATGTATACAGCCATGTAACTCCTAACCCCAGAGAACAAAACATTTCCTTGGTCCCAGAGCCCCTTTTATCCATGTGTAGTCTCTTACCCAGAGAGCTCTCTGTCCCTATTGGTGTGCTGGAGACCTGGCCATCCTCCATAGCTGTTCATCTCCTCAGCCAACGCTCACGCGGCTCTGTCTGGAGGCCCATCTATGTGGCAACATGGATTTGAGGCAGACCCAGTTGCAGGCTGATAAGCAGAGGAGGTGTCTGAACCAGTTTGAAAGGGTGGCTGCCTGGGGGAGGCTCTCTGGAGGGGTTGGGGAGTAGGTGAGTGAGGTGAAAGGCAGCCTAGATCAAGTTATCAGGCTGTGGGAGGGGCAACTGCAGAATGCTTCATTTGATGGTGTCGGAGTCAAAGGCTGGAGTCTCAGTCCCAGAGTAAGAAAAGACAGCTGGCTGTTCTTGAGCCCTTTCTCTCTCTCCTTTCCTTCCTTCCTTCCTTCCTTCCTTCCTTCCTTCCTTCCTTCCTTC
>NW_026596091.1:3378299-3386181 GCF_907164565.1 Psammomys obesus | reverse complement strand
TTCCTTCCTTCCTTCCTTCCTTCCTTCCTTCCTTCCTTCCTTCCTTCCTTCCTTCCTTTCTTTCTTTCTTTCTTGTATGTTTTATGAGACAGGGTTTTTCTGTGTAGCCCTGGCTGTCCTGGGACTCTCTCTGTAGACCAGGCTGGCCTAGAACTTAGAGATCTGCCTGCTTCTGTTTCCCGAGTGTGCCACCACCACCCACCCAGCCCTTGGAACCATTTTCTAATGCTGTCCTGCCTCTTTGACATCACCAAGAGCAGCATCTTCAGAGGAAAGCTGTTGTGTCTTGGGGACAGGTATCTGTCCCACCAGCTTTGGGCAGAGGAGCAGGAGGTCCATGTAGACCATACCTGGTACTCCAAAAGCATCTAAAAGGGACCATCATGGGTGCACTGGCAAGTCTATCTCAACTTGACACACAAATTAGAGTTCTCTGAAAGAAGGAACCTCTATAGAGCACATGCCTCCACAATATCCAGCTGTGGAGCATTTTCCTAATCTCCAGCTGTGGAGATAATTAATGAATTTTCCTAATTAATTGGGGTAGGACCCAGCCCATCATGGATGGTGCCACCACTGGGCTGGTCCTGGATTCTGTAGGAAAGCATGCTGGATGAGCCAGGAAAAGCAATCCAGTAAGCAGAGCCCCTCAGTGGCCTCTCCATCAGCTCCTGCCTCCACACTCCCACCCTGATTGAGTTCTCGTCCTGACTTCCTTTGATGATGAACATCGAGATGAAAGTGTAAGCTGAATAAACCCTTTCCTCCCCAACTCACTCTTTGGTCATGGTGTGTCATGACCAAATGAATAGCAATAGAAACTTTAAATAACCCACTGGACCACGTAGAAACAACACCCCCTTTGGCTTGTGGGCAGCCCCTCTGGAGCCATTCCCTGGTCTCTGGGCTTATCAGTACCCTTGCTTGCAGAGGTGGAAGAGGTGTGGACTGAGGCTGGTCTTATGTTACAGACATACTCTACATATCTGCTCTGGCAGAAGTCTCTAGAATGTACAGTGGGCCTGTGGCTTTGATGAGCAGCATGTGTAAAACAGCAAACTCCCTGGGAGTCGCTTCATTGGCAGTTTAGAGATTTTTACAGCTCAGGGTACAAGCCTGTTATACCTTTTAGGGGGTGTGGGTAGGGGGAGGCTGAGCACACTCTGGAAATCAGCAGATTCTCCCTTATTCTCATAAGATCGTGGAGTAAACGACAACGAGGGACATGGCTTACCATGTGACTTCAATAATAGAAGCTTTTGCTTTATGCCACGTGTTAACTGGAGGAAGGAGAGACCATTCCAGACGTGGAGTCAGAGAAAGGGTTTCTGAGGCTCCAGCAGGAGCATTGGTTGCTGTTTACTGCTAGAGTGTGGGTTTCCTGCAAACACGGAGCTGCAGCACTCGATTTAAATACCGTGGCGGCATTGCCATTACCTTGTCCCCTGGGCTTGTTGGTGGATTGAATTCTCATGCTTTGTTTCGTGGAAGCTTTACAGTGACCCCAAAGGGCAGACACGCTTGTGCAAATGCCTTTAAAATAGTTATCTTCTTGCAAATGTATTCAGGACCAGCCAGTCTCAGGTCTCTGATATTTGCATAACTCAGGTCTGGGCTGGAGGCATTGACACTGATTATACTTTGAGAAACTGACATTTTTCTGTTTGGAGATGTGGTGAAACTTAGAGGTAGCATTATTTGTGTCCTTAAAACCATCCTGTTTCATACATAGACTATTATTATGGTCGTTATTAATGAACTAATCTATTAGTCTCTTACTTGTGGAATAATTCAGCATACCTGCTTTCCAATCCAACATGCCTAGTCTTCTGTTTCCTGTCATTGGAATCCTAATTGTTGTGGTTAACTGTTAGCATTTTTATCACACCAGATACTAGCTCTGCTATCGTGGCACTGGGTAAAGGGCAGAGAGTCGTGACATCACTAGTTGGTTTCTCTACTGATGAGATTCCCACTGTTACTGGAAGGGTAACTGACTTCCAAGTTACCCTTACAGATGAATGGACTCAGAAAATCTCAAAAATGCAGCACTCAGAACCCGAATGACCTCCTTGGTGTGTGTGTGTGTGTGACACCAGTCAGTGGGAACACTAGCCAGAATGGCTGTGTGTACCATGGTGGCCAGTTAAAAATTGTCGCCATTACTATTACAGCTCCTAAGCACCTCACTCTTCATCAGTTAATTCTGTTTCCCCATCAAACCACCAAAACTGCTGTGGTCCTCTGTTAAGTTCGTGAATATCTACAAGTTGCCAAACAGATCTTGGGTAGAATTGTGTTCACTTCCGCTTTGCAGAACCCAGCCCTGTGACTGTCCTGGTCCAAGACTGACTCCCATCACCTCTTAATCTTTATTCTTTTGAATTTTTTTTTTTAAGACAGGGTCTCATGAAACTCACTGAATAGCCCAGTATGGCTTAGGACTCCCAGGGACCCTCCTGCCTCAGCCTTAAAAAGGCATGCACTCCTATGTCTGACCTCTTTGTTGTCTTAAAATAAAAACAAAAACAAAAACAATTTTTTTTTTTGCATGTACCAAAACAACTACAACAAAAACAATTCAGGACTACAGAAATGTCTCAGTGGTTAAGAGCACTGGCTCTTCTTCCGGAGGACCAGGGTTCTAGTCCCAGTGCCCATGTGGCCGCTTACAATTGTTTGTAAGCCTTTCGGCCTCTGTGGTACCAGGCACTCATGTAGTGCCCGGACATCCATGCAGGAAAGCTACTATACACATACAATAAAAAAACTAATGTTTAGAAAACAAAACCCCAGAGAACTTGAAAACCCCTGCTCATATGATGTTCTTCTTTACTATGCCCCAAATAACAGTTGTATCGCCTTTCTTTGTGTACTGCAGTGAACAGTGATGGCTGGTGGCCGAATCCTGGGCAGGAGCTCCAGGGATGATGGTGCTGGTGAGGACATCTAGAGAAGTTCTTGTGAGGCCTAAGGACAGACTTCCATCTTTGATTCTGCACAGAGACCCATGTCCGATTTCTAACTTAACTGTAAGGATCAAGGGGAAAAAAGTGTTCTGTTAAAGCCACTGAACGTTGGTAACCTGTCAGAGCAGACGCAGGAAGCCAGGGCACACTGTTATGCTTTTGCTCAGAGGGCGTTGCCAGGGCTTGAGAGCACTCACTGCAAAATTGCAGTAACGCAAAGCCAATGCTCTGAGCCTCCGAAAGCCCTATGCTGCAAGGACCTTCACAACCCAGCAGGAACGACGTGTGTCCAGGCGGGCAGGAGGTGGTGGTGGCAGGGTCTGTCTGTGGACAGGAGAGGCAAAGTGAAAGGGTGAGGACAGCCTCACAGGGAGGTAATCCAGGACTCCTGCCAGAGCCGCAGGCCAGACTCCCACTGCCTTAGTGGCCTGTGAGCACTAGAAAACGCAAATTCACTCATTTGAGATGTAGTTCTTAGGGTCTGCGAATGGCTAAAATAAGACTCCAGACTCCAGTATGCAAAGCAAAGAGCATTCATTCTGCAGAAGTTTCCAGCATGCTGGGGTCACCATCTTGGCAAAAATGGCCACTCAGAAGTGGGCTCACATGCTCAGTTTAAAGACTTTCCCAGTGTGGTGAGGTAACCTTTAAGCTGATTGGCTAGGGCTTTAGTCAAAAAGGAGGAATTAGGGGCTTTCTGAACCAGCTCAAACTGGTCCAAGCTGGTAGCTGAGCAGTCTTATCTTCCCCAGACCAGATGTCCTGGCCATTCTTGATTTGTTGCCCATTCTCTGTGGGTTTTCCTGTAACTGATATCTCATTTCTGAGGAATGCAGACTCAGGCCTGCTTTGCCTAGTAAGAAACCTAAGCCTGTCATGGAGTCAGAATAGCCAGCTAGATAGAAACTAAATCTGCCCCAGCTTATCCAGGCCCAATCAGAATAGATCAGGGCTCTCTGGGATGGTACGCCAGTAGACTCCAGGCCCCTCAGCTATGTGACCTCGATTGGGATTGGCTAGTGTCCATGGAGGTCACATGACTCCTATTAGGATTGGCTGGGTCCTTGGAATTAAGTCCTCTCATAGCTATGCCTGGAATCAGGCCTTTGAACAATGCCTGGCCCTCTCATTTCATGAGCTGCTCTCCTCTTAGCCGGGCCAGCTCTCATCCCTTGAGATGGCCAAAGCCACAGTTGCTGACACTTCTCTAACCCTCACTACTACCTTTGTGCTTGGGGCTCTCCAGATCACACTGGGTTATGTGTCATTCACAGAGCAGCCAGTCTGCTCTCAGGCGAGGATCAGCCAGGGTCCCCCAAAACACCAGAAGTGTGGCACATATGCTCCGTCCTCTTCCCCACCACCAATTCTTTGCTAACAAAACATGGATCCTGAGTTTGTCTCAGTAGAGACACAGAGACCTTGGGTTCAAGGACAGTGGGCCCCTCTCCAAACCCAGGTTTAAACTGTGATCGAGTTAAACTAAGCACGGCACTTTGTCGTGGACTGTGTTTCCCATCTCCTCTTGCTATTAGGAGTTCTGACAAGGAGATTCTATTTGGGGACATTTTTTCATATCCCGATGAAAGCCATGCATTTTCTATACCCATCCCTTCCCTATCTCTTTCTTTGAATGTAGTTGCCCGAGGACAAGATGCTTGAAGCTGCAGTAGCCATCTTGCAACCATAAAGCAACAGCCCTAAGATAAAAAGCAACTGGCTGAAGAAGACAGAGGGAAGAGTCCCTCTAGGCCACTGCACTGAGCTGTCACTTGTGCCAGATAATTAAATGTCTTTACTGTTCCAGCCATCTTTAGGTATTTTGCAACCAGACACATTCTGACAAGATTGTAAAAGTGAAAGACGGTTACATCGGCGGCTGTGAGGAGGCGCCTCTAAGGCAGTGTTTGGCTCATGTCCCCTTTCTCTATCTTCAGCCAGAATGGGTCAAGTTGTTCTCTCTCTACCAGGTCACTCTGACCCTGCTTCCATAGTCACGTGCTTTCCTCTGCCTCTTCCTACTCCATCTTGTACTTTGGGGGACTCTTATGATTATATTGGAGTCACAGGATAATCCTCCTGCCTCAGGGGGAACCAATGAACAACCCAGACTCATCTGCAACAGCTTTTGAGTTAAAATGATTTTCACTTATTTTATTTGTGTGTGGCACATGTGTATGGAGGTCAGAGGATAATTTATGGGCAGGTTCTTGCCTTCTGCTGGGTGGGACCTCACTCAGGTCCTCAGGTCTGGCAGCATGTGTTCCTAACTGTTGAGCCATCCCACAAGCCCTGCAACTATAAAAATATATTTTATTTGCCATGTGTCCTTGCAAGTGTGCTGTGTGAAGGTCAGAAAGCAACTTGACTTTTCTTGTTTTGTTTTTGGAGAAAAGGTCTCTCTATGTAGCCCTGGCTGTCCTGGCACTTGCTGGCTAGACCAGGCTGGCCTCAAATGCACAGAGATTCTCTTGCTTCTGCTGCTTGAGTGCTGGTATTAAAGACATGTACCACCATGCCCGACCTTCAGAGGACAACTTGTGAGAGTGGGTTCTCTTTCCTTCTGTTTTGGTCTCTCTTATTATTCTGCTATTGTGCTGTGTATGTAAGGTTCTGGGCCATTTTCCATCTGCTTCTAGCCACATGTGTGCTGGAGTTATGGAAAAGAGCCTCTGAATGCAGCATATTAAAAAAAAAAAAGATGTTTTAGTCACTGTTCTATTGCTGTGAAGAGACATCATGACCAAGGCAACTCTTATAAGAGGCAGCATTTCATTGGGGCTGGCTCACAGTTTCAGAGGCTTGGTCCATTATCATCATGGCGGGGAGCAGGTGGCAGGCACGGCAGCAGGAAGGTGCTGGAGAAGTACTCGAGAGCTATATCCTGAGTCTCGGGAAGAAAGAGCAAGACTGGCCTTCTGAAACCTCAAAGCCCACCCCCAACAACTTCCTCCAACAAAGCCACTCCTCCTAATCCTCGTAATCCTTTCAAACAGTTCCACTCCCTGGTGACGAAGCATTCAAATACGTGGGCCTGTGGGGGACTTTCTCATTCAAACCAGCACACGTGGCTTGCAGGGGTTAGACATGTTGTCTTGGTCATATGACAAGTGCTTTTACCCACTGAGCCATCTCACGTGGCCCCTGCAGCTTTGACACCCATGTTAACTAACATACAAATAGTGTGCCCCGGCCGTCGGTCCCAGGAGGCTGGGTGTGAACACCCTTGAGATCTAGCACCCACACGTTACACATTGCTAAGGTTTAAATGCGATCTTCCAAGCACATTGGTGCAACAGGTGTTTTCTGTCCTTCCCTCCCCCGCTCCTGACACACTTGCAGGGGCTGTTCTGTGAAGAAGTGGTCCCAATGGCCCCACACAACTGTTCAGCCGTGACCTCGCCCTCATGCCCCTTCTGTAGTTCGGAGTTCCAGGATTACAGGTGTGCACCACCATTTGACCACAGATTCTTCAAAGTATGAAAGTTTTCAGTAGTTTTTAAAGCTATTTTATTTTGATTTTTTATTTTGTGTGTGTGAGTGTATATGTGTGAATGAGTGTGTGTGTGTGAGTGAGTGTGGATGTGTGTGGAGTGTGTGTGGAGTGGGAGTGTATATGTGTGAATGAGTGTGTATGTGAGTGAGTGTGGATGTGAGTGTGGAGTGTGTGTGCGAGTGTGTGTGGAGTGGGAGTGTATATATGTAAATGAGTGTGTGTGTGAGTGAGTGCATGTGTGAGTGTGTGTGTATGTGTGTTTGAGTATGTGTGTGAGTGTGGGTGTGTGTATGAGAGTGCATGCGTGAGTGAGTGAGTCTGTGTGCGTGTATGAGCACGGGTCTGTGCACAGGAGTACCCTTGGAGGCAGGGAAAGGGTGCTGTGTCCATGGAACCGGAGTTACAGGTGCCTTCTCCCCTGGTGTGGGTGCGGGGAAGCCGCCTCAGATCCCGCAGGAACAGCCCGGGCTCCTGATCGCCGAACCGTCTTGCTGGCCCCCAAACTACCAAACTTTTACACATTCAAATTTCATATGGGAAGAATGAGCATGTGCCCGTGGGTGCTGAGGCCCACCCTGCCTGCAGAAAGGCCACGTGGCTAGGGTGAACACCAGCGTGGCTCTGTGTCGTCTCCCGAGCGTCGAAACCACCCTGGATGACATAGTGCAGAGCACAGCCAGGCTGGCCATTGAGGTCTTGTGAACAGGCGGAGCAATCACCTCTGTGTTAGTCTGAGAGCAGCGTGGCTAGTGTGTAACACTGTTGGACAGCTCACCCTCAGAGGCTTTGGAGCTCCTGTGAGGTCCCTGCACAAGGACGCCAGAAAGAGCCTGAGGGGGCCTTGGAGATGAGTGCCCCAGAGGGCACAGGCAGGGGATGGAGGGAGAGTGCTGCCCCTGGATCAGGCAAAGACTGCAGCAGCAGGTGTCTCTGCAGAGAGGTTTGTAAAGAGAAAGGGGAAGTAAGTCTATGCTAGGGCGAATTGGTAAGTCCTGACTGGACATGTTAGCCAGCATAGCCAAAGAGTGAACTTTGATAGCCAGCCCAACCATGGTGTTTTGATAGCTGGACCTTGGTGCTCAGCCTCAGAAATGAGTCAAGCAGAAGGAAGTGGCCAAATAAGGGAAAGGACCGTGGTAGCCTTTGGAATGTGGAAGTATTGGATTAAGGTGCTCTAACGGTTTAGCAAGGGAGAGGGGACAGTGTGGGTAGGGTGAGACCTCCTGGCACATGTTTGCCATGCTTGGCCTGTTAGAGAGCCCTTCAGAGGCACTGTCACCAAGGGCCAGCACCTCAGCTGTGCTCTCAAAATGTGGTCATGACCAGCAGAGAAGTGGAGCATTCTGGACTTTACTGGGGTGTCTGAGTTCCATTACACACACACACACACACACACACACACACACACACACACACA
>NW_026596091.1:3358497-3378289 GCF_907164565.1 Psammomys obesus | reverse complement strand
ACACACACACACACACACACACACACACACACACACACACACAGACACACACACACACAGGCACACGCACGAACGTATGCATGCACGCACACCAAGCTAACTCCCACCAAGCAGGGAGTCAGGACTAGGATTTCTAGGCCAAGATAATTATTTCTCACCAATTCTGAATTCAGGTGGAGTGATGCCGTCATTCAGCTGTCTCCCTGAGGACACCCTTAACAGGTCTGCCGAGAAGCACACACAGAAGCGTCTTGAGACAGGCATTAGGGGTGCGGGGTGTGGTGGTTTGAAGAGGCCCCTATAGACTCGTGTGTGAATGCCTGGCCCAGGGAGTGGCACTATTGGGAGGTATGACTTTGTTGGAGGGAGCATGCCACTGTCGGGGGTGGGGGTTTGAGGTCTCCAGTACCCAGGCTGTGTCCAGACACAGTTCCCTGCTGCTGCCTGTGGGTCAAGATGTGGAACTCTCAGCTGCTTCTCCAGCACCGTGTCTGTCTGCATGCTGCCATGCTTCCCACCATGATGATAATGGACTGAACCTCTGCAGCTGTAAGCCAGCCCCATTAAATGTTTGTCTTTATAAGAGTTGCCCTGGTCATGGTGTCTCTTCTCAGCGATAGAAACTAAGACACAGGGTAACTGTGCCCTGGCTAACTGTCTGTGCTTACCTGGAAGTACCTCAGGATCTCAGAGCTGAGACTTCAGTGGGAATTCTTCTCACGTGCAGGGCTCGGGGCTGCATAAAGGAAGCTAGAGAAGGTTTCAGGATCTCAGAGGACCTAGGGAGGCACCTGAGAGCTGCAGGGTTGGAAGGGACCTCAAAGCAAGCTACTGCCTCTCCCCATTTCTTCCCACCGAGCACACCGGCTCACTGCCTGCTGCGCTCAGCCTTGGTCAGGGGCTTCTCTGGCTTTGTTTCTTGTTGAAGCCATGTTGCCTGAAAGGCCCGGGTTACTCTCTTGTCTGACCCTGCAGCAGGCTGGTCATCCTCTCAGGCCCGTGATGTCAGACTGTTCTCTGTCTTGGCAACCATGATGGAGGGATGAAGCTATCTGAAAGAGACACTTGTGCCCCTCCCTTTGGCTATTGGAGTCTTGAAACAGTGGACCTCAAGGAAGAAGAATTTCCCCCAGAAACTCATTCTGGGAAAGGGAAAAGGCTGGGAGCTGGGCCAGCCACAGGAAGAACTTGTCTCCCAGAAACAGAACACATGGTTCTGACTCACCAGACTGCCTTGCAGGAGAGCGCGGAGCCCAGACGATGTGTGACCACATCTTCACTGCTTGGTTACGGGTGACTCTCGCCCTCTTTCTAAACCTGAATCTTACGTTATAGCCCAGAAGATACAGTTCACACTACAGTCCTTTTCCAAATGAGGCCACACAGAACAAATCTTTTTCTCTGCTTTTTCACTATTTCTTGTTTGTTGAATTGGCTATCGTCTGAACCTGGCTTGCCAGGGCCTCCAGGGCCAGGTTCTGACCCTAACAACTCTGGTAGCATCATAAATTATAATGTCCCTTCAAATTCATGCCCACTGGGGACCACAGAGTATAATTTTACTTGAAAATGGGGCCAGGCAGTGGTGGGACATGCCTTTGATCTCAACACTCAGGAGGCAGAAGGTGGTGGATCTCTGAGTTTGAGGCCACCCTGGTCTACAAAGCTAATTCCAGGACAGCCAAGGCTGCACAGAAACACTGTCTCAAAAAACAAAAAAAAAAAACAAAACAAAAACACCTAAATATTGAGAAAGAGGAAAGAGAGAGAGAACCGGTCTTTGTCCCTATCTTTCATTACAGTGAAATCAGTTTGGGTCAGGGCAGGCCCTAAATTCAGTGGTGTTCTCTAAGTACCATGGCTTTGAGGGTACTGATGAGGACACAGCAACAGAGAGGAGGAAGGCCGCACGACTGTGGCAGATGGAGGGATGCAACTCTGTGCCAAAGAAAACCCAGGGTTGCCAGGGATCTGGGAGAAGAGCATGGAACCGCCCCCTGCCCCCCACTCTCGGGGAGCCTCCAGAAGGAGCCAGTCCTGCCAACAGTCTTGGCTTTGGACTTGGAGCCTTGGGAACTACACAAGCTGGATCTCTGTTGCTTTAAGCCATGCGGCTTGTGGCCATTTGTTCCAATGGTTCTCTCATAGTAACAGAACTGTCAAGGGCAAGGATGCTGTAAGTAGGCCACTGACAGAGTGACCAGGAAAGACAGGGCCAAGGAAAGAGACACTGTGGAGGGCGCTAGCGAAGAGACCTGCTCAGAAGGGTCTCCTCCTGCCACACCTGGTCCAGCCCAATACCAGCCCAATGTGGCTGTCGTTGAAGCTTCAGTTCTAAAGGGGCCCTGGTGTGACAAGTCTCCGTCTTCCCCAGCCCCACCTCTTGATGGTAAGCAGACCGATCCCAAACCTTAATCAGAACACGACCGTATCCCCAGGCACAGTGCTGCACATCTATAGTCCAAGCACTCGGAGGCCGAGGCAAGAGAATTACGAGTTCTGAGGGCAGCCTGGGCTACACAGGGGGTCTTTGTCTCACACATAACCAGACAAAAGACCACATGCAGCCGGGGATGTTCTGTGCAAGTGGTATTTTCATCTGTCCATGTCATGTGCATTGCTCTTCTGTAGAAGAGTGTTTCACCCACTGGAGTCTCCTGCTATTTTTCCAGCTGCAATTTTTCCTCTATGGTGGCTTGTCTACTCTCATTATATCTAGATGATCTAAAACATCTGAGTGTTGTGAGCAGCATTAAAAAAAAATCTATCTTATGTTTGTTCAAATCTTGGATTACCATCAATGTAAGAAACACCCCCAAATTTTAAAAACACAAAAATCTGAGAAAAGAATTTGTCTTGTAGGTATTTCCCTTATTGATTTATTGCTGGTGCAGAGAGATGCTACTGATTTTTATAGCTAAACTTGTATCTGGTAACACGGCTTATATGATGTAATAATCTGTTTGTTGCCCAGTGGGTTTCTAGGTAAAAGATCTGTTTTGCTGCTCCATCTCCCCTCGCTGGCTAAGACACCCAGTGTTATGTGATGTAGTGGTAGGAATCAGCTAGGAGTCTGTTCATGAGCCAGCTTCCTCCTTTGCCTCATCCTGCCAGGTGGTGGGATCTCAGGCACAGACTGCTGTTTCAGTGGCTTTTGTGTTGCTGTGATAAAACACCACAATCAGGGCCCCTTATAGACAGAACAGTTTATTGGGTTTATAGTTCCAGAGGGTTAGAATCCATGATGGAGGAGGGAAGGCCTGGAGAGGTCATACCTTAAATGGCGAGCACACTGGGGAGAGCAAGCTCAGAATGGTGCTAGTCTTTAAACTCTCAAAGCCCGCCCCAGTGACACTCTCTCTCCAACACAACCACACTTCCTACACCTTCTGAACATTGCCATCCACTGGGGACCAAGTATTCAAATGTCAAGGCTACAGAGCACATTTGTCATTCAAATCACCATGGGCACTATGTTTGATAAACCCATTCATCCACTTACTTCTTTCTTTCTTATTGTGTATGATGTCTATATTCATGTATGTATTGTTGTTGTTGTTTGTTTTGTTTTTTTGAGACAGGGTTTCTTTGGGTATCCCTGGATGTCCTGGAACAACTCACTCTGTACATGAGGCTGGCATCTAAGACAAACTCCGAGATCCTTCTGCCTCTGCCTCCAGAGTGCTGGGATTAAAGGTGTGCACCACCACGCCTGGCTACAGGTATTTATGGTGTCTGTGCATGTATGTGTAGAGGTAAATGTTCCTCAGTCACTCTCCACCTTTGTGTGTGTTTGTGTTTCCGGTCAGGGTCTGTCACTGAACCCGGAGCTGGATGACTCAGCAAGACAATCTAACCAATGAGCTCTGGGAACCCTCCTGTCTCCCACTCCCAGCCCTGAGAGTACAGGCATGTACTGTCATGCCCCACTTTTTTATATACTGGGACTGGGACTGGGACTCCCAACTCTGGTCCCCATGCTCTCATGACAAATGTTTTACTGACTGAGCCATTTCCCTATGTTTCTTAGTTCAATGTGCTTGAATCTTCTAAAGCTGACAACCCAGGAAGCCTAATTTAAATAGAAGAAATACAGTGACTTCCTTGAGCTGAGCTGAGCCTGCTCAAGGAAAATCATCAAAACAGGCCCCGACCTTTTACCTTTCTTCACAGAAGGACGGGCGAGAAGAGAAGACGCTCTCCGAGTGCCCAGGGACCCTCTCAGCCAGCAGTACACAATTCTGCCTTAACTGCATGTGAGCTTGGGGGAGGTAGGGGAGGGTGCTTTGAGGGGATTCCATCTACACAGTTACGGGAAGGCCATCATCCTGCATCGAGAAAAATATATTTGCTAAATCCTGACCCGACCTCAGGCTAAAACTGAGGTCAGCCTGACCTGCAGGCATGTATGGTACATACAGGAAATTTTGCTCTAACTGCAAGGCTTTCTGTTCCCCAATCAAACAGAGACACCACAGCCACACAACTGTGCCTGTTCTTGTTAAAGCTCATATCTTATCATGCTTGCCAGCAGCCATCACAGCTCCATCAATGGGAGGTACTGAACTTGGGGTTTTTATCTTTATAAGCCCCCGTCTCTCAGGGGAGACCAGCCCTGCTGGTCACGGCTGGGGGCAGACCCTCCAGGGTGGCTGCTGTGAGGTCATCTGTGCCGTTACCCATGATCACCCATTGCTCTGTAAGCAAGCCTATAGTTTCATTGGTTCCCTTAAGCGAGCTCTGGTAGACTCAGGCCTGTACCTTGCTTGTCAGAAGGGTAGATGTTTACATATCTCCGGAGAAAAGAATTTTAGCAACACCAAGAGAGGGTGAATAGTGCCACAAAGAACCCTAGGTCTGAAAGAAAAGAAGGCCCATGGGAGCCTTTACTCACGTGACTGTGGAACAGTTACACTCGGAGGGGTCTGTTCTCAGAGGACTCCACGGACTGCTAATGACTAGCGAGTTTTCTCCACCTGGAGGGGGCATGGAGAGCTGATGACTAAATGTCCTCCCCCACCTCGCCTGAGATGCTGCTTACTCACAGAGGGTCAAGGGTCATGGATGTGATATGAACTGTGAGAGAAATGGTAAAGTTGAGAAAGAAATTTTACCACTATGACTCAGCGGTCCCCACCTGTCTCCTAGCCCTTGCTATAAACACTGCAAAACTGAGTGTGTGGGTCAGAAGAGAGAGCTGCTGGGCGGTGGGGGGTTCGCTTTCCTGTAATTCACTCAGCCCGTTGACTTTGCAATCTGTTGACACTTGTGTTTTACAAACGCTTCTGAGAGTCATGTAGTGAGAGCTGAAGATGAGATGTGAAGAGAAGATTCGAATTACATTTATCTACTGAAAGGGTTAGACTAACTTTGTAACCTGTATGTCTTCTAAAGCCTATAGTTTTGAGTTTTAGGTTCAGGTTAAGCTAAAGCCTCTTAGTACCTTTCCAGAGAATGGAAAAATGTGACCCTATCTATGAGGACAGATAAAAAAAAAAAGGCAAGCAAGCAATGACCTTCACTCAGCAAAAAGAAAAACTCCTGTCTTTGAGATAGTGTTTCTTAGCAACAAACCCAGACTTCTTCTGAGTAGCTTTTGACCTCCAGCCAAAAGTCTGCAGCCCCTAATCTTCAAGAATGAGCTAACCACCCCCACCTTCAATTGCAGCTGCATCCACACTTGGCAGGACTGGCCAAGCTTGAGCACCTAAGACTAACCAATTATCTTACTTTATAACTTCCTCATCCAATCCTAAATTGCCAAAACTACAACTTCAAATTTCCCGAAATTTTTCTTTTAAAAACCTAAAGGCCTTTGTCTCCCGGTACCACTCTTTGCTGACTGGCAGGGGTGACCCCATTGCGCAATGGTTAATAAACCTCTTGCTTTTGCAACAAGTCTTGGTCTGGGGGAGTTTCTGGGAAGGGCATGATCTTGAACTCCTGAGCTGTGAGCCCCCAGGTCTTACATTTTTGGTGCGTTTGGCCGGGAAAGGGCGTGCCCCTTCCCCAACCCTCATCAGACTGAACTCGGAGGTCGAGCTCGGAACAGATTAGTCTGTTTCTGTCTTACCAATCTGTTTCTTGTCAGAGATGGCTGCCATGAGGCAGCCTCTCAATCAGATTTCTGTGGTACCAATCTGTTTCAGTTTAGGCGCCTATCTGGACCTTTTTGGTCATCTGATCAGTCATTGCAATAGACAGATGTGTCAGAATATCGCTTAACTGGGAACTGGGGGATGCCCCAGTTTCTGTTTGGGAGGTTAGATCTGAGACGGTCCTCCTCCGTCTGATTTTTGTAGAGAACAACTGCCACCAGGCAGCCGTTCTATCAGAGCACTGTGGTACCACTCACAAGGGCATCCTTGTTTGATTACTTGCCTGATTCTTTGTGTTTCTGTTGTTGTTACCTCTCTGACTCTTTTGACAGAGAGATGCTCTAGCTCGAGAGCACCTGTAGAAGGGGTTCGAGTTCCCTGAGTGGTTCGAGGCCACTCGCCTGGAACGGTTTCATTAAGGCAGACAGACATGTCATTAATGCCAAGTCCATGGGACATCCTGTAGGATGCTCATCTTGCCGCTTTCTGTGAACAGGGAGGAGCAGAGAGATTCTGCTCCCCCAGCAATTTAAATCCTGTGTTTCTCATGTATGTATGTATTTTTCTGTGTCTGTTTCTTTGCAGACTTGGACTGATGAAAATTCGGACAGAGGACAGTTAACATTAGAACTAGTTCTCGGCCCGGGAGTGCACATGGCTGCATGGCAGGACACCAAGCAGTGTGCTCTCCCTCCAGAGGGAGCCAAGGAGGGAATGCTTTCTGGTGGCTGGGGAGACATGTGGAGCTGGGGCTGGAGCTTGGGCAGGCGGTGCTCAGGCACTTAAAGGTCTGTAAAATAACAGTGCACACCCAGCAGGGCACGGGCTTGATGCGGCCCCTTGTTGCAATGGATAGCTGAAGAGCATGGGGGAGGGGAGAGGCCCGGCCAGGAAGCAGGTTCATGACCTGCGGGGGAGGTAAGCTAGAGTGAAGCTCACAGGGAGCCAAGGGAGCAGCCAAGGCTCGTGGGCTTGCTAGGTGGAAGTCCTTATACAAGGCTAGGCGGGGATTGGCACCGTAGCTGCTCCACGACAGGAGCTGCTCTGGCTGCTGAGAGTGAGGAAAAACTCCTCCCTCTTGCCTTCATGCCAGCTCAGCAGGGAAGTGAGCAGCAGGAGCTCACCACACCCTCTTGCTCCTCTTTTCCCTCCTCCCACCTAGGGGGCTTGCAACTTACAGATCAAACAGTAATTTAGGAAGAAAACTGCATTTGCTGTAATGTTTAGAATTACAGCTGAGTCTAAATAAAAAAAAATTTTGTCTGTCTGTTTAAATATATGGCCATTATACGATTGTTTTCAACTGGTCTTAAATGGTTGATATGATCAAAAATAATTGGGTATGTTTTAAGGTTAAATTCAAATCCTTGTTTAAAACACATATATGTGCCTATGTGTTTTTAGGGTCTATGAATGCATATGTTTAAATAACAACTATGTAAATTGGTGTGGCTCAGAAAAAGAACAAAGGTTGCAAAATCTCTGAGTCAAAATGATTTTATTTCCTTTTAGGATAAGAAGAAAGTCTTGTTCTAAGTTGATATTGTTCTGAAGATTGGGTTGTTTTCACTGATAAATTTTGGTCTTAAAATCTGGTTTTGACTTTTAAAATTATGGTTATGCTTTGTGAATTCACTCCTAAAGAAGATACTTTGCTTTGATATTGCAGGGACGAGTTTTAAAAATTGTTTAGATGTTTAAAAGAATAAAACATTTACAGTTTATCAGATTTTTTAAGCAATAACTCTTGGGCAGTCTAACAACGAACTTAAAACAGTTTCCCAACCCTTGAAAAAATTAAAAAAAAAATTAATGGGAGTTTTTCTGTTGTCTGAAAAGAAGGAGAGAGTGAGCAAGAGATATTAAAAAAAAAATAGCTTGTCTAAAGCAAAAATGTCTGCTTAAGCCAGAAAAAGAAAGCTAGGAACCTAAAGGTATATAGGATGTTGCAGAAGGTTAGTGGATGTATTATAAAAAGCCAGAGAGTTAATATAATTTAAGAAGAAACTGTATTTAAATATGTTATAATTCATTTAAAAGGCTGGTGATTCTTCATTACAAAATGTTTTTTTTTAATGCTCTTTTAAGCAAAAAAAAATTCTGGCTGATAGGTTTGGTATGGCTAAACTAATTCATACAGTTTAAAAATGTTCTGTACTGTTCTGTTATGCAGTTGGTTCTAAAACTTATTTGATCACTATGTTAAAACTTTTGGTTGTGGGGGATTATGGATGCTCCACAGTGTTTGCTGTGTCATCAACAGCACCTAATGGCTATGTTTGGGATTGTCAGTCACAGCCTGTGCTAACACATGGCTAGCTGCCATGATGGTTCAGGGATAGAGAGCATGTGAAGCTGTAGTTTTGCTGCTATATTTGTTTAGGACTTTCAGCTGAGTTCAGTTATACGTGGCCAGCCGCCATGCTGGTCTGGAGATAAAGAGGGTGGAGCCATGAGTTTACCACCATTTGTTTAGGTCTCTCAGTTATGTTCAGTTCTCTAATTAGTATTAAGTGCAAAGCTTTTTACTGTTCAATTTTAATACAAAGTGATAGGATCAGCAAGATTTGCTAGCCTCTCTATGAACTGTATCTGATTAAAAGGTTTGCTTTGATTTTAGTTCAGAAAGAGCAGACTTAAAGCTATGCTAATGACTGCAGTTGGTTAAGGTGTTGACCTTTACCTAGTATCTTTGTATAGGTTTTTTTAAGGTTAAGCCTAAAATGAATAACTATAAAGTTTGCCTATTTGTCTTAAAATATATAGTTCTAAAACATACATCTCAAAAATATGCTAAAACTAGATTAAGTAACATTCTGTTTTATAGGACACAGTTTAAAACAGATGATAAAAACAAAGAGTAACTCAGATATGCTGGCCCTCAAGCTTATCAGAGATCTGATGAATATGGCATTTTAACACATGTAAGTTTATTGTGGCAAAAAGTCCCAAAATCCTGGCAGTAGCTCCCCAAGGTCTCTGAGAAGATTTGGACAACGACAGATGACTGTAACTCTGGATTGTGGTATGCAAACCACTGGGCAATACTGCCCCAACTGGCCCACTGCTAGGGCCCAGCCTAAACTGCGGACAAAGTCGGGGACACCTGAAGAGCCATTGTCTCACATTGTGAGAGGCAAGGTGAGGTCAGTCTCTCCTGTTCCTCTTTCCACAGCAGCAGTTTCTCATCCTCTATGCCTGATGGCTGGACTGCCTCTGCTCAGAAAGCCAGGAGACCACAGGAGCCAGGGACACTGACTAGGTGATGGACTAACTAGACATCTCTGTCATTTTGATTGGTACATTTACTTAGCTCATAATTTATCCTTCTCAGGTCTCTGATCACATTGATGGCTAGGCTGAAAGGCTAGGCTTAGTTAACAGTAACTTGGCAGCTAAAGAGCAGATAGTTAGGTTCACTATCAGCTCATTGGACAGTTCATTAGTTAAAACTACTAGGTACTATATCTTTTGTATAAAAAGAAAAAACAGGTTTGCCCTGCTCACAGGCTTTACATCAGTTGCCAATGTTTTATAATAATAGTTAAATTAAAAAATATATAAAGTTTATATAGGATCTAAGGATAGGAGCTCAGGTTATAAAAATCTAAAAAATGTTGGTCTACATACTGATCAAAGTGTCAATTTAATGGACGTCAGGTTAACACTTAAAAAAAAAAAGTACAAGTAGTTTCTCATGCAGGCAATTTTACTTAGCCAAAATATAAAAGGGCTTACTCAAGGTTGCACAGAGCCTGCTGTCTGTGCACGGAGTTTCTCAGGGTCAGAGCAGTCCACTGTAGGACCACCAAGGTCAGTCTGTGAGACACTAGACTTTAAAAAATAGCCAAGAGGCTGAGTTCTGCTGCTCAGATGCCGTTAACTCCAAAAAGGCTGCCACATGGACACACTTAAGTTGTTTATAAAAAACATGAAACAGCTGACTGGTACCCATTCTGTTGGTATAGTTTTTACCTGTTACTCTCAAAATGTTGTATTAGATTTGCTGATATATTACTTTTCTGAGTTTTTTAATATATATATTTCCTTTCGTGTACCAAAAATTCATATAAGTTTATAAAAATCAAAAGGTCATGAGACCTAGATCTGGCATAGCTCAAATGGATCCCAGAAGAGTTTTTCCGTGGTGTTGGGATTCCTCACTTTTTCCATTTAACAGACAAATCTTAACTTCTGTCTCTAGTCTAAATTTGTCTCAGCAGATTTTCACCTGGTTGACTCTGGGCTGCAAGCTAAAATCTAGACTTGTTGGAAGCTGACATGACTGCTCCCTGTCTCTTCAATTGGATCAACTAACCAGAGACTGTTAAGGACTGCCTCATTGACCAGCCTTTGACTGGCTCCTAGTAATCTTTACCCATGTACTCTTCCCAACTTTTGACCAGCATTTCAGCCTCTTTCAAACTGAGATATCAACGATCCAATCATCAGCATAAAAAAATTCCAGAAGACGGATCATCGGCCCATTGTCCCATTCTACAGGCTGAAATGTTGAGTCAAAAGAAAAAAAATTTTCTTAAGATAAAATTCTCACTCTGCAGCTGCTTCATGATTGAAGCAGTTACAAGGAGAAGGGGGAAATGAAAGGGTTAGACTAACTTTGTAACCTGTATGTCTTCTAAAGCCTATAGTTTTGAGTTTTAGGTTCAGGTTAAGCTAAAGCCTCTTAGTACCTTTCCAGAGAATGAAAAAATGTGACCCTATCTATGAGGACAGATAGAAAAAAAGGCAAGCAAGCAATGACCTTCACTCAGCAAAAAGAAAAACTCCTGTCTTTGAGATAGCATTTCTTAGCAACAAACCTAGACTTCTTCTGAGTAGCTTTTGACCTCCAGCCAAAAGTCTGTAGCCCCTAATCTTCAAGAATGAGCTAACCACCCCCACCTTCAATTGCAGCTGCATCCACACACTTGGCAGGACTGGTCAAGCTTGAGCACCTAAGACTAACCAATTATCTTACTTTATAGCTTCCTCGTCCAATCCTAAATTGCCAAAACTACAACTTCAAATTTCCCGAAATTTTTCTTTTAAAAACCTAAAGGCCTTTGTCTCCCGGTACCACTCTTTGCTGACTGGCAGGGGTGACCCCATTGCGCAATGGTTAATAAACCTCTTGCTTTTGCAACGAGTCTTGGTCTGGGGGAGTTTCTGGGAAGGGCGCGATCTTAAACTCCTGAGCTGTGAGACCCCAGGTCTTACAGACTGAGCACTTGGGACCCTCCCTGACAGGGTTTGGCCCTTTTCCCTAGTGTGGAAGTATTGTAGGAGGAGCTTTTGATTGGATATTGTGTGGTGGATGGAGGCCTCGTGAATGGGATTAACATATTATGTAAAGACACAGAAGAAGGAGGCTGTTGGCATACATCAGGAGCCTCCCAGAACACATGGCATTGGTCCCCTAGTCTTGGGCTTTCCGTCTTCAGCATCATCAGGAGTGAGTGCTGAGGCTGGGGATTTAACTCAGTTGGTACCACACATGCCTAGCACACAAGAAGCCTGGGGTTGATCCAGGTGTCACACAAACAGGATGTGGTGCACACCGTGGGAGGCAGGGGCAGGAAGGCCACAAGTTCAAAGTATCCTTGGATACATAGCAAGTCCAAGACAAAACAGGTGGGTGGGCGGGCGGCTCCTGCCACGCAGACAGCCCATGATTTTGTTTTGTGTGTATGTGTTTACGAGGATGGGCCGTACAGGTGTGCAGGTGTGCATTTGATTGTGCCAAAGGTAGACGTCAGTGTCTACCGCATTGCTCTCCACCATCTCCTCCTGCTCTTGACGTTCGGTGTTTTAGACTGCTGTCCACGGAGCCCCTAAGATGCCCTAAGATCTTCCTCTCTCCATCCCCCAGCAGGGGGTGACAGGGGCCTGTCACCACACCTGGCTTTTTATTCAAGTGCTGGAGATCCAAACTCAGATTGCTGTGTGTGCACAGCCAACGCTTTTCCCACTGAGCTGCCTCCGAGCCCCAGCTCATGGCACACTCCTAGCAGCTGAGCTAAACAGTGATCTCGTGGACAGAAGAAGCTGTGCTCTGACTGTGAGCTTTACACAGCCAGGCGATGCGTGCGGTCCCAGTAGGCGCCCTGTCTCAGCAGGCGGCCTGTGTGTGTGCCAAAGACAGTGTGCAGCAGGTCCTGGATGTACACAAAGGAAGGTTCCTGCTGGACCGTCAGAGTTTCAAAACAGGGAAAGCTTCTGATAAAAAGTCACAGGAAGCAAGTCATCTCATGGCAGAACCCAGAACAATGCTCAGAAAAAGAAAGGTCACACAGTGTGGGGAGAAGCTGATACTGTGCCATCAAATTGTAGTGAGGGAATGCCAGGACGCGACAGTGTGAGGAACCAGAGGCTGCATTCTCAAAGGATACACCAAGTCTGTGTGTTGCTGATAACGAGGGAGCCTCAGCAATAAACTCCAAAAAATGGCATCTGGTGTACTAGTGGATTTTGCCAATCCACAGTGTAGCATTCATAAGATTTGTAAATGATGAAATTAAAAAAAAAACCCACAAAACTTGTTAGTCTGGGGATGTGTGCTTGGAATCACAGGGTCCTGGGCCCCCCAGCACTGAATGACTGAACCAGCGTGGCTGTGCATGTCTTTGGAGACGTGGGGCGGAGGGCTGAAAGCTCCAGGCCCTCTTCCATTAGATCTCAAGTCAGCCACGGGCAGGTGAGACTCTCACAATCACAAACAAGCGGAAGAGGAAAAAGGGGCAAGAACATGTTTGTGTTTCAAAAAGCTGCTTCAGGTAAACAAAAGCCAATATATTTATTTTTTTTCCGCATGTTTCATTTTCTATCCATGCTTAACTGAGGGATTACTGATCTGCAATAAACTACATGTGGGATGAATTTTGACGGTTTGTATTTCGGTGAAGTTATCACCACACTGGGGATAATGAATGCACTCATTTTTTCCAGACATCTGCCCAGGCTCCTTAGCCCTTGCTCTCTCTTCCCCACCCCAACAGCAAGCTCTCTGATTTGATGTGGAGAGGTCCTGGAGTTTAACATAAGGAAGTGCACATTCTTTTGTGTCTGGATCGAGGAAGTGCTCCCAGCTAGGTGTGGGGACAGTCTACATGGAGAGGCCCAGACCCTCAGCCACCCCCACTATCCCGATCAGAAGCCAGGGTGCTGCCACAGTGAGTGTCCCCCTCCCCCGCCGTCTGCCCTTTGAGGCCACAACAGACCCTTCAAGGGAGCTCTGCAGAAGTGAGCCACAGCTGACCTTGGACCACAGAATGGTGAGAGATAATTCAGTCACTTCATCTTGGGATGTTTTATCACACTGTAGCAGACAACGGAGAGAGCGAGGATCAGCCCCTCAGAACTCCTGGGACAGCAAAGTTACTTGTTAAAAGGTGACATCTGCCCAGGTGATCTTCGGTAATGAATCCTCCCCTTTACTAAGGAAGAGGGAACTCTCAGTTTCTGACCCCCGTGTCTGGTCCAATATGTCTCCAACCTTCTCTGTGCCGTGTGCATCCGTGTTTGAGGGATGTCAGGGTGTCATCTTATGTCACTGTAGCATCTGTCCTTGAAAGCATTTCAACTGCCTTTTCAAGTGCATTTTCCTGCCTTTTTTTCCAGAAAAGTCCCCAGCTTGTTGTGAATAAAGACTCCTGAGATATGATAAAACTCAGTTCCCAGCTGTGTGGCCAGACCGTGCTCTAGGGTCTAGGGCAGTGGTCCTCAGCCGATAGGTCACAACCCCTTTGGAAGAGAGGTGGGAGGCCCTTTCACAGGGGCCACATCAGATATCCTGTGTGTCAGATGTTTAGATTATAATTCACAACAGTAGCAAAATTACAGTCATGAAGTAGCCATAAAATCATCCTATGGTTGGGAGTCACCGAGACCTGAGGAGCTGTACTGAGGGTCGCAGCATTGGGAAGGCTGAGAACCACTGGTTCAGGGGTTGCTTAAGAGGATGCAGTGCATTATGCGGCTGCAGACGTGACACGGAACCATTCGGGGCCATAGTTGAGAAGCCCTGTGTGGATTCCCAAGGCTCTTCCGTATCATGAGCTGCTCTTGGTAAGTGATGGGGTGAGTCTGGTGAGCAATGTGTGACTCGTGACGTGTGCCCATGGCACCGTGGCAGGTGGCGGTATGGGATTGGGTACTAGACCCTGGCCAGAACACAGGCCAGGTGGTCTGGAAGAAGACCGGGGCCCGGGAAAAGACAGAGTTGTCCTGAGAGGAGTGAAGGAAGAGGGAGTCTCTCTGAGTGACAGAGGCTTTATTGTAGGATAAATTGTAGGATATATTGTGAGCTTCGTGGCAGCATGTACTGGCATTTGTGGCCTGCTTCTCCGGGCAGTTGACCTGCTTTCCCTAAAACCCCACATGCCTGGTCTGTGTCCAGGAGCTTAACGATATAAAAAGGTGTCCTGTGTGTGGCTTCATGGTGATTAAGAGTGAACAGCTTAAAGCCACGGGGTTGTATGTGTGCTTCATTTCCTCCTTCTTCCTCTACCTGTGCCATTTTAGTTTAACTCTTGCCTTCGTATCCATCTCGCCATTAATCCAATGATCTTTCATCTAAGGAGCTGTCTATAGCCCTTGGAAACACTGGCCACTGCTCTCTGAAAGAACCATGCTATTCATTGTCCCTGAAGGGCCAGAACCTCTCCTATCCTCAGTGGCTGTCTTGGCTCTGGAAGATTCTCAGCACAATTTAAGAGAACTTCTACCAAACATGATATCACAGGCTTGTACCCCCAGCACATGGGAGGCTGAGGTAGAGGTGCACAGCCTGGGCTACATGATTAGCTGTTGGATGGCAGGTGGGGGGAGGGGAGAGGAAACTTCTGATATGTGTCATGTTCTATTCTGATATACGCATGGCCAAAGAAGTCAGACAGCAAAAGGCTGCACAGTTAGCTTGCTGAGGATTTAGCCCTTGCCTTGACAACAGAATAATTCCAGCTAGCTTTTGGGGGGCACTTGGACACATGACCAGATACAAGGAAAAAGGATTCCAGGTGCTGTCTGAGCAACACACTGGCCTCTGCTTCCTTCACCATTAAATGGGAAGAATGAGATTTGCCTGTGCAGGATACTTGGAAGGCTTCAAAGAAGACACAGGAGGTGCCTGGTGCCTGGTGCCTGGTGCCTAGTAACTGCTCCCTATAAATCAGCTTCGAAGACAATTTTCCTGTTTTACCAAATTCAATCAGCACTGCACCAGGGGAGGGAAAGGTGGTCAATTTACAGATGAGGAAACGAGGCATTCAGGACAGAAGCAACTTGCCTACGGCAGCAGATGCACAGGTCAGTGGCAGAGCTAGGACAGGGACACTGCTGGTGAGCATCTCAGACTACTCTTCCTGAGCTGCTACCACCGTAGACTGGGTCAGAACCTTCCACGTGCTGTTTACAGAGCTGCGAGGGCCTAGCTCTATTTCCCCTTCACCTGCTGTTTCTGACTAGTTCCTGGTTCCAGAAGAGAGAGAGGCAGAGCCAAATCCAGCTTCCTTTGAAGTTCAAATTCTGCTCTCTGGCTATCCTGATGGGGACTCAGGGAAAATGAATTCATTCCTTATCTCGAAGCTGAGAACAACTGCTCAAAGACAGCAGCTATAGGTGTGGGAGGCTGGGAGAATACTGATGATCAGCTGAACTGAGGAATTCAAGTTTGCTGATGAGAAAACAAATTGCCAGGCTCATCCATTTGTTTCTTTAACAAATATGTATTGACCATCTATACTACATTTATGTGGAGGCATCACTCTCAACAAGACGAGTAAGTTTGAGACATGCAGAAATACAGATGACAGGTCAGCTCGAAGAAAGACAAAAGGACTCAGAGAAAATAAAAGTGGGTTCTGTGATTGAGGCTGGGTGGTGGGAAGGCACTGCCTCAGAAAGGTTGAGTGGAGTGCCCCAACCCCTGCACCCCCACCTTCGCATCCCCCACGCCCTAGTGAGGCGCTAAGACTCCAGGAGACCGAACAAGGAAAAGCCAGCCATGCGTCTATCCCGGCATCCTAGGGGATAGGTCAAGCTGCAGTGCATGGACCCTAGGAAAGTCCGGCCTTGCACTTCAGTGGGCATGGCTGGGGCAGGCCAGCAACGGAGCAGACGGGAGCTCAATGGCATCAGTATCTCGGCCACCTGCTCTCAGCCTGCCGTCTGGCCCATCCTCATTCCCTAGTAACAAACATCCAGGTTTTCCGTGGCTGTCAGTAAATAGAGACCACAGTTAACCTGGGTGTGGTGGTGCCTGAGACAGGAGAATCCTCATTTCCAAGGCTACACAGTGAAACCAACTTAAACAATCAAAACCAACTTGCCAAGGGTGAGTAAAATCCAACAGCCCCTACCAGTTCCTTCAAAAACAAACATGCTGGATGGTGGTGCACACCTTTTACCCCAGCATTTGGGAGGCAGAGGCAGGAAGATCTTTATGAGTTTGAGGTCAGTCTGGTCTACAGAGTGAGTTCCAGGACAGCAAGGGCTACACAGAGAAATCTGATCTTGGAAAAAAAAAAGATTCATTGACCAGGCATGGTGATGAATACCTTTAATCCCAGCATTTGGGAAGCAGAGGCAGTCGGATCTCTGTGAGTTCAAGGCTAGCCTGGTCTACAGATCAAGTCCAGTATAGCCAGGGCTTTGTTACACAGAGAAACCTTGTTTTGAAAAACAAAACAAAACAAATTCATGTTTGTGTAAAGCCTTGAAATGTCACAGAAAGGTGCCTCATGAACACTATGCCACAAATCAGAGAGAGGAAACACAATAATGAGGAGCTCAGAGTCGAGCTTGGGTCTTCAGACTTGAGGCTAATAGACTTCTTCCTGTACCGTGTTTCTTGCTCTAACAGGTGTTTGTTAAACTAGGAATTGCAGACAGATGTGGATGCTGTAAAGAATGTGTTTTCATCTAATCTTTGTGGTAGGCTGAAGAATGATCCCCGAAGATGTTCATGTCCTAACCTGCAGAGCTGTGGTCAGGCACAGGGACAGTGCAGGTGTGGCCAAGGGTAATGAGAAGAGGCTCTTAGCCAGAACTTAATGGGACTGAGGGTGCAAGGGTTTTTATAAAAGGGAAACAAGGAGGGACACAGAGAAAATAGGTATTTATTGGAAGATGCTATCCTGTGGCTTTCAGGATAGAGGAAGGGCCATGAGCCAAAGGAAGCAGATGGCCCCTGGTAAATAAAGAGGCAAGGGAGCAGATATTTCCCCTGGCCTCCAGAAGGGACCCAGCCTGCTGACATTTTGATGTTAGCCTTAGGAGACTGATTTTGGATCTGTAACTCCTAGAACCGTAAGATGATCCATTTCTGTCATTTAAACCTCTGTGTTGTGAGAATTTGTTAAAGCAGCCATAAGAAATGCATACACCCAGCATGTCTTCTTGTAACAGAATCTGTCTTGGTCTCTCAGGATGAGACCCCAGCATCTTTCACTCAGGGTTCTCAGCATCACCCCGCCCTTCATGATGAGCATGGGATGTCCCCACTTCTGGAATCAGCATAGGGCATGTCATCTAGGCATATTAGGCACGGTCCTTTAAAGGAACGGGTCTGATAGAATGAAAGACTGGCTTGGTTCGCCTGATGCATGGTGGGTGTTCCCATCTGGTCACCTACACACCTGAGGGGCTAAGGCCTGTAACTGTGCAGTCCTTGAGGATCTCTGCCTCAGCAGTCCCAGTCAGTGCTCACAGCCTGGAAGATTCCTGAAAAATTTAGTCCACGCTGCAAGCAACGGCAAACAAACAGCACATCCTTTTCTTGGGACCTCTTTATATCTGGAAATGCCCTCACAGACCCTCTCAGAGGAGAGTCTCTTGGTTGATTCCAGACCTCATCTGGTTGTCAGTCAAGATTAACTGCCATGCCAGGAATGAGCAAGGAGGATACCATAGTCTCTGGTCACAGTGCTAGGTACTGGGTAGGCAGGTGATCATAGCTGGGCCAATCAAAATGCAGCAGAAGCCTTGCTGTTAGGAAGTAGGATGGATGGATGGATGGATGCCCAGCTGAAGAAAAGAAGCCTGGAGTTTGGGGGAAGCACCTCACGGTGAAGAAAATATAAGGGCAGCACAGTAGAGGGCTGGAAAGAGTCACCAACCCCAACACACAGCTTGTGACGAAAGCCCAGCAGTGGATTCTCAGTCCAGCCTTGGCTCTGAGGAGTGGAGAAAAGCACATCTTGGTTCCGGGCGGTTGGGGGCGGCGGTCTGAACCTGCTGTTCTTGGCTAAGCATGGTTAGGAGCCTGTCATGCAAGATGATTTCATGACTGGCTTGGTTGAAGTTCAACACTCTGAACATGAGCCAGTTGTGAAAATGTGTCTTCTCATCTACAAAGTGAGTCCTTTCCTCTCTGGAGTGTCCCTACTGAGGGTCGCCATGTTGGGTCCTTACACAGCGCTGACCAATCCCTGTCTATCATTCTCAGGGGTCACCTCAGGCAGCTGCTTCCCTGAGAGGAGAACGGTCTGATTCCAGGCAGCTATGCCCACCGCTATGCACTCAGGGCAAGCTCCTCATGAGCGGACTCCTCTGAGCTGGTCCCTCCCAGCTGGCTCCGGGGCTCTGGAAACTCACATCCTGCTCTCGTAATTAGCATTCACTGCTTTCCTGTGGCTGATCAGCATTCTTAATTTTATTTTCAGAGCCTGGATTAGTCATTATCATAAGGAGAGTACTTAACATCTCGAACATTTGAGCTCTAATCTCATAGAGTAGAATTTTTATTCCAGTGAACCCGTCACTCAACTTTTCTTTTTTTCTGGGAAATATCACTTGGAGGGGCCAGAGCCATCCTCTCCCCATAGAGACCCTATTAAGAATGCTCTTTGAGTTCATAATATTAACGGCATTCAGGGGTCACATTTACAATAACCAAGCATGGCCTGGTGATCCCAGCACTCGGCAGGCAGAGGCGGGCAGATCTCTAAGTTTGAGGGCAGCCTGGTCTACAGAGTGCATTACGGAATAGCCAGGGCTACACAGAGAAACTCTGTCTTGAAAAACAAACATATCTGGCAATTCTAAATAAGATCAAGAGCAGTTGCCAGAACCTGCCTTGTCCAGTTGTTAGATTTTTCCAGTTGGAAAGACAAGACTTGGAAAATCAACTATGTATCAAGCAGAGTTCCTGGCTCAAGGGTCACCCCTTCATCACTTTAAGATTGTTACAGCCAGTTATGGGAGCACAGACAATCTCACCACTGGGAAACTGGGCAAGGAGGATTAGGAGTTCAAGGATATCAGTGGCTACAGAGCAAGTTCAAAGCCAGGTAGGTCATTACTGACTTTGTTTTAAAGAACAAAGACTGCAGGCATTGTGGCTCACGCCTGTGATCCCAGCACTCGGGGAGGCAGAGGCAGGCCGGTGTCTGTGAGCCAGCCTGGTCTACAAAGCAAGTCTAGGACAGCCAAGGAGACACACAAAAACCCTGTGTCAGGAAAAAAAAAAAAGATTCCTAGTAGTAGCTATTCCAGCCAGGAAGGCCAGAGAAGCAGGCATGTGCCTACTCAACTGGAAATAAGAGCCTGTAGGATTGTTCTAGGAAAGATATTTTGATTTTCTGTTTGTAGATGCGGCTGAGCTTGGGGAAAGTGTTTAGGCAGATGTAAGTTAGAGATCTTGATTACCCTGGACCCTAAATCCAATAACAGGTATCTTTTTAAGAGTCAGAATA
>NW_026596091.1:3349543-3358487 GCF_907164565.1 Psammomys obesus | reverse complement strand
GTCTAGCTCCGCTGACACCTTGCTTTGGACTGGTGGTTCCCAGGGCTGTGTAGGACTACACTTCTGTTGTTTGGGTCACCAAGTTCATGACAGTTTGTTGCACTGCCGCTTGGCAGGGTTCCATGGCCCACCTGGGGAAAGGTGAGATTGGCTTCCCCAAGCTTCACAGCTGCTCCCGGCCAGACTTCTGCCGCCATGAGCCTGCAAGGCGCAGAGAAAACAAGCTGGCTTTCCTGCCTTAGGATGACAAATAGGCTGGAAAGCCCTGAACATGATTGATGTCTTCCAGAAAGTGACGGACCCAAGTCACTGTGAGTCCCCCGGGCTACCGTAACAAAACACCATCAACTTAAACAACACATTTTCACATTCTGGTGACTGGGAAAGATGAAGGTCAAGGTTAAGAAGCCAGAAAGGTTGGCTCCTGGTGAGACTCACAGCTAACTGTTCTCTTGCTTTGTCCTCATTTGTCCTTCCCTCTGCGCATGCGCCGAAAGTGACTCTAGTCTCAGTGGGTTGGGGCCCACTCTCACGGCCTTTTTTGGTGCTGATTTCTACCATAAAGACCTTTATTAGTTACTCTTCTCTAGTTGTGACAAAGAAGCTTAAGGAAGGGCTTATTTCTGCTCACAGTTTGAGGGCACTGTCCAGTAGCGTTGGTAAGGCACGGCAGCGAGGGCACGAGGAACCGTTCGCATTGCGTCTGCAGTCGGAAGCAGAGACTGATGCACAGTGCTCAGCTCGCTTCCGCCTCATTCAGGACGGTCATCTCTTCCATTAAAACTTTACACACACGCACACACACACACACACACACACACACACACACACACACACACACGCCTTTATAGACACATCCAAATTTGTGTTTCCATGATGATTTTAATCCATTCGGACCATCACAGGGTCCTATCTCCGAACACAATCACACTGATAATTACGACATCAATAATCCAATTGTGTGGGATGCAGCTCAGTTCACACAGCTGCAGCAGAGTCTAGCTGTGTGGAGACCCACGCCTGGGCTGCCTCCTGCTCCAGCTGAGCCTAGCGTCAGTTAGATTTGAACGATGTCTTAGTTTCTTATTATTGTGATGAAATGCTCTGCTAAAAATGATGTATGGGAGAAAAAGCTTGTTTAGTTCACAATTCCATGTTACAGTCTGTCATAGCAGGGAAGTCACAGGAGTGTGAGTGAAATGGTCACATTATATCCACACTCGAGAGCGGGGAGCAAGGCAGGAATGCACACGTGAGTGTGCAGTTTGCCTTTTCTGCTCTTACGCAGTCCAAGATTGCCGACCCAGGGAATGCTGCCGTCCACAGTGCAACAAGGCTCCAGACCTTACCACAGCTGACTCCATGATGGAAGTGCCATTTAGGCTGTAAAACTCAGCATGTAGACAGCACCACCAGCCCAAAATGAAAACAAAGACCTAATCCATCAAAGTCCAGATAACGTCCCTAATAACCTTGCTTTACAGTTTCTGTAGTCCTGCTAACTGTCCCTGTTAACCCAAGTATGGCAACCCAGACAGACTTCCTCCATGGCTTCCCTCCGTGGGGAAGATTGAGTGTGAGCAAGACTGGAGGCACGCAGCTGAGAGCCAGGTGACTGGAGAAGTCCCTTTAACGAACGCCTCATTGCCCGTCTCTCCTCATCTGTTGTCTGCCCTGCAGCTGTGAGGACTGAGCTCACCATGAAGGAGACATAGAAACATGACAGGTCCACTTAATGTATGGCTTGTGGTGCTGCATACCCTGGATTCACCTCCCACTCCTGGCACTTCACAACTGTCTGTCAGTCCTTTGATATTTGCAAGGCTTAGTTTGTCTTCTGTATGAGAGATGTGTGTGTACTCATGTCTGATTGCCAGGAGGAGCAGGGGTTTGGAGTGAGACATAGTGAAACTGCACAGTAGTAAAATGTGCCACAAAGGACTGAACAGGAATTAAAAGTTAACGCATGTGCCAAGATGATTTTCAAGAGAGCAGAGGGTCACTCGGTTGCTAATGGCTGGCCTTGCAAGCGTGAGATTCTGAGTTTCGTTCCTAGAATCCATGTTAAAAAGCTGGGCATGGGGAGCTGGAGAGAGGCTAAGAGCACTGGCTGCTCTTCCAGAGGCCCTGAGTTCAATTCCTGGCAACCACATGATGGCTCACAACCATCTACAATGAGATTTGGTGCCCTCTTCTGGCTTGCATGCATACATTCAGGCAGAATACTGTATACATAACAAATAAATAAATCTTAAAAAAAGCGGGGCATGGGGCATGCGCTTGTGGCCTCAGGGCCACATGGTGGAGACACAAGGATCCATAGACACAAGGCTACACTCTTGGCTTCACATTAGTAAGAGATCCTGTCTCAAGAGGTGGACGGTGCAGGAGTAATGACCCCTGGCTTACAAACACACACACACACACACACACACACACACACACACACACACACACATTAATAAAATTTGAAATATTTTTTAAAATTTTACCAAGTGGAGAAATCAACATGACAGGCTCTGTACACATTAAGATTTCATTTCTATGAAACCCTTGAAAAGGCCAGGCTCCAAGAGAAGCAAGGTGATTGGCGGCTGCTTGTGCCGACTCCAGGTTGGAATCAACTGTTGAGGGTAAAGTGGGAAGTTTCTGGATGGTTTTAGTTTTCCCAGGTTTCTTTTTTCCCCTCTAGATAGCACAGGCTAGCCCCCTAGAGGACTGATCTGGTATGGGGAATCCATAGACAGTGTGGAGGGGCTGGCAGGGTTGAAAAGACAGCAAGGGGAGCCAGCAGTCAGCAGGTGGAGAAAGTAAGGCTTAGAGAGGTGATGTGTCACCTTTAATACCAGCACTTGGGAGGCAGAGGCAGGTGGATCTCTGGGTTCGAGGCCAGCCTGGTCTACATAGCGAGTTCCAGGACAGTCAAGGCTATACAAAAAAACTCTATCTTGAAAAACAAAAACCAAACAACCAAAGAACAGGAGAGAAAGAGAGAGAGAGAGAGAGAGAGAGAGAGAGAGAGGATGATGTCACCTTCCTCCAGCCTCCCAGCCTGCTCAGAAGGCAGAGGGTAACCCTAGCGCATTGGTTCTGCCAGGCTTCTAGCTTTGTGATCTTGGATCTGCCTTTACCAGCTCTATGCCCCTGGGATATGACGTTACTCTTCTCTGCCTTGGTTTCCTCCTCTGTAAAAGGAGGATGAGCATGGAAAAAGGAAATGCATAAATGCTCTTGGGATGTGGCTATGCCTAGAGAGTGGTAGCTCCAATTAAGAATAGACAGGACGCAAGGGCATCAAGGCAGGAGTGTACAGCTTTGATGGAAGTTGGAGGGCTTTCAAAGCTCTAGATAGAGTTTAGGAGCCAACAGGGATACAGGGTAAGACTTATTCGTAGGGAATGAGGGCAAGTGAGGGAAGTGATTTCTGGGTTGTTTGAGAGATGAAATACTTTTTAGCAGGCTTTGGGTACAGCCCAAGTGTCCAAAAGACCTCGGAGGTCATGGGGGAATCTCTGGGTTCTAAGCTGGAGAGAGGAATGTTGTAGCATCTGAAATGACAGAGGATAGGTGGGCATTTCCTTCCAGCATCCCCTCCTCACTCTGTCTCTATCTTCTCTTCTTCCCCCTCATTTCTTTGCCTCTGTCCCTACCTCCGTCTCTCTTTCCTTCCTATTTTCCTCTCCTCTTTCCCCCTCCTTTCATCCCTTTCTCTTTCCAGATGTCTCTTTTCCCCCTACCCTTTTTCTCTTCCCTTCTTTCTTTCCAGTCTGGTTCTGAAAAGCTGGCAAGATGAGGAAGAGCTTGTTCTCAGGGCCATGTCGTGAGTGGCCCACTTGTGTACTTGTGGTTTACCTACCTGTAGAAAATTTATACCCCAAATCTCCCAGTGCTGCAGGCAAATGGTTTTTAATTCAGCTCCACAAATATTGACTGTGCTCAGGCTAACTGAGTGTACTTTGTGCGAGAGGTGTCAGAGAGATGCAAATGGGAAAAGCCAATCCTTGGAGGAGCCAGTGGGAGGGCCCTCCAGCCCAGGTTGGTATAAGACACATTCACTGTCTTCCTGGAAGACACTGAAGGCTCTCTGTCTTCCGTGGACTCTGGGTCCATTTCTCGCTCCAACAAAGTGCAGAGAGGGGCATTGTGCCAGTTTTGGAAGATTGTAACAGGACAGGACATTGTGGGCAGAATATGCAGGCATGAGCCTGAGCTCAGCCTGCTAGGCCCAGAGGCAGCGGTACATGTGTCTGCTCACTGCTCACAAAAGGCATCTCCTGGAGCTATGGGTTTTAGCATCTATTTGTTCTTATCAAATTTACAAGATTGGTGGCATACGCAGGACTTTTGGATCGACCAGTTTTGTTGTCGTTGTCGTTGTTTTGTTTTTCCCCAAAGCCATGCTAGGCTTTCAGTTCTGCAAGATTTACTTTCATTTTTGAAAAGTGATCCCTGCAGGTCCCACTGGAGCTGAGCTCAGTACCATCATCCACGAGCTCCTGGGCAAAAGGGAGAAAGGACAGAAACGAGATGTGAGAAGTAAGCAGAGTCCTAGCCGGGAAGGAGTGCAGAGAAAGGATGGAAATGAGATCTGAGGAGCAGGCAGAGTCCTAGGCGGGAAGGCTGCTCTCCACCCTTGTACCACTTGTGGTTCGTAGAAGCACACTTCCTGACCTAAGTGTGATGCCAGGCAGCCTTGTGACAGGTCCTGGCCAATAAATGAAGCTCAGAAACTCCGTGTACACCTTGAGGGCTAGATGACTTAATCATTTGGTGAGACTTCCCCGAAGCCCCCTCCCCTCAAGCCTTGCAAACAGCATCTCTCAACCTGTGGGTTGCTACCCCTGTGGGTGTCACCTCAGAATACTGGAAAACACAGATATGTACACTGAAATTCATACCAGTGGTGAAATTATAATTATGAAGTAGCAACAAAAATCATTTTATGGTTGAGGGTGGTCAGAACGTGAGGAACTGCATTAAAGGGTTGCAGCATTAGGAAGGTGGAGAACCACTGGGCTAGAAGGTGCTGCTTTGCCTCATCTTCGAAACATTCCCAAGGTGCAACCCTTCTGCCTATCCATGCTAGGCACACAGTGGAGGGGAGTGTAGCCCTGTTGCTTTAAGTCACTGGAAGTAGGAACCCTCTGCCATTGCCACAAAAGCTTGCCTGTCTTAGCGGGTACATTGGGAAGACAAAGCTGCTCTATTTTACTTTGCTGTCCTAGAGACTGACCCCACGACTTCATGCATGCTAGGCAAGTGCTCTACTACTGAGGTAGGTCCCAGCTCTCAAAGCCTGGCCTTAGGGACAGGCTTCTTACTTTGGGTCAGCATTAAAAAGATACAACCTTTTTGTTTTTTCACATCTTATCCATTGATTTTTTTTTTCCTTATCAATATCTGTAAACGCAAGCAAAGGACAACAAGTGTCTGTTAGGGACAGAAAGTGTTGGCTTCATTCACAGTTGGTGAGTTTACAGCTTGACATGGGAATAAGAACTGGGACCTTTCCCCTCACTGCCAATGTGCTGAGGGTGGCAGGGTCACAGACCATTGCCACACCATGACCACGTGCTTGAGAGGGCTCTACCTCAACTTCCTCAACCAAGAGAACAGGATCTCTCTGTCTGTGACTTCTGTCTGCTGGGTGCTGCTCATTGTGTTGGGCATTAGAGTGGGATGGAGAGAGAGGCGGAGAAGTTGATCCTTCTGGAGAGAGCTCTGTCTACAGGGCACAGTGGCTGGAGATGGGGTTGGAGCTAGGGCTCAGAGCTCAGAGGGAAGAGAGAATTCCAGTGAGAAATAAGAAGACACTTGCTGGAAGAGGTGGTGGGTCATCGGCAGGGCCTCTTCCCGTGCTGTATGCTGGAGGCCAGCCCCAGATTTTGAGGATTCAAGGCACAGATGTCTGGCAAGGTTTACCACTCTTCTCCAGCTCATGGTCCTACTCAAGCTTCCAAAGTCAGAAAGGAATCACAGTTCTCACTTCTTCCTTGGACATGTGACTTCCCAAGCTGGCTTATTATGAATGTCTGGGATTGACAGTGTGGTTTTCTTTTTCTGTTTTTTGTTTTGTTTTGTTTTTTGTTTTTTGTTTTTTTTTTGAGACAGGGTTTCTCTGTGCAGTCTTGGCTGTCCTGGACTTACTTTGTTGACCAGACTGGCCTGGAACTCACAGAGATCCACCTGCCTCTGCCTCCCTGAGCGCTGGAATTATAGGCCAACACAGAGTGTGGTTTTCTACCCTGGGGAGAAGGCCAGCAGATGCGATGCATGCAAATCCCTCTTTACTGTGCTTTGTAAAACCGGCAGCCCTGGAGCACCCTCCCACCCCACCAGGAGGAAAGGAAACTGCCTGGTCACAGCATGCGGGGGGACTCTCGGAGAAGGGTCCTAGCCCGCCACCTTGAGCAAGCGACCACAAATGAAGACAAACGAACACAGCACTAACTGGCTGCATAAATACCTCGCTGTAATTGACTATTGAATCACAGGAAGGCTGCTGACTTTTCCTAAGGGGTGGGACTTCGGGAGAAGGGAAAAGGTGTTTCAGAGGTGTTTCTGTATGCATGCACCAGAAAGCAGCTTGTGAGTCTGTCCAATCTGAGGGGAGGATAAGGCCCATTACATTCAGATTCAACAAGAATTTGTCAATGTCTCAGTGAAGGCATATAACGTGAAAGATACAATATCTTGTTTTATTTGATTATGTCTTAGTTTATTATGAATCCAGTTTTCTGTAAATTCGGTTAGTGATTAAGCACAAAGGTCAGGCTTTACAATAGCATTGTTTTCCTGGCATAAAAGTGATCTCCTTACCATTGACGGGCATCCACTTTATTGATCCATTCACGGAGCTGAACGTTTCAAAGCGTTTCACACGGAGCTGGAAAGCAGCGCCATCTTTCTCTCTACCTGCCAGGCTAAGCCGGCTTGGGTCCCCCCCCCAACCCCCGGCCCCAGCACTTTGTTGGACTTTTAGGGGCGTCTTTTCATACCCGCCCGACTGACTCATGCACTTCGGATAAATTACAGAAAGCTCTACCCTTTGGTGAAACAGTTACAAAAGCCACAAACCCCCTTTGCCTCGAGGGCTGCGGGTACGAGCGTGCGTTAGGAAGGCACTGCTGCCGCCAGACCCTGAACGCGGTTCAGTCTCCCTAACCTTGACTTTAAGTCCTCTCTCTTTAACCTATTTGCACAGGAAGCCTTCAAGCTGAGCTGTCCGGGGGGGTGGGGACAACGAAACTGCCCGGTTTTGATCATTGTGAAAAGGGCAGTTGCTCTCAGGGGAGCTTGGGGCAACTTCCCCTGCTAAATCGCAGAGATTTTAAACCATGGCGTGACAGCAGAGCCCCCAGTCGCCTCGGCCCCCTAACCTGCTTCTCGCCACACCGGCGACCGGGCAGCAGCACTAAGACGATCTTATTCGTGTATTTTCCCCTCCGGGTTCGCAAGGAAATGTTCGCACGGCCGCGAGGTAGCGGCCCGGCTCGGCCCCGGGACCGAGGGTTTTTGGGACCCTGCGGGAGCGCGCTGCGCACTCCGGACTCCCCGGGAAACAGCTGGACGCGACCACGTCTCGGCAGGGGCGGGGGTGGGAGGAGGCGACGCTCCGCCCCGGCGCGGCCCCGCCCTCCCCGCTCGCCGGCGCCCTCCCCTCGCCGAGGGCTGCGAGTTGCGTTTGGTAAAACCCAGCCCTGGAATATATAGATCACTGGAGCGCAATGAAGTAGCTTTTGGCGAGGGCGGGCGGGCGGGGGGCCTGGACAGTCACAGAGGCCAGCGCACGGCGGCGGCACCTTCCTTCTCGCATCCCGGTCGCCCGGCCCTCAAGAAGGCAGCGGCGGCCGCAGGCTCTAGCAGGGGAGGCGGCGGAGCATCGAGCAGAGAAGCGAGGAGGACAGGCAGGAGCGCGCGGCCGGGGCCACGCATCTCCACACTCGCACAGCAACTCCCGTGCCTTGCACCCCCGAGATCCGGGCTGGGGGCTCGGAGAGCCTTGGTGAAGCTAGCGGGCTCCAGCTTCGGGACCCCAGCCAGCTCGGTTCAGAGACTCCTGGGCGCTGGTCCCTCGCGGCGGGGTCCCCTCTTCTGCGCTCCGGACGCGCCTCCCGGACAGCCGGGTCCCCGCAGCTAGGACAAAGCCATGAAGCCGGCGCTGCTGGAAGTGATGAGGATGAACAGAATTTGCCGGATGGTGCTGGCCACTTGCTTGGGATCCTTTATCTTGGTCATCTTCTATTTCCAAAGTATGTTGCACCCAGGTAGGGGGCGCGTTAGCGTGGTTTTGTTGGATATTTTCTTCCCTCTCGCTCTGCTTTTTGCTTCTTCCAACCTTACCTCTTCCCTTCGGCCTCTTTGGAGCTCCTTGCTGGCTGCGAGGATCCGCGGGTCGGGGAGTTGGGATGGGAAGAGAGGAGGTGCGCTTCCTCCTCTTCCCATGTGCAGGCTGAGGTTGAGCCTGCAGGGAGACCCTCGGCGTGTGTGGCCCACTTCTTTCTTTTCTTTTTTTCTTTGTGTCTTGTCTGTTGGCTAGGTGGTAGAGAAAGGTAGGGATTGTTGGAAGATGCCGGGGTCGAGGGTTGGTGGGAAGAAAAACTCGGTCCCAGTTGCTGCGGGGATGAAACAGGCTCAGGGAGCCCGCTGCTCTGCTCCAGGGAGCGCCGCCTCTTTTGGTTGGGGACCCCTGGGCGAGTGCACGCCCCTGCGAGGTAGGGAGTCCCTGCTGCCGCCTGGGAAGCCTGGAGCTGAGCTACCACGTGTTCCAAGCTCAGCCGCAGCGCAGGTGTGGGGAGAGGGTGGGGGGTTCCCGTGGGTTCCCGGCGCTTCCCTCTTTGGGGTGCGATATTTTGCGAAACAGCCCAGGGTCTAGCTCCGCAGTGACCTTGCAGGCGTTGCTCCGGCGCTTCGTCCACCACCTCCCGGCCTTAGAGTCCCCCCC
>NW_026596091.1:3254381-3349443 GCF_907164565.1 Psammomys obesus | reverse complement strand
CCCCCCCCCCCCCCCCCCCCCCCCCCCCCCCGCCGCCGCCAGCTAGGGACTCCAGAGCTTTTGGGTCACACTTTGGCCACCAAAGCTCTTGGATTTACTTAGTGCAGTTCTGGTCTCATCCCCTGTTCTTGGGCTCTGAGCATCTGGAGACTCCTGCAGCACGGGAACTGGGTGGGGGGGGGGGGTGTCCTTTCTTACACGTCCCTGGCTTAGGCTAAATTCTCCATCTCCATCAGGACGGGCCGGAGGTGGGAGGGGGAGGCTCCTCTCCTCATGGACCATCCAGAAGGAAAGTTTGGGGCTAGAGGAGCGAGGGCGCCCTGGAGTGCCCAGGCCCTGGCTGTGCTGCAAGGCTTAGAAACCCAACAGGTGGGACTTTCTGGAAAGGTTTTGTATGTTGCCACCCAGCCTTGGTCTCGGGAACCCCTTCCCCATTTCTCCTACATCAGCAGACCTGTGCTGGGCCACAATGGCACCGAGCTCCATTTTTTTTTGCCGCCTCAGAGTTGCCACAGTAAATAATTTACTTTTCTAATTGCAGGGAGGAGGGAGAGAGAAACATTTCCTTCCAGGGAAGTAGAGTCGGTTTTGCCTCCTGTCTCTCTAAGTCGGCACCTAACTTTGAGTAGACATGGCCGGGCCGAATTAGTCAAGCCTGGCTCTTGGTGGATGGCAGAGCCCTAAAGCTGTTCCTTGCATCAAACAGGCAGGGCTGCCAGCCGTGGGATTCCTTGACAGCGCCCGGGACAGACTGGCCCCTCTTCCTTGGGGTGCTCCCAACAGTGTTAGATGGACTGGCTGCCAAGAATATGGTCTTGTGTTACACATGAAACCCCAGGACACCCCAGCCTGTCCTGGTAAAAGATGGCTTTTGTTTGCAGCTCATATTTTTAGTTTAATGTCAGCAAACTAGAGCGGTGTTTGTCTCCTTCCTCAAACCTGTGGTTGTGAAATTTCTGAGAGAAATTAAAAATGGACCTTGCTGGCGGGGACAGACGGGCATCTCAAGAGTGCCAAGCTCCTGGGGCCACCCAGGACCACGCCAGAGTCTCTCCCTGGAGGGTTAGAGGACAGGCTGGTATGCAGATCTAATGAGGCTCATGCTCTTTAAACAAAGGGCCCAAAGATTTGGTCTAGACCTCAGAGCTGTGTTCAGGCCTATTCAAGTTTTGCTGGGATGGTGCATGCCCGGTAATTCCCAGTAGAAATGCTTAGACCAGGAGTGTACAGCAGGAATGTACCTGAACCTTTCTGTCTGTGAATTGCCCATCAAAAGCCCATTTGCAAGGATCCTGTGGGTGTACTAGGAAATAAACTTTTGCCAAGACACTGGGGAAGAGACTTAGAATCTGTAACTGCCTCGCATTTTCAGCCCTCGTCAGAATTTATTTATTTATTAGTGAGTTGGAAGTTGCTTTAGGGCCTTTTTCAGCGTAGCCTTCTGGAACCACAGCCTTGTTCAAGCTTGTGCTTCGCTGAATACTCCTCTTTGATCCTGCCCTGACGTTCCCTTTCTGACCCCATTTCTCTCCCCCAAATGGCATTTGTTTATAATTCATATCACGAGGAGCTTGCTTTTCCTGATCTGATCCTCCGTTTAGTGCAGGGCAAATGCTACTTTCAAAACATTGAATTGATGTGAACCTGCAGATGTTTGCTTGAACGTTCTTCCTCGAAGCTCTACATAGTGAGCAGAGCCCCTGTCAGTGCTATTGTATGGGGCATAGCAATTCTTTGGAAACAGTTTTACTATTTTTTATTTCTGGTTTTTCATTTTTTTTTTAAACATCTACTGTTGATAGTTGAAGCCAAATCATTTTTTTTCTGCTTTGAATTTAAAAAAAAAAACATTTTTGAGAGAAGACTTAATTTAAATTACCCCTCCCTCCTCTCTCTCTCCCCTCCTCTGTGTGTGTGTATGGCACACAGGAGCACAGTGTATGTGTGCAGGTGCCTGTAGAGGCCAGAGGAGGGTTTGAATCCCCTAAGAGCCACCTGACATGGGTGCTGGGAACCAAACCTTGGTCCTCTGCAAGAACAGAAACTCTTACCTGGAGAGCCATCTCTCTAGTCCTGATGCTTTGAATTTTAACATGATGTTGTCTTCGAATCTCTGAACTCTCATGGTACAGGCAATCATTTTGCCTGGGAAGTCTCTCAGGATCAGCCGGGCAGAGGCTGAAGGGGTCACAGTGTAGCCCAGACTGTGTCCCCCCAGATTTGAAGCCCCCTGGCAGAAGATCTCTTGAAACCTATATGAGATAGTAAAGCAGTATTGTGAAAGAAGCGAACTTGGATATATTCAGTTTCTGTGCTGGCTGGAGGATGTAAGGAGGGGGAAAAATAAGAATGCCCTCCTCTCAGGCTGGCAAGTGCCCCCGCCCATTCTAGTCTGAAGCCCACTGTCTTCTTATTTTTCTAGTTCATAAGCTTGTGTAATTGTGAACTTGAGTAATTGGCCATCAGATAATTGGCCATTGGTTACGCCACTGAGGATTTAGTGGGAGTGGGGCCCTGTCAGTTAGGCAGTTTCCTTTAGAAACCGTCGACCTTCTGAGTTAATAGTCTTCATGAAGTGTTCTTTTGTGGGGGGCAGGGACAGGGTTGTAGGCTCCCTTCTAGTCAGAGCCTGACAAATAAAGCTTTCCATAAAGTATTTGCTAGCTGAGTGTATGAAGTCCACCCTCATCTCCAGCTCCAGGAAGGTGATAGCTTCAGGGCTGTCAAGGGTGCATGGCTTCTTCCTCTAGCTCTTCTTGGGGGCATGTCTGTGCATTCCCACACTCCTCTTCCTCTGGTGACTGGACCCAGCTTAAACCCATTAAGATCAGGGCTGACCGCATCACTCCTCAGGCACCAGCCCCAAAAGAAGCTTCTTTGTGTCCTGGATGCCAAGGAAGGGTGGCCTCAGTTAGCCACTGACTTGAAGAAGTCCATGCTCATGACAGACACCTCCCTAGGTGTGAACTACCACGTTGAAGATCAGCATCACATGCCTGTGGTTCTTCACCCTGTGAGTCCCTCGTGGGTGCTGCCCGTGGCAGGTCATCCTCTGCCACTAAATTGTCTCCCATACCTGCCCGAGGCAGCAGGGCTGTCCTTTGATGGAGTGCGTCTTGCGGAGTTGGGAGGCCCTGGGCAGCGCTATGTGAGGAGCGCTCCTTCAGCCTTCCCTTTGTGTTTCTCACTACGATTGTGGTTTTTGTTTAAAAGCTCCTGTTCCCGGAGAAGCCTGCCAAGGAGAAAGCCTCTCTCTCATCTTCTTCTTCTACAGTCAGTTTACTTTCACTGTCACCTGGGGATCCTTTGCCTGGGTGGAGTGTGTGGAAAGATTAAAGCCTTTATTTAAAAACTTCGTTGGATCATGCTGAGCATAGACTGCGTCCGGAAGCATGATTCTAACCTCTACCTCTGTCTGTAAACTGGAGACACATACGAGGGAAGCAGTTCTCCGCTCCTCGCCACTCAGGGACAACTGGAGTTTTTTTTTCCTTCCATAGTATAGAATGCATACATGGCCTGAACATCCCTTGCCAGAGATTTTGAAACCCAAGAGGCACTAACATTTGCAAGTTTTTGAGAGCCACCATGCGAACACAAGTGGAAAATTCCACACCTGATTTCAATGATAGGCCACAGTCAAACCACAAATGAATAAAGATATATAGGTCGCCTGCAGACTCTGCAAGTAAGGGGACCGTGGAACACAAAGGAATTGCACACTGAGTCTTGGGTCCAATCCCTAAGATACTTCATGGTGTATGTGTAGATTTCCCAGAATTCAAACACTGTCCAAAATTCAAAAGCTTCTGGTGCCAGTCATTTCAGATAAGGGAAACGTGTCACACACACATGCACACACAGCAATTAGTTTAGACCCCATCATGCATTTCACATCTTGTTCAGTAAAATCTGTTTTATGCAAATACACCATTCTGTCAAGTCATTATTAAAATATGTGATAAAAGTTTGGCCTTTTAAGTTTATCGACCTTCATGTGTGACCGCCCTTACTTACCCCGTGTGCAAAGCATTGGTTCAGTATCATTTATTTCTACGTTGTTACACATGGTTACTTTTACATTAGGAATAAGTTTGAAATCATTCTAGTACTTGGGGCCGCTTTTATCAATTGAAACTTTTTTTGAAGAGGTGCCAGGCGGGACCTTTTAAAGCTGGGTCTGTTAGGAATCTGAAGTGCTGAGCCTGGTATCCTCCTTCCTTGGGCAGCTAAAGGGTCTGAACTGTCGCGGGACTTTTCAGAGCAGCCCTAAGAGGGGGCAGTCTCCTTCCCTGGAGAGGGCTTAGTGGATCCCAGCCAGTGTCTTCACTTCCTTGCCCTCTGAAATGCCAGGGGATGACCAAGAGAGGCTGGCTGGGGACTGTCTGAGTATTGGAGAAGGGAATCCACCCTCCACCAGAGGCAAGTGCTATCTGGATTTGTCTGGCACAAAATCATTTTACTTATGATGGGCTTGATCAACCCGGTTAGTTATTTAAAAAAAGAAATCCAAGGCTTCCAGCACAGGTATCTTACCCTTCTTAAACTCAAGGAAAGACAGACCTCTTTTCACTCTGGAGGTCGTGGGACAGACACATGCTGTCCCGAAAGTCTTAGTTAGCAGTCTTCTTCTGAGGGTTTCGGAGGAAAAAAAAAAAGACGGAAACCAGATGTCCTTCTTCTGACTTCTTTTTCCTCTCTTGAATGTTGGGGCTCCATCTTATCTGAATTTATAATTTATCCTTTTTTTGGATCAAATGTGATTGAGTGACCCTTGCAAGCAGAATTGCAACGTGTCCTCTCTCTCTCTCCCCTCTCTATGTCTCTGTCTCTCTCCCTTTCCCCCTCTCTGCCAGACACTGTTCTGTGCTCAGGACCCCACCATACACGTACGGACGCACACGTACCCTGTAGCGGGTACACACCAAGCCAGTGGAGAGGTAGACAGTGCATGTAGTATGTCAGTGGGAACGAAGGGAAGTAGAGAGTGAAAGACAATACAGGGCTCTGAAAGGCAAGGGCTGCCCTTGGGGAATGCCGCTGAGCCGATGACGTTGAACAGGAGAGACTTTGGGGAGCAAAGGAGGCAGCTGTGCACCCATCTCACGCAGTGTATTCCAGTTAAAGAGCAGATCCAGGCCACATTGTGTTTCCAGTGGAGTCGTGCCAGGCAGGGTGCTCTGGGTATCCAGAACAGAGGGCCGGAGGCAGCTGAAGACTGTGGAGTGTGCAGGACTCGGCCTTGACTGGGATGGAGGGGACACCTGGAAACAGGAACATGGGGGAGCCCGGGCTGGCCAGAATGAAGCAGGTTGACAGTGGGCCTCTGGTTACGTTCTTCATCTTGTGACAGTGACGGCCACTTCATTAGGGTGCTCACTGTACCAGTCTTCCCCTCCTCACTTCTCCATTTCTCAGGTTTTGAAGAAGTAACATATGAGGTTTGATCTATAGAACAAAACACCCACACGCAGCTTTCAGGGTTGTGTTGGCAACTGATTAAAAACATAGACCTAATGAACCAATGATTTGGGAGTAGAAGACCTGGGTCTCACTGGGCTGGGTACCCTAGTCGCTGCCCTATGAATTTCTGTGTTTTATGACACTTAAAAAACCCACACATTTTAGTGGAGATGACATTTTAGTGGAGATGACATTTGACTGTGTTGCAATAGATGGCATCTTAGCACCGTGCTGACCTTTAAGGAGCAGCCCTCTTCCTTCTTAGTAGGACAGAAAGTAGTGGTGTACCTCCACAGTTGACATCCTTGGAGCCCCTTAGAGACAGTGGAGAGACCTTCCGTCAACCGTGTGTGCCCTGTGACACATCTGGGAGGCTCAGGCGCTGCTGGGGTGTGGAGATGCTGGCTTGGCTTCACCCCTGGCTCCTTCAAGCCTGCAGAGCTTGCTGCCTGCCCAGCCTTCTCTGTTTGCTTACCTTCTGTGTTCAGAGTGTCTGAATTTGATGCTGGTCTCTGTGTGTTCATGTGTACAGGTATACATATGTGTGCAGGCTCACATGTGTGGCTGCATGTGCAGATCAGAGGTGAATTCTGGGGTCAGTGTCTTCCCTCCAGCACTGTGTACCATTTTGGGGGGTGAGGGGCAGAGCCTTTCACTGGCTTGGAACTTGCTAAGTAGGCGAGGCATGCTGTGAGCCTGTCTCTGCTTTCCAGGGCTGAGATTTCAAATATACCACTACACCCAGATTTGTTTTTATGTGAGTCCTGAAGATTGAAGTCATGTTGTTATGCTTGCAAGGCACATACTTTACTGACTGAGATCTCTCCCTAGCCTCAGTCTCTTTTAAAAATTACTATTATTGGTGATGAGGTTGGTGAAGAGTGAGAATGGGAGGGGAAGGGAGTAAGTTATTTAACTTGGGGCTTGAACTTCAAGTTCAGATAGATAGACAGATATCCTGGGAAGAGTACGTCCGTTAGTCCCTGTGCTGGGCCGCTCCTCCAGCCCTCTGAGAAATGTGCTTCAGTTATGACTTGCCTTGTTGCACCTTCCTCTTGTGACTTGTCAGGGCAAGGATCTTGTCTCAGGCATCGTTATAGCCCAGGGGGGATTTAGAAAGCATTAAGAGAGTTGATAGGTGAGTCTCAGAGCTTTCTCTTCCAACCAATCTCTGCCAAGCCCATAAGTCAGAACAAGAGGGATCAGCCAGGCTGGACAGTCAGGACCAAACAGATTCTGGTGTGGTCTCCTCTATGATCTTCCAAATCTCGCTGCTCTTGTTTTTATTACAGCCCAAGGCAGGTAATAGTAAGTGGTCTAGGTAATTGAGGGAGGAAGGTATTTACTGAAGGGAATTAGGTGTATTTAAAGTTGTTGGGCAGCCAGAGGCACGGGGTATCTGGAATAACTTCCAGCCAGCAGAAGCAGTGTGTAGTAACTTATAAACTGGTACGGATTGGCATGACTGTCCGCAGGGCCAGTAATCTTGGGCTGGGTGTGGAACCATTTGTTGAGCTCAGTGACCAAACCAATGACCAATTGGGAGTAGATCCTCTGATGCTATTGCAATCCCCTCTTGTGCTCTAGTCATGTCTTGCCAGCAGCTAAACAGCCTCACAGGCAGGCATGTGGCCTTTGTTCTTGGTGGCTTTCCACAGTGTCTCTCACTTGAGGGACCAAATACATATCTGTAGCTTCAATTTCAAACAGCGTGGGAAACACAGCTTTAAACCTGTAGCCTCTACAGCCTAGGAACATTCGAGAAGAGTGGTGGAGGAATGAGGAACACATGGCCCTGGGGACCTAGAAATCTGAGCAGCCATTCCCAATGCGCTTTGCTTATAAATAATTTACACACACCATATCATCATGTATCTAGGATAGGGTGCCTTCTAGCCACGGTGACTGTATATTCATGTTTTCATTGTGGTCTGGATCATCCCATTCATTGACTCTCCCAGCTGTGATTCTGTTCCTTTCCACATGGTGATGTGGCTCATGAAGGCCCGGTGGTTCCTGGAAACGATGCTCCTCTCTTGTGGGTCGGGTTGCACTGGCTGATCACAGCATCTGTAAACTGGCCCGAACTTCTCTTGTGTATATCCAGCTAGTGAAATCCCCCCCGGGGGGGGGGGAGTACCGAGATGGCCACTGTGGCTCCTACTTTCTGGTTGCCTGTCTGTCCCAACACTCAGAATATCCACCCAAACTGTCTCAAGGTGTGTAGCCTCAGGTGACAGATTAGATGGGGTGGAGGTGGGGGCTGTTTCTGACCGTCTATGTTCCTGACACCTGGAACATAGACCTATGTTCCTGACATACCTTTTGTGGACCATTCTGACCTTGAACTTCTGATCTTCTCGCCTCTTCCTCCCAAGTGCTGAGACGTTAGGCATCCATGACCAGGCCCAGCAACAGTTTCATTTTCTTGGTGTGTGTGTGTATGTGCATGGCACATGTGCTTGATGTGCCAGAGGTTGATGTCTGGTGTTTTACTTGATGGCTCTCAGCCTTATCTTTTGAGATAGGCTGTCTTCCTGAACTTGGAACTAGGCTGGCCGGCTGATGAAGGATCCTCTGCCCCCTCAGTGTTGGGGTTACAGATGTGTTCTGTTTGTGCTGTCTTTCTGTGTGGGTGCTGGGATCTGACCTTGGGGTCTCATCTTGCACAATAGGCACTTTACCTACCTAGCTGTCTCCTTAGCCACAGCTTCATTTTAAAATGTGTTAAATAATAACTGGAAGTTCTAATGGTTCCTTCCCAGATCAGTGTCATTTGGACTTGTCTTGAGTATAGTCAGTAATCATCAGAAGTGTCTGATCCCCTTGGATAACTGTCCAGTGTGAACCCAGCATTGTGTGTGGAGGGGCATGTGTTATTTTGACTTTAGCTAAGCTGTGAAGCAAGAGCTGCAGTTAACATGACTGCTGCACATGTGTCAGAGAAACACAGCTAGAGATTGAGAAATAGGTCCTGTCAGCATAGGGTCCTTCCCAGTCTCGAAATCCAACGGTTAACAGAAGAGCTTTGGGGGAGAAAGCCCACAGAGAACGTCTCTCAGGTGGAAAGGGCTGGTGACTGGATTTCCGTTCCTTTCAGGGACTCCCAGAAAATGGATCACATTTCTTAGTGGTCCACATGCCTCAGTTTCACCTCACTGGATATGGTCACGCCCCATAGTACAGAGGGACAGGATTTAGAACCAAGAAAGCAGCATGTGTGCACGTCAGGCCTTGACTGTGTACTGTGCCCATTCCGTCTCTTTCAAGACTGCTCTCCTCCAGAGACAGGCTTTCCCTCTGTAGCCCTGGCTGTCCTGGAACACACTTTGTAGACCAGTCTGGCCTTGAGCTCAGAGAACTGCCTCCCGAGTGCTGGAATTAAAGGCATGTGCCACCACAACCACCACCACCTCCCAGACTTCTGAGATATTCTTGTTGGTTGCCTATGAAGAGTTAGCCTCAGTTCTACGTGCTGGAGACAAAACAGACAAAGATCCGGTCCCTGTGGATGGTGAGCCGAGACAGGGAAGCATAGCAGAGGTGTGTTTCTCGGGTGTGTTTGCCAGTGACAAATGCCAAGGAGAAAACAGTAAAATAAAGAAGGGGCTTTGAGATGGCAGCCCTTGGGGTGGCTAGCAGACTGAAGGAGGCGAGTTTATGGAGGTGATGAGCAGATGGAACTGTGAAGATATTTATTCACAGAGGCCGACCTGGCCCAGGCGTTCCCTATATATTAACCCTTACAGGACTCTTGTGGCACACATTATTCTTTTCATGGCTTTCTAAGAGACAAGGCAGGCTCACAAACTCTCCCTTCCAAAGACCTCAAGTGCAGACAGCTATGGGTAAGGACTGCACCAAGCCTGCCTGACCTCAGGTCTGTTGCTCCTAGCTGGGGTCACGCTGCAGCGGGAGCTGTGTGCCTTCTCATGCCTCCCTCCAGGACTGTAAAGAATGACTGGAAGTTAAGAAACGGGGACCTGCTGTCCCTGAGACTGGGGGAAGTGCCCGGCTGAGTGCAGGTGGCATGCAGAGATCTGGCCACCTCATTTGTTTGTCGTCTGGGTGGTGTGGCGAGGTGACATGGGGAAGCAGCTGTGAATGCGGTTATTCTAAACAGCAACGCAATAGTTGTAGAATGTTTCTCCTCTGTCTTTCATCTTCAAGTCTACGGTAGTGCTGACATTTCATCCTGGAACCTGAGCCAGTTCTCACCCGTATCACACTTGCGCTGTAAGATTTACTGAAAGGTTCTGATGTCTAGACTCCTAGGGAAGCTCTTTCTGGGTGCCAACTGACTCACCTCCCTGCCAGGGCTTTATCTTAGCTTTGCCTCCATGGAACATTTTGCAAAAGCATGTATATTTGGTAGGGGGAAAAAAAAATCAGCTTTGTGGTTTCATGCTGAATGCAAAGACCATAGCTCTTTCCTCCCCAATTGTGCATATAATTACTGTGCAGGTTGCCATTAACTATAAAACAATGACACTTGAGAAATAGGCTGCGTGGGGCCCTGGTCCCTGCACCATTCAAAAGCTGGTCTTCGGGGAGGGTGAGCCCTTGTGCTGGTTGGTGGCTAATAAGTGGGCTCTGTGGCTCTTGGTGAGGACAGAGCCGGCTGGCCTTTGTCTCCAGCTTGTGCTGTTGTGTTCGTAGAATGACTTTAAGGACCAGTCACCCCCTTAATTCACTGCAGGTCACGGAGCTTGCAGGTCACGGAGCTTGCTCTGTGAATGACATTTATGGCTTGAGGCTGGAGGCCACTCTACCACTGTCACCAGACCAAGGATCTGAAAGTTGATTACAAGACTATAACAACGGTTGAGCCAGGTCCTGTGCTCTTCAACCGGAAGGCCAAGAGTGCATTTGCCACGCAGACCACTGGGCATTAGGCTTTTCGCAGTGGCCGGAGAGTTTGTCAACACTCACCTTTTCTTACAGGCCAGAAAAGGTCTCTGACCTTCGGACATGTGACTCCACTTTGCTACCCCAAGATCCCTGCCATCACTGATTTAGAACGTTACCCGGGGCCTGTTTTGCCTTCTCTTGGCTCCCCAGGGGTTGTCTCTAGTACAGAGGGATGGCTGCTGGCAGCTGGTGGGTAGGAGGTCAGATGGGCTGCTAACCAAACACCTTGTACGACAGCAGTGGTCCCACAGCAAAGAGCTCCAAACAGTAGTCATGTTTGGTGAATACAGATGAATACAGCTCGGTGAGTAAGGGGCCGTGGTGCAAGCTTGAGGAGCTGATGTTGGAGTCCCAGTATCTTCCTAGGGAAACAGATGTGGTTATGTCTGTGATCCAGTGCAGCAGGGAGGTGGAGGCCGGAGAGTTCCTGGAGCTCACCAGCCAGCCAGTCTAACTGAATGGTGAGCTCCAGCTTTGGTGAGAGACCCTATCTCAAAAACTAAGAGGGGAGGACAGGTAAGGTGGCTAGGTGGGTAAGGGTGCTTGCTGCACAATCCTGGAGACCCGAGTTCAATCCCCAGGACCTGCATGAGAGTGAAAGGGGGTACCAATGCCACAAAGTTGTGCTCTGATCTGCAGCGGCATGTGTGGCCGTGCACAGTAGTAAAATGCACACGTAATAACAGTAAAACTGGAAACTAAGTAAGATGGGTAATGCTGCTGTCAGCGTCTGGTTTCACTGCTCGTGTGATGCCCATAGTTGGGAAAGCAAGCCTTTTATAGTTTTCCCATGTTTAACAACACTAGGAAAAATGGAAATCTACTAACTGTGACAGCCAGGGTGTCGGCTGCATCCCTGGCTTTCCCCATTTGCTCCCTCCTGTTGCCTTATGAAGTAGGCCACTGACAATCCCCGTGTGCAGTTGGAGACACTGGCCATTTGTGGTTCCGGGGCTTGCCCGCTTGGAAGGCTGGCCCAGGGCTTTAAGACTGACTGCCACTGAGGCCCACGTCCCTTACTCCACTCCTGGACCCCATCTTCTTGGTCTTGGTTTCAGCTAATTAGGTCAAGAGCTAATTATTTCACGAGAGCCCCGAGCTCAGCTGTTGGGCTAAGCAGCCGGGCCACTCAGCGATAGCCCTTCTCTCCTTACTCTACACTCTATCCCTCGTGTGCCCATCCCTCTGGGGACCGGGGCTATCATCGTGTTCAGTTGTCCCCCATCTGTCTTCAACTGGGACGTGGCCTGAGGTCAGAATCCAGTTCACGTTAGCCTTGGATGAAACCTCATCTGCCTGCTCCAGTTTGGCAGTATGGCCTTCTGGGTGCATTGCTGCGACAGTAAGATGCTGTGGACTGTTCCAGGTCAGCTTCGGCCATAGTGGGCTCTTGGTGGTACACACGTGTGCTTCTAGCACTTAGAGACAGAGACAAAAGGATTAGGAGTTCAGGATCATTCAGGGGTGGTGGTTTGAATGGGAATGGCCCCCATGGGCTTATTTTTTTTTTTTTTTCAATTTTTTGAGACAGGGTTTCTCTGTAGAGCTTTGGATGTCCTGGACTCGCTTTGTAGACTAGGCTGGCCTTGAACTCACAGAGATCCACGTGGCTCTGCCTCCCCTGAGTGCTGGGATCACAGGTGTTTGCCACCATACCCAGCTCTATCGGCTCATTTTTGACTACTTGGTCCTTGGTTAGTGAAACTGTTTGGGAAGGATTAGGGGTGGGGTTTTGTTAGAGGTTTGTCTGTGGGGCAGGCTTGGGGGTTTCAAAAGCCCACACGAGTTCCTTAGCTTTCTCTCTGTCTCCTGCTTGTGGATTAGGTGTGAGCTCCCAGGTACTGCTCCAGCATAGTGCTTGCCTGCCTGATGGCATTCACCCTACCATGGTGGTCATGGCTTAGAATCCTCTGGAACCAAAAGCCTCTAAATTAAATGATTTTTAAAGAAGCTGCCTTGGTTATGGCAATAGAAAGGTAACTAAGCCACTTGGATACATTGGCACATGGTGTATTTGGGCTACATGACACTGTCCAAAAAAAAACCTCTTGGTGTGTGAGTGTATGTGTGAGTGTATGTGTGCGTGTGCGCGTGGTGTTTGTGTGTGTCATTGTCTTCAGAACTCCAGAGTGTCCTTGATACTTTTGTTCAGTGTAGCCCTTTTCCAGTGCTGTCATCTCATGGGAGTAGTGGCTGCTGGTCTGGGTAGAAGTAGCTGCAAAGGATGGGATGGATTTTCCTGGGGTTCCCTCACCCCCTTTTGTGAACCGGATGTTCTCCCGGGCTTGAGCTTTATTTTTGGGGGTGTACAGTGTAAGAGATGCAGGCTGCAGAACTGTGTGTGCCTAAGCTGCTTCAGCCTGCAACATACTTTTGTTTGTTTTGTTTTGTTTTGAGACAGGGTTTCTCTGTGTAGCCTTGGATGTCCTGAACTTGCTTTCTAGACCAGGCTGGCCTTGAACTCACAGAGATCCTCCTGCCTTACCTGGGTGCTGGGATTACAGGCATGCGCCACCATGCCTGGTCTGCAACATACCTTTAAAGCTAGTTAGTTCACTGGTTAACTTGGAGGCTTGTCTCATACTGGACCCTAACAAACTGCACCGGTTCAGTCTGTCTCCAGAAGAGGCGTTGCGGCAGAGCCCTTAGAGAGAAGCTTTTCGCTGTGATGCCTCCACACAAAGCCTGGTGGTACTGGGACAGACAGAGACGCAGGATGAACTGGTGTAGGGGGCCAGACATGACTGGGGAGACGGAATAGGAAGATTGATTTTGATAGTAGCGAGGGGAAGAGAGAATTTCCAGGCTCAAACCTGAGAGAGAAACAGTGGGTGGGTGACCAGGATGCCGGAGGGCGGAGAGGTGGGCTGGCCGTGGCTCCTAGGATCTGTTGGTGTTCTCAAGTTTAAATTTTATTCTAGGGAGCTATAGAAGGTTTAGGGTTTTGTTTTCCAGAAGATGAAATCTAAGCTTAATTTAAGCTGTCGTGTTTTTAGCACAAAGCCAGAAGAATTTAAAGGCCTGCTTTCTCAAAGTGATCTTAGGACCATTTTTGGAATAGTTTCTGTTATCATTTGGTGGGCGGGGAGGTTATTCACGGATGTGCAAAGTAAGGAGTAGCTTAAAAGCTCTCTCTGGCTGGATCCAAAACTCCACTGTTTGCAAAAATTATAGGCCTTTGGGGGGTTAAGTTTCAGTCTCTCAGTTGCTAATGGTGCCCCAGGTTCACTCACAGAGGGCCTGTGGAGGAGTGGCGGGAGGGAGAGAGAGTGCCTGGTGCCTGGAGAACTGTGCACTGTGCTCTGCTCCCAGTGTGTCTAGGCTCACGGTGCAGCTGTGGCTGCCCTGGGGAGGCATGGTGCAGAATGGGGCCAAGGCCTCCTCCCTCTTCTTGAGGCCCTGGGCACTTGGGGTCTGGTCTCCCCTCCCCACTGTAGAGCCCTCTGTGCCTTCCTTTGCTTCCTCTTCAGCAAAGGCCCCTGACCACCACAGCAAAAAAGGCGTCCTCAAGGCGTGGTGTTCTGTAACAGTGTACGTGTTCATGTATGTGCTGATGTGTGCATGCGTGCTCACGTGGGCCAGAGTTAGCTGTGGTTGTTCCTCAGGCACCACCCGCTAGTAAGAGGGTCTCTTCACTAATGGAGCTCAGGGAGTAGGCTAAGCAGTGAGTGAGGCCTGGTGTCTGCCTCCCCAGGGCTGGGATTAGAATGCCGCACCCAACCTTCTCCACTCCCCCCACCCCAATTCCATGGGCTATTGGGGTCAAACTGAGGCCTTCAGGTTTGCTTTGTAAGTTCTTAACCAACTGAGCCATCTCCCTGGATCCCCAAAGTCTTATGTTTTATTTTACTTTTTAAAAGTTATATTTATTTCATGTGCACTGGTGTTTTGCCTGCATGTATGCCTGTGTGAGGGTGTCGGATCCTCTGGACCTGGAGTTACAGACTGTTGTAAGCTGCCGTGTGGGTCCTGGGAATTGAACCTGGGTCCTCTTGAAGAGCAAGCTGCTGGTGCCCTTAAATGCTAAACCATCTCTCCAGCCCCCAAGCCTTAGTTTTTAAAAAGTAATATAAGTCATGACTGGTGGGCACCAAGTTTTGAAGGGGATGTGTGTGGACAGACAGAAGAGGAGGGATTTGAGTTTATTTATCCTTGAACTTGTTGGGATTTTGTGATTACAGTATGGGAGATTTCTTTGAGGGAGAGCTCACATTTGGGAGTGTGGGGTTGGAGGTTATTTTAAAGATGTAAGAAATAGTGGAGTTCTTGAAGAGTGGAGATTCTGCTGTATGAAGGGCTCTATGTGCAGTTTTGTTGTTTGGGATTGGAAGTGCAGATGTGAAACCAGAAACAGAAGCAGGTAATCTTGTAGTCACTTGTAACAGAATGGCTTTTGTTGGGTGAATGTGAGGTATCATCCTAAAGACAGCTGTGGGCTTAAAAATACTAGCTACAGGGTAGTGGCTGTAGCTCCCTGGGCAGACCGCTTTCCCAGCATGCATGTCAGCTAGGGACAGCAAGGGTCTTCACTCAGTGGTACCGTAGGCTCTCCGCTGTCATTCTCTGGAGGAAATCTTGTTTCCCGTGACTGTAAAAAGCACATTGAGATTTTAAAAATAAATACAGGCCCCATTGGAAGGGCCTTCCTGCTTGAGACGTGAGGGGTGTTGTCATTCCTTGGAAGAAGGTCAGGCCACAGTTCCTCCTTTGCTTTCCTAGGGAATGAATGAGGAATTTGTACCCTTCACAGAGTGTTTGATCTTCTGGAAACCCAGCAGGAAGGCAGAGCAGTTAAGCAGAAGGGGCAGTAGGTGGGGTGTCCTCAGGGAACCTGGGTTCTGGCCTTGCTGCTGCTTCCTTCGGGGGATCCCGCTGTCATTAATGGTAGACACAACAAAGCATTTTGTCACTGACCTCAAAGCCCATAGCTGAAGGCCAGGGGAGAAGTCTTGGGAGAGGAAGGGAGGCCTCTGGAGCCTTCCTCATCATTGTAGTTTGTTTTTTTAAAAAAACATTTTGGAGTTCTGAAGATTTTTTTTTTCCATAAGAAAGCACATTAGGCCAAAAGCAACATTCTTACAGTGAAGGGCTGACACCTCTTCCTACCTCTTCCTAACTCAGGTCTCATTCTGTTAGCCCATTTCCAAGGGCCTGAGTCATGACCAAAGTGAACCCTCGCCGCTCCTGCTCTTCCTGTCTACCTAAGGTCAGGCCATCCTGTCCATCCAGCATGCACGGTTTTGTCGACCAGACATTTATCCGGCTGAAGAGACCAATCACAGTTAGAGTTGGTTCCTGCATGCAGATAGCTGGCAATTAGCGAGTGGAGGGACCTGTAATTGGTAGCAGCAGTCCTTTGTGACAACTAGCTGTTGTCACAAAGGGTGGTGAGGAGAAAAGGAATAACTGTTTTGGGGGAGGTCAGGAGAAAGGAGGGTTTGGGTGGACCCCTGTCCTTCTGCCAGCAGGACTTTATTGAATGCTTCACACGGTGCCAGGGACCTCCTGAGCACCAGCAAACAGCAGGAACAAGCAATGCAGAGAAGGCCTGGGTCGGGGCCCGCGGGCTTGGTATGAAATGTTTCTGGTCGGTTGGCAGCACCCCCACTGGTAGTTTCCTTCTCTCCCATCAGCCCTCTTACCCACTCAAAGGCACCTCAATAAAGCACCTCAATAAAGGATGTGTGTGTGTGCACATTTCTGATTATGAAGTGAATCTAAATGTATAAAAGAGAATTTTGAAACAGGGTTCGATTCTAAAAGATGTCATTCTTGGTATGTGTCACCCAGAGGGTCTGGTCACTGTCTGGTCTGCTTTTCTACTCATATATATGTCTATAGATGATGACGATACTCATGCATTACCGTGTGCCTTGCTTTTACATATCATACTATCCTGTCATGCGGGTGCATTTTAATTTAATCCTGCTTTCTTGTTGAACAGTTCTGAAAATAAATCTCTTTTAAATTTCTGTGTATGTGTATGGGTGGGTTTTGATTGTTTGGCTTTGAGACAGGATTTCTCTGTGTAGCCCTAGCTGTCCTGGAACTTGTTCTGTAGATCAGGCTGGCCTCATACTGTAGATCAGCTGCCTCTGCCTTCCACGCGCTGGGATTAAAGGCATGTGCCACCACCGTCAGCACCACCGGGCCCTAAAGGCTCCTTTCAAAGACATACTCAGAAGAGGAATTCTGAGACATTGTAAACATTGCAAGGCTCTTGGTAGGTATGTCCAGGTTGTTTTCCAGAAGGCTGTGCACATTCATGTTCTCAGCAGACTGTGTGACTGTGTCCTAGCTAGGATGGTGGGGCCACTGTCCAGGTTTCTGACAGAGTCCACAGAAGACGGCGGGGTTCAGGAGGACACAGGCTGCCTCCTCAGCAGCCGGCTGGTCACAGGCTTGTAGGAAATGTCGTTGGCTCTGTGCTTTGCTTGTTTGAATGACTGAGTCCAGGAGAAGAGAGTAGCTCTGTCGTCATCAGAGAGCACTTTCCCTGCAGGCTTTGCAGGAAAGGGAAGCTGAGGTCCTGTTGACAAATGGCTTGATGACATGGCAACTTGTGCTGTTGGAGGTCGTCCTCAGGGCTGAGGCTGACAGTGCTTACTGACCTGCTGCCCTTTTACCTGTAGCTGGCAAGGTTGTGCTGTCCTCATCCTTGTCTTTAGGTAGGACTCAGTTACTGGCAGGTGACCCAGCTCGTGAGTGACGAACCCTAAGTTCCATGTCCTTGTGTCTACAGGTAGGTACCCTGCTGAGGACCTTGTTCTGCAAAGGTGGGGTTAGTGAGGGACACTTTCTGTAACTGTGAGGAAACTGGCTTCCCAGAGTTCTTGCCTGAAGCCTGGCCCCAAGGGGACAGCATTAGGAGGTGGGGCCTTGTGACATAAGCCCTCAGGAATGGGATCAGAGCCTCGATTCAGCTGCCGCCGCCACACCCCCCCCTCTCCCCGGACGATCATTCAGTGCCTCCTGAGAGGACACAGTGAGACCCTGGGTGCCTTCACTGCAGGCCACATCTTCCTGTGCCTCCAGATTCCCCGGCCTCCAGAGCCAAGCAGTAAATGCCAGTTTTTTATAAGCCAGCCAAGGCAAGGCATTTTGTTGGTAGCCTACTGAAAGAGACAAGGAGCACTCCATGAGTTGGCAGGCGGTTGGTGGGTGAGATGCCATTTCAGCTGAGGTGTTGATGTGCCCATGCTGCTCAGCTGTTGAAGGAAGGAGCTTGGGTGTGTGTGGGGGTCCTTCCGATGGGGGCCAAGCCCACCTCTACAAGGAAGATGTCATCCTTAGAGGGTGATGGTTATCAGTGCTCTGACCATGGGACCGGTCCAGGAAGCTGTGTGTTCATGATGAAGTCAGATCAGGCGAACAGACCGCCCCTAAACAGGAAGCGTGGGTGGGAGGTGGTGGGGGGAGTGGGGAGGAGAGAAAAACAACAAAACAAAACCCAAACCCCACTCAGTCTCTCTCCGTCTCCCTCCCAGCCCCCTCCCCGACTCATACACATATACACATATTCACACAGCAGATGGGATGGGGTTTTCCCTGTGTGGGTGGGCTCTGTAGCTCTGCCTACAAGCAAGGCTTGATGCATTTCAACCTAATCAGTCTCCTGAATGGTAAAAAACAATCTTTTAAAACAGACGCTTTGATACACTTGACTTTCAAGTTGCTTCTTTGAAATAGTGAGCATCTCTCCTGGATGTTGGAGTGACATGCAGGCAAGCCACTTTATGGTCTTACCACGAGGCAGCCTGTCTTGCCCCCAGCTTCTGCCAGCCCAACAAATACCTCTCAGGGTCCAGTTCTGAAAGGGCCCCTCCGTCCCTCCCACACCTTCTGTGTTGTGGGCCTTACTGCCCGGCAGCTGTGGTAGAAGCGGTTGAGAGGAAGTGAGAACAGGTCTGAAGTAGCCAGTTACTAGGTTTCCTGTTAGATAGGATGTGGTCAGTTAACCAGTTATCTGCGAGTCTGGCCCAGGCGCTGGGCTCTGCTCCATTTAAGCAAGTGTGGAACACAGGTCAGCCTGCTGGCAGCAGGCCACCCTGAGGAAAGCCCGGTGGGCTTCAGCCCTTCACTAAAGAAAGTTGACGTTACCCGTGGCTGGAAGCAGCAGCCGCCCACTCCCGGAACTGCAGGGGGTAGTGTCCTGCGTGTGTGTGTGTGTGTGTGTGTGTGTGTGTGTGTGTGTGTGTTTGTGTGTGCTCGCTTGCTCGTGCCTGCCTTTGTACATGGTGGTGATGCATGGTTTGATCCTTATTTATTTACTTACTTACTTTGAGACACAATTTCACCCTCTAGTCCACGTGGGCTGGAGCTTGTAGCAACCCACCTGCTTCTGCCCTCTGAGCGCTGGGACTAGAGGCATGAGCTGTCACACCAGCTTATGATTTGGTTCTTTTGTGTGTGTGGGCATATGTGTGTGCATGTACATACGTGTGTGCATGTGGAGGGCAGGGGTTGATATCAGGTGCCTTCCTTCCTCAGTCACGGTTGAGACAGGTTTCCACACTGAAGCTGGAGCTTGCTGGTTCCTCTAGTCTGGCTGGCCTTCGAGGCCCGAAGGGCCTCCTGTCTCTGCCTTGTCTGTGCTGGGATGGTAGGCGCACTGCCTGAGAATGTGTGCTTTTAAACATGTGTTCTGGCGCATCAAACCCGGGTCCTTATGCTTGCTTGGCAAGTACTTTATGGCCCTTCACCTCCCCAGCCTCAGGGTTTGGTTTGCCGGTTTCTGACCCTTGGACAGCATGCCTGTGCTTCTTCATGTCTCATGGACCCCGTGTCTCTGATTTCACACCTCCATATTTCCCCAGCCCCGGCTACAGTGTGCCAGCTCTGCTGCTGACACTCCGGTAGAGCCACCCCCCACCACACAAACAGCAGGGTTTTATAAAGCTGGAGGCTAGTCTCCACCTTTGCCTGTGTTTTACCCGAAACCACTAGCCAAACCTTGGCAGAGGGAGCTGCTGAGAAAACTCCAAACCTGTCCCCTCCATGGCTTCCACTGCACATAAGACTGAAAGTGGAGGCCTTAGCTTGACCTCAAGGTCATGGTCTTGTGCCTTGGGCTCTTGGCACGCTACCTTTCCGTTTCTTACAGGAACCAGGTTCTTACCTGTGCTTGGAGCCTTGCGTTTTCTGTTCCCTCTGCCTCAGAAAGCTCCTACCCCCTTCAGGTCATGTGTCTTTCCCCAGGTATCGCTGCTGCGTTGGTGTCGGGTCCCTTACCAGTTTCTTACCATGTACAGTCTCTCCACTGCTGTGGTTCTGTCCACACGGTGATCCCTCAGTATGCTGTCCATCAGTCTTATAGGGCTTGGGTCATAAGAGGTGGGGTTAAGACACCAGGGGTTGACCCCTAATCCATCGGAGTTTCTGGTTACTGTATTTGCATGGTAATGGTATGATGGCTTCAGTTAAAAAATAATTCTGCCTAGTCTAAGGCATTTGAAATCTTGGTCTCTATTTGCTTTTGCTGTCTGAGGCTTAGGAGGCCTCATTGGAGGGAAGCGAGTCACTGGGAGCAGTCTTTCAGTGTGAAGGACTCACTTGCTTACTTGTTTGCTTTCTCTGTTTCATATGTGAGGTTCAAGGCGTGAGTCCTCAGCTTCCTGTTTCTGCCATCATGCCTTCTCTCAGCCATGGACTCTAACTCTCAGGAACCATAAGCCCAAATAAACCCTTTCTTCTGGAGGTTGCCTTGGTCGTGGTGTTTTATCACAGCCACAGGGAAGTTTAACTAATACAAAGGAGTGTCCGGGTGTGTCTCCTGTCTCCAGTGTCCTGTCACGTAAGCTGCATGAATGTTTCTCCCTAGCTCTGCCCCCTGCAGAGCGGGTGTTCCTGAAAGTAGAATGGCTGAAAGGATGAACAGTGGACGGACGATCTGGGGAGGTCTGGGTGGAGGAAGGCTTGGAGCTCTCCTGGCCTGACATTGAGACTGATTTTGTGGAGGAGACAGAGGCCCAGGCTGAGACGGAAGTTCTGCAGCTGCTCCTGGGACAGAGTTCCTGCGGCTGCCCGGGAGGTCCTGCAGGTGTAATGCTCACAGCCTAGACTGTGGAGGAGTTTAACCTGGTCTGCCTGATTCTGCAACCCTGCTTTTTTCCTAGCCTTGGTGCCAAGGTCTGCCAATTCTGCCAAGTCCCATTCTTCTTCTTTTTTCTTTTTTTAAATTTTTAATCAATTAACTAATCAATCAGTTAACTTCACATCCGGATCATAGCCTTCTCCCTCCTCTGCTCCCGGTCCCACCCTCTTCCCTCCTTTCCCATCTCTCCTCCCCTATTCCTCAGGCAAGGGGAGCCTCCCCACCTCCCCACCCACCCCAGCCCATCAAGTCACATCAGGACTGAGTGCATCCTCTTCCCCTGTGGTCTGGTGAGGTAGCCCTTCCACGGGTGAGTGATCAGAAAGCAGGCAACAGAGTCCATGTCAGAGTTAGCACCTCCTCTCCCTCTCCCCCCCCCGGCTCACCTTACTAGGGCACCCACATGAAGCCTGAGCTTCATCTACTACATCCATGTAGGGGCTATCTGTCCAGTCTGTGCATGGTCCTTGGCTGGTGCTTCAGTCTCCACAAGGCCCCCTGGGCCCTGGTTACTTGGCTCTGTTGGTTTTCTTGTGGAGCTTCAGGCACCTCCCAGGTCCTTCTATTCTTCCTTCCACTTTTTCACAAGATTCTCTAAGCTTTGCCCAAAGTTTGACTGTGAGTCTCAGCATTTGCTTTGGTCTGCTGCTGGGTGGAGACTCTGAGAGGACAGCTATGCTAGGCTCCTGTTTTGTTCCCTCTCCTCAGCCACTTCCTCTATCTATTTTGTTTTTCCTTCTGAGTGAGATCCTTCCTTGGGCCCTCCTTGTTACTTATTTTCTTTGGGTCTGTGAATTGTAATATGTCTGTCCTGTTTTATCTGACTAAAATCCGCTTGTAAATGAATATATACCATGTGTGTCTTTCTGGGTCTGGGTTACCTCACTCATGATGATCTTTTCTAGTTCCATCCATTTGCCTGCAAATGTCATTGTTTTTAATAGCTGAGTAATATTCCATTGTGTAAATGAACCACATTTTTTTTTTCCATTCTTCAGTTGAGGGACATCTAGGTTGTTTCCAGTTTCTGGCTGTAATGAATAAAGCTGCTATGAACATAGTTGAGCAAATGTCCTTGTATGGTAGAACATCTTTTGGGTATATGCCCAGGAATGGTATAGCGTGAACTCATTGCCACAAGAGACAGTTTCCTGAACAGAACACCAACATCACAGGCTTTAAGATCTACAATCAATAAATGGGACCTCATGAAACTAAAAAGCTTCTGTAAAGCAAAGGACATTATCAATAGAACAAAATGACAGCCTGCTGTTTGGGGAAAGATCTTCACAAATCCTACATCCGACAAAATATATAAAGAACTCAAGAAATATAAACAAAATATATAAAGAACTCAAGAAATTAAACACCAGCAAACCAAATAATCCAATTAAAAAACGGAGTACAGAGCTAACCAGAGAATTTTCAACAGAGGAAATCTTGAATGGCCAAGAAACACTTAAAGGAATGCTCAACGTCCTCAGTTGAGGACGTTATCAGGGAAATGCAAATCAAAAGGACTCTGAGATTCCTTCTCACACTGGTCACAATGGCTAAGATAAAAAACTCTAGTGATAGCACATGGCGAGGTTGTGTAGAAAGGGGAATGATCCTCCACTGCTGGTGGAAATGTAAATTTGTACAGCCACTCTGGAAATCAGTCTGGTGCCTTCTCAAAAAATTGGGAACAGCTGTACCTCAAGACCAGCTACAGCACTCCTGGGCATACACCACTTCTTTTGCCCACGGTCGCTGTTGGGAAGCAGGGTCAGATAGGATGGCATTAGTTGGTGTTGTGGTCAGAACGACCGGTTTCCTAATGGTTCCCTCTCTCTGTGCCACTTAGAGAGACCAGGGACCAGTGATTTTTTTATTTGGCCACTGCCAAGGATGAGAGGGCCCTATGGAAGAGCCGTTTACAGGCGCCCATTGCCGTGCACACTCCTTGACTAGAGATGACAAAGGAGACAGTCTCGCCGTAGTGACCTGGTGATCGACTAGGTATCACGTTAACATGTTAAGCTGGGGCGGGGGCAGGGGTGGTACACACCTTTAAACCCAGCACTATGGATGCAGAGGCAGGTGAATCTTTGCATTTGAGGCCAGCCTGGTCTGCAGAGTGAGTTCTAGGTGACTTAGGGCTATACAGAGAAACCCTGTCAAGTACTGCTCCTACTTATACAATCACAGTTTAAATAGCTTATGGAGCATCGGCTCTGTGCAGATGTTGTTTAGACTGGAGGGATGGAGGGGCTGAGGGAAAGTGGAAGCTAGGTGATTTGTTTTTTTATCGGTAAGATGGGTATCACATTAGTCCTTTGCAGCATTTAGTGGGAAGCTGAGTTTTTGTTGTTGTTTTTGTTATTACTCTTTATTTTTTATTCATTCTCTTCACATGCTCATTGCAGCCCCTTCTCCTCTCAGGCTCTGCTTGAGCACCCCTTTCCCTCGTTCTCCCGTCTCCATTTCCTCAGAGAGGAGGTCCCCCATGGGTACCAGCTCACCCTGGCACATTAGGGCACTGCAGGACCTAATGCGTCCTCTCCTTGTCTGAGGCCAGACAAGCCAGCTCAGTTACAGGAAGTGGATCCAAAGGGAGGCATCAGAATCAGAGAGGGCCTCTGATCCTATTGTTTGGGGAGCCCCATGAAGACCAAGCTGCACATCTGCTACGTATGTACAGCGAGCCTAGGCCCAGCCCATGCCTGCTCTTTGGTTGGCGGTTCAGCATCTGTGAGCCCCCATGGGCCCAGGTCAGTTGACTCTGTAGGTCTTCTTGTGGAGTCCTTGACCCCTCCGTCTCTCTCAATTGTTCCCCTAACTCTTCCCTGGGACTCCCGAGCTCTGTGTGAAGTTTGGCTGTGGGTCTCTGCATCTGTTTCCATCAGCTTCTGGGTGAAGGAAGGCTAAGTTTGATGGAGTCGTGCTCTGTGAGCTTTGTGGCTCAGTCCGGACATGTTGTGGGTTGCCGAGGATACACACACCTGTGCTGTCACCATCATGGTGTGGGGATCAGATGGTAAACAATCACACCGTCGCACACATTTGATAACAGTTGTAGGAGTGCACTGGGAGTGAACTAAGTAGGGAGTATGGGAATGCACCCAGGGGCTCGGTGGTGGCCACTGAAGGCTGTGCTCAGGGGGCTGAGTGGGGTTTTGGAAGGGCATAGGAAAGGGATGAAAGCTGTTTTCCTTGGGCATCACAGATGCTTGTCAGCTTTTACACTTATGGGTTCTTTCTGGGATGTCTAATTCACTAGATTGTCACAGTTACGGGGCACAGGCAGTCTTGATTGGGTTGAGGAGTTCAGAAATATGTTGGTATTACCTTTAAACCCTCTGGAGAGATGCAGAGTAGGAAATTCTGGAAGGAAGTCGCTGCCCTTGGCCTGAGGCCTCCAACTGTCCCTGGGTTGGAGTGTCTTTCCCGAAGATCGTGGGAGGTAGGCGGCGGTTTGGAGATGGTTTGACCATCTGCTGCAGGAGTCACTGATCACTGATCTCATTTTGAGAAATGTTATCAGAGAAAGGCAGGTGCACCAGAGTGTCTGACAGCTGTTTCTCCCACAGTAAATGATGGCACTAGCAGTGGACGTGGCTGGTGCCTCTGCGCACATTTGTTTCAGGTTTAGGAGTGTTACAACCCAGTTGTGTGGGAGCTGGGGTAGGTCCCTTCTTTGCCCCCAGCTCCAGTCTCGGGGTGTGTACTTGCTGAACTGGTGGTATGCTGAGACTCACACAGTCTGCAGATGCAGCTTCCTTCAGACTCATCTTCACGGTCAGCCCTTGTCAGGACAAAGCATCTTCCATGTTGGGTAACCACAGTGCTGGGTGTGGGCACAAAGCCCAGAGCCCGGACTTCTGCCGACCCTCCTTCCTCTTCTGGGGTGCTCTGGCTGCAGCACCCCCTCGGCCTTTTCACAGCCTCACACTGCATCATTCCTCTCCCTGTGCGTCTCTGTCTCTCTCCCCTTCTCCCAGAGGCGGTCTCCGCTCAGCCTCAGGGCTTTCCACACTGACTTTCATTCTGCTGGGTCCCTTCCAGCCCACGGTGTTGCTAGTCATGCCTGCTTAACCTTTAAGATAGTCTCTTCGGGGGAAACTTGATCATTAATCTGTACTCTGCAACAGATGTGTGCCAGTCTCCCCACCTCGCCTTGCATGGGGGCCGGGGGAGGTTTCAAAGTCAGTGTGATGTTTACTTTTAAAGCAGGGGAGAAATGAACCTTCAATGAGGGGACCACACTGTAGCTCACGGCCGTGTAAACAGGAATCTGGAGGATGGACATGGGTGCTCCCAACTCTCGGGAATGATGAGCAGCTTCAACTTTTTTTCTGGGGGGGGGGTCCTGCATTTCTGCCTGGTGGTGACACAGTGTGGTTGGGCTTGGGGGATCACTAGCTGGAGTTTGAGCTGAGACTTCACAGCCTGGGCCTTCAGGAGGGAGTTGGAAGGTCCAGGGCTGTTCCTGGTGTACTTGGCCCATGAGCCTGTATGGAGGGCGTGTCCCTGGAACTTTGCAGTCATGCCTCACCGTGGGGAGTGTTTAACGACCGCACATGAAAGGCCTTATTGCCAGGCTGCTCCCTGGGACAACTGGAGCTATGGAGTCATGGAATCTCCGAGCTGGAAAGAGCCGTGAGCAGACGGGTGGCAAGCGGACGGACTTCCCTAGAGGAGGGAGGACAGTGCAGGGATCTTGCTCCCTGCCAGCTGCCTGGAGTGATTTCTGTGAGGACTGTGTTGAAGTCCCAGGGTGGGGTCGCACCACCAGTTTCCGCTTTGTTCTACCTGTAAGCAATAGCAGCCTGGCAGTCTGCTGGAACAGACTTGTATGGCAAGCTGTACTAGGTGGTTAGGGACGCTGAACACAAGACAAAACATAGCCTTTGGAGGGAAGGTCCCATCTTGGATTTTGGTAACTTTTGTTTGAAGTCCTGGGACAGAACCCGGGGCTTTCTGCCTGGTAGGTAAGTATTTGACCACTGAGCCACATCCTCAGCCCTTTTTATTCCTTTCATTTTGAGACAGGGTCCTGATAAGTTCCCCAGGACCCCCTTGACCTGAGTTCACTATAGCCCAGGCTGACCTTGCATTTGCAGTCCACCACCTCAGCTAGAATCTCCCTCAGTAGCTAGGTTAACAGGCCTGTGCCAGCATGTGCAGAATCCTTTGATTGATGAAGAGCAGGACTCTGCGAGGTCTGCTTAGAAATGGGCTTTTTACTGTACGACTCTGATTCTTCTTCCTAAATATTTAATACTATGTTACATTTTATTTATTCGTGCATGTGTGTGTGTGCATGTATGTGTGTGTGTGGTGTGTTCATTTCTGTGTTCAGGGACAACTTGGAGGGATTGGGTCTCTCCTTCCACTGTGTTGGTCCTGGGGATTGAACTTGGGTTGTCAGGCTTGGCCGCAGTGCCCCTTTACCTGCTGAGCCTTCTTGTTGGCCCTGGTTTTGTATTTATTGTTTCACTTTTTAAATCATTATTTTAGCATGTACTCCTATATACTAGAAAACAACTTGGCTTTCCAGTTTTTCTTTTTGGTGGCTGTTTGAGACAGGGTCAGGCAGGCCTGGATCTCACAGTGTAGCTCAGGCCTCAGTCTCTCAAGTGCTAGAACTGCAGATGTGTGAGGCCACATGTAGCTAAACAAATGTATTGTCGAACAATCTACCTTGTTCCATTGGCAGCGCCTTGAACCGGCGTTTGCAGCATCTCTGACTGCATGGAGGCTGTGTTGAGTCTGCATCTTGCAGGCCTAAGTAAGGGACTCTGTGAGGCCCGTGTAACAAGGTGACCTTTCTGACTGCAGTGACCCAGGCTGAAGTGCCCAGGGTCTGGGAGGCTGAGTTGAAGGATCCCAGTTCAAAGCCATCTTGGGCTACAAAGTGACAAACCTCAAAGACAAACAAACAAACAAACAAACAAAAATACATAAACTGGCTTAAAGGTGCATTTTTCAGTGTGAATTCCTGTCCTTAGGCAAATCCACCACTGGGGGCCCCTTGGGGACCTCAGGTGCACAGTCGCAGCCAGTGCGGTGTTTCAGGGTAAACTGCAGACAGTATGGGCACACCAGTCCTTTCCCTGGCCCTGACATTGTTCCCAGATCAACGTATCCCTATGATAATTGAAGAACGAGACCGTGGTGGCACACGCCTTTAATCCCAGCACTTGGGAGGCAGAGGCAGGTGGATCACTGTGAGTTCACAGCCAGCCTGGTTTACAGAGTGAGTTCGGGGACAGCCAGGGCTACACAGAGAAACCCTGTCTCGGAAAAAAATAGAAAACAAAACAAAACTGATCCAACCAGTCAACAACAACAATGAACAAACAAAACAAAGAAAGAAAAGTTAAAGGAAAAATGAAGAAAAACAAAGTTGCGGAGCACCAGGTGACAGTGACTCTGTTTTCATCCCGTGGTGAGACTTTAACCTAAGAGGGAGAAAGAGAGCTGCTCTCACCCTCTGAGGAAGATGGATGTCTTCGGAGAACTGACATTTGTAAAAGTCAGCATGGCGTAGTTTAGGCGTCTGGCGGGTTTGGAGAGACAGCGTATAGATCTCAGAAGCATGTAGTGTTGAACCGTTTCCAAAACCCTGGAGTGAGGCTGAGAAGCAATAAAAAGTTGACCTTCCTCCAAAGAGAGCAACACTGGTTGCTTTTGGACATGTCATTTTGTTGCCGTTTCATGGGTTTCTCCCGCCCCTCTGTGGGCTGGGTGTCCTGGAAGGGCTCTGTTTTATTTATTTATTTATTTATTTTCTCCTACGATCTGTTGTAGCCTGGAGCCCAGGGGAGTCAGTGTGGTTAATCATTTACCCAATTATCTAGCAAATATTTGTGAGGCCCTGGAGCACTCTCGGCAAGCTGGAAGCTCTGCCCAGCGTGCTCCCACTTGTTGAATGAGCACCCTGCTGAGTGCCCCGCCCACTTCTTTTCTTTGACCAGGTTGGAGAATCTAATCTCAGACTTAATGCACTGTCCCCAGCATGTTTGATCTAGTTTTTCTGAGTGTGGTTGGGATAGAAGAGCTCCTTAAGAAACAAAAGTCGATTAAATTTAGTCTCCTTCAAATTCTTTCCTGGGGTGTCCAGCCTGTGGCCGAACGGCCACGTGTCCAGCTGTGAATGGGACCAGCATAGATTTCTCTTTGTGTGTAGTGAGACTGTGGGATCCTCAAGTGTGAGGTTTGCAGACACCGTTGCTCTTGGCAACCCTCAGGCAGGTTGGCTGTCCCTGCTCAGTGTTTCTCTTGCACTTAGGAGGAAGGCCACTGAGCTCTGGTCACAGTCCCCTACCGCTTGCAGCCTCAGTTTGCTGGTAAACTCGTATCATCTGCATCAGATCTATCTCTGGAACTGCCTCAGGACCTCTGCGTTCGCTCTTCCCTGAATGCTTTTCTTTCCAAAGACTCCGATGTTTCAGCCAGGCTCAGCTCATTTGTTTCCTCCTCGGAGAGACCCGCAGTTATCTAGTCACCTTGTGATTTTGTTCTCCAGGCTCTGGGAAATCGCTGCACCCTCCGGCCCCATCACGGTTTCCTTGTAACTACACACTTGTCTGTTACTGTGCTTCTCCTTTAACCCGTGTGGAAGCTGGCAGAGGCCGGAGCCTGGCCTCGCAGGGTTTCTGGAACTTAGCCCATGCCTGCTCTAGAGCCAGCTTCTCCAGCCTCTGCCTGCTGAGTGCTGTGTTTAAAGGCAGGTATCATTATGCTCAATGCCACATGCTTCCCCTAACCTCTGAGACAGTTTCTCTGTGTAGTCCAGGCTAGCCTTGAACCTATGGACTTCCCGCCTCAGCTTCCTGAGTTCTGGGATTTATCACCATACTGGGATGTTGGGATTCCTTTTGTAAATCACACCTTGGGTTCTGATCTGTGTTCTGGAGCCAGGGATAACTGAGACACCGCAGAGCAAGCTGAGCCCATGGAGGCGAGCTGCTGAATGGAACAGGAAGATTCTGGGCTGGAATCCTGCACTCACTCAGCTGTCGCTGTGTTTCTTGCTATGAGCTGTGTCAGATACTTGTATCCTGCCACCCCCCAAACAAAACAGAACGAAACAAGAATCAAGTGAAACAGAATCAAGCAAAAGGACAGGTCTCGGCCAAGAATTTGAGAGCAGCAGGAAGCACTTCAGCCAGTCCTGGGGACCAGGAACCTCAGACCTACACAGTTACCGAGGAGATAGTGACTAGTGATGTGATGGGTCCTTATCACTGGATGTGGAGGAGAAAGTTTTGTCTGGAGCCATGAGCTGGGGCTGTACAATCAGCCCTTGATGAGACATACACTTTTTTTTTGCTTTCCAGACAGGAGATCACTGTGGATTCCCGGGTGGCCTTGGACTCAGGATCCCCCTGCATTCTGCCTCTTGAGTGCTGGGGGTGCAGGGCTGCGCTACAAGGCCTGGCAGACAAAGGTGTTGTCATTGTGCACCTGTCATTTTATCCTCACAGAGGTGCCGAGAGCCAGGCGCTGGGGGCACGGATGTGAGCCGTGGAGGCATGTTGACTTGAAATGGCTTTGAACATGCCCTGCATGAGAGGAGATGACAGGTTTGATGGCAGATGCTTTAGGGAGGATGACGAGTGATGGAGTCAAGAGGCTGAGAAGTGCGAAGTGATGATAAAGGTGTTATCTAATTACGCGGGAGGTGTGCTGGAAGGATGGCAGTGGAGAGAGAAGATGAAGGCTTGAGGGTGTGCGGACACATCCGCTCCTCCCTCCTCGCCCCACCCCATCTCTCTTCTTTGTCTCTCCCCTTCCTCTCCTGTGGCTCAGAGCCCCCCTCCTGGTAGATACAGGATGAGTCCTGTCTGTGTAGCCCTGTTGCAGGTCTGTGGAAAGCAGGCCTGTGACTCAGTCTGATTTGTGCTACTACCCTAGGCTGGTTCTGGCGTCTGGCCAGGCCACAGCAGCCCACCTTGCCAGACTAGGCCTCATTGCTCTGTCATGTCTGAAGGCCGAGGCTAGGGCACAAGTGCCTTGCAGGGCTGGGCTGACACAGATACATGTGAATGCTGGCTTTCAAGCCTGTGTTCGGGTGTCAGTCCATTTCAGGGGTGGGATCCTGGTGCTCTAAACACTTCCTGGGACTCCTCTGCTACCAACACTGGTGTGGAGGTGAAGCTTCCAGTACAGGATGCTTTTTTTCGGGGGGAGTGAGCTCACACCAAATCCTGTCTGAAGCTTTGCATAAGTTGGGGTGCCTCTCCCAAGGTATCACGTGTACAGCAGAGGCTCACAGTCCTGTGTACTTGTGGTCACTAGTATTCTGACTCCAGCCTGGATGACATAATGTGGCTGATTTCCACAGGTATCTAGGGCTGCCTCTGAAGAGAGGCCATGGGGAGGGAAGCAGAAAGCCCTGCACAGGTCAAGGCATGACACTTAGGAGCTTGCGACCCTTCCCCTTGGTCAGGCACTTTCCTGAAGCCTCATGTTCCCTGTCAGTATTTCTTTTCTCGGAATGGCTTAGTGATGACATCTCAGGATGACAGGCAGGGCCTCTGCTTTGGAGGATGTGACAGAGAGTTGGAGGCACTTTCCCCTGGGGATCGAGCTTTCTTTTCTTTCTTTCTTTTTGTCTTGTCACAGGGCATTAAAATAGAATTCAGTTGTAAGTCAGAATCTCCTTTTAAAGATAATTTTCCTGAATCTCTCTGTCCTGATCTCTGCTCAAAGCTGACACCCAAGGAGAGCCATGCTGCTCCCCAGAACTGTCTCCCACGAGGCATATTGATTTTCTGAGACCTCACTACTTCCCAGTAGTGACTAAGGAGAGGGAAGCCCTGTCAACCCACTTAGAGGGATCTAAAATTCATGGCGAGGGGGAGAATAGGATTTGTACAATTTGGGGTAGATTTAAAAAAATAATTACAATTCTGATCTGGCATGCATGGTAGCATATGGGAAGTGAAGGTAGGAAGATCATAGCTCAAGATTATCCTTAGCTAAGTAAAGGGGTTGTGGCTAGCCTGGGCTACATGACACCTTATCTTACACCTCTTCTCCAATTAAAAATCTTATAAGAAAGACAAGTATCCTTAAGTTTACTATTTTACTTATCTGAGCATAAGGTATGTTAGGGCTAAGACCTGAGGGACTTTTGGATCTACAAAATGGAGACCGTTAGCTGTGTGACAATAACTGTTACCCTGCCTTCTCCTCCACCAGTCTCCCTGCAGGCTTGCTGGCATGAGATGCTGTCACCTGTGGGATCACAGCTAGTTCTCTTCTGGTGCCTGTCTTTTTGTGCTTAGTCTAACGTCCTCTCATTGTTCGTTCATTTTGTAGTGTGTGGCAGGATCTTTCTTATATTTACTTGTTTATTTATGAGACAGGATCTCACCAAGCTATCCTGGCTGGCTTGGAACTCTCGATGTAGACCAGGCTGGCCTCAAATACACAGAGATCCATATGCCTCTGCCTTTCAAGTGCTGGCATGAAAGGTGTGCGCCCCCACGTCTGGCCAGGGTTCCTTTTTGAAGGCTGAATCATCCTGTGTGCCGGCACCACCTTCTGTCAGTTGACAGGCTCTTAGCTACTGTAGATAACGTTGCTGTGCACATGGCTGCGACCGTAGGTCCCTCCTTCTGAGAAGCGTCTCATGTAGCCCATGCTTGCTTTGTAGCTGAGGATGACCCTGTATTTCTGATCCTCTTGCCTGTATCCCCCAAGTGCTGAGATTCCTGGTGTGTGCCGCTGCGACCCACTTTTGTGGTGCTGGGGATCGGACCCAGGACTCCTTGTGTGACAGGCAAGCCTTCTGCCAGTTGACCTACCCCAGCCACATATGTCTTTTTGAAATCCTGCCTCAGTTTGCTTAGATATGTGCCAAGAATTAATGTTGCTAGGTTGCTATGACAGTTCTATTTTTAGTATCCTGAGGGCCCACCATGCTGTTTTCTGTAATAGCTGTACCATTTCACGTTCCTGCCACTGATTATGTTCTCATTTCTTTCTGATCGTGTCCCAGTGGGTGTGAGAGGAGATCCGTGGTTAAACAATTACAGTTTTATTAGTTTATCCTTCGTGTTGTAATCAAAATATAAATAAGAGGTACTGAAACTCATAGCCCCTGTTTATCGAGCAATTAGGAAGGACTCTCAGCCCCCTGCATGACATGAATAGTTCTCAGCACAGTTCCACGAAGGACGTTCCATTTGTATCCCAGTTTGCAGTTGTGGAAAGTGGTGCTTAGACCCTGCAAGCAACTAACCCAAGGTCGTGTGTCTGGTAAAGGCCCATGTCTGCATTTGAACCCCTGGACACGAGGGATTCCTCTGCCTCCTCTCCTTAACAGACGGACTTCTCCGTCTACAGTTCACATCCTTAGCTTATGTGTATCAAGAAAAGTGTCACGTAGCTGAGGACCCTTCCTGAGTGGACCTTGGTGGGCTGGGGAGGTGACAGTTTGGAGGGAGGATTTCGCTCAGACATCACTGAACCCCACATAGCGGCCCAGAGGCTCTCTGGAAAGTGGCCCTGGCTCCGTGACCGATAAATGAAACACCCTTTTATGTTTGTTGTTTGTTTGAGTCCCCCTAACTGCTGAGGAAGTAATGGAAAATGTGAGGAGAGAGACATAATTTTGAATTTAAAAAAGTGTGTTTTTGTTTTTTTTAGATAGCCCAGGCTGGCTTACTAATATAGCTGAGGATGACTTTGAGCCAAGATCCATCTGACATCTCCCAATGTCATCATGCCTGTCTTTAATTTTGAATGTTTTTTTTTTTTTTTCTCAACAGTGTTCAATTGAGAATTTGGTTTCTACTATGAACACCCTGCCCCTGGCCCATGTATGCGTGTGTGTGTGTGTGTGTGTGTGTGTGTGTGTGTGTGTGTGCGCGTGTGTGTGCGTGTGTGTGTGTGTGTTCGTGTGCGCGCGTGCCTGCGAAAATATGTTGAATTAATGCAGTTACATTAGAGGGATCTTCTTAGGGCTCCAGATTTTCTGAAGAGACACACTAGTACATATCAACAATTAATGTGAAATAGTTGCACTTTTGTTCATCTTTATTGTAAGTACATCCTGTTTTTTGATGAGCCCTAATTGCAGTCGAGTTTCTGAAGGCTCTACAGAAACTGGTTGGCTGCAGTTCCTCATCGTGCTTCTGAGGTTTGTGTGGGGCTGGCTATTGTATTAACAAATGCTTCAGGTTACTGTATTTCAAGTCAGGGGACCAATTCCACCCTCACATCTGCTAATGCTACCAGTAAATGACAGCGCAGGGCTGTTCTATCAAACACGGCTGCGTCTGCAGGGCACTCCCGCCCCCAGGTATGTTCTGTTAATGTTTTCTCTTATTTTCCGCCTATAAAACAGAGTCTCTGTTAAGAGCTGTACTAATCCCCGGAGCATATGCGTGTTTTCTTTTAAGCAAGACAAAGAAAACACTCTGTTGTTTCCTGTTACAAAATCACAGCATTTGTAGGGTGTTTCATGATGCATTGTGATGATGGCGGAAAGGGGGAATTGGCAACAATGTTTCCATCTTGAAAGAGCCTTCTGGGGCTCTTGGGGACGCCATTGCTGGGCTCCTGCTCGGCTCTGCTGGGCTCTGGCTTGCCTCAGTGCTTCTGGCTGCCTGTGTGTTAATCTCTGTGTAACAGGGACACATGGCACCCTCACAGGGCCTCAGGGGTATCCAACAACTGCTTGTCACTTCCGAAATTGTCACTTAAAGGACAGACCATCATGAACACTTCTGTAAAAGGTTAAACATTTTTGTGTTTACACTTATTTATGATTCAGTGTGTGTGTGGGGGTACACACGTGCCACAGTGCACACGTGGAGCTCAAAGGAGAACTTCTGGAGTTGCCTCTCCTTTCACCATGTAGGTCTAGGGGATCAAACTCAGGTGCTAAGCTTGATGATCACCTGCCAGCATTTAAACGGCATAGTGTGTGTGAGAGACACACACACACACACACACACACACACACACACACACACACACACGTAATGGTTGTTAGCTTCAGGGATATTTAGGAGCACCATGGAAACACCACCTCTGTCTGTGTCTGTGAGGGTGTTTGCAGAAAGGTTTAATCGAGGGAGGTCTCCTGAGTGTGCGTAGCACATTGCATGGACCCAGGGCCCAGAATTAACAAAGAGGACAAAGTGAACCGAATGTTGGAGCTCATTGCTTCCTGCTTCCTGACTGCGGACGCGGTGTGACTGGTTGTCTTTCTCTTCCTGCTGTCTCTTCTGTGGCACGATGCGCTGTACCCTCAAACTGTGAGCCAAGGTAAACCCTTTATTCCAGAAGTTGCTTTTGCCAGATGATTTTTTCCGTAGCCTACCCCCCCCCCCCCCATAGCAGGTCTGTACAGCTGGAGCGGAGAGGAGGCTGTGTGGTCAGCATGGGATGCCAGCAGCCCCTTCCTGAGCCACCCGCAGATACACACGCTTGGCCCTACTGTGCCCTACCCAGGCTACCAGGGACCATCTTCCAGCCATCGCCCAGCCAGCCCCACTGTCCTGCTGTCCTCTGTGGCAGCTGTCTGACTCTACTTTCCGACTCTGTGGCAATTGCCGTTTCTGAGGCTCTTGCCCTTCATGATCTGTGATGTGAGGCTCTCAGCTTGGAGAAGTGGCTTGGTGCTAGAATGCTCGCTGGCAAACACAAGGCCCTGGTTTTCACAGTCCCCGCCCCCAGCCACGTGCGTGAGACTCTCCACGTCCCAAAGCCTCCGTGTTTATTCTACTTTAAAAGCGTCCCTGCCGACCGTTATTTAAACAGGCCGGTGGGACGGGGAGTGAGCAGCTCCTAAGCTGCCAGGGTGGGCTTCACGTCACTTTAGCTTTACCAGCGCAAAGCCGGAAGAACAAAGGAGTGTGCACTGGAGCACTAATGCCCCCTGACCGGAATCACCTCTGCTGGAGGTCACGTGAAGGCCAGGTCTTCAAAGATGCCTTTGTCGGGAGCAACAGGCTCTTTATGCCGCCTTCCTGCAGATTTCATGTCTGGGTGATCTGGCTTTTCAGGAAGGCAGCCTCGCTGTGTGTGTGAGGCTCAGTGATCTCTGAGAGCCCACTTGAGCAGATGAGCGGAATGAGTTCAGAGAGCTTGTCCACTTGAGCTAGCTGCTGATGGATTGCTGGATTCTTTTTTTTTTTAATTTTTAATTTTCACTTTTTATATTAATTACAATTTATTCACTTTGTATCCCAGCTCTAGCCCCCTCCTTCATCCCCTCCCAATCCTGTCCTCCCTCCCTCATCTCCTCCCATGCCCCTCTCCAAGTCCACTGGTAGGGGAGGTCCTCCTCCCCTTCCATCTGACCCTAGCCTGTCGGGTCTCATCAGGACTGGTTGCACTGTCTTCCTCTGTGGCCTGGTAAGGCTGCTCTCCCCTCAGGGGGAGGTGATCAAAGAGCCAGCCACTGAGTTCATGAACAGGGGTTCCCCTTACTAGGAAACCCATTTGGACACTGAGCTGCCTTGGGCTACATCTGAGCAGGGGTTCTAGGTTATCTACATGCATGGTCCTTGGTTGGAGTATCAGTCTCAGAAAAGACCCATGGGCCCAGATTTTTTGGTTCTGTTGATCTCCTTGTGGAGCTCCTGTCCTCTCCAGTTCTATCTCCTCCTTCTTTCATAAGATTCCCTGTACTCTGCCCAAAGTTTGGTTATGAGTCTCAGCATCTGCTTTGATACACTACTGGGTAGAGTCTTTCAAAGGTCCTCTGTGGTAGGCTCCTGTCCTGTTTCCTGTTTTCTCCCTCTTCCAATGTCCATCCTGTTTCCCTTTCTGCGTGAGGATTGATCATCTTACTCAGGGTTCTGCTTCTTGCTTAGCTCCTTTAGGTATACAGATTTTAGTATGTTTACCATATATCATATATCTAATATCCTCTTGTGAGTATATACCGTGTGAGTCTTTCTGTTTCTGGGATACCTCACTCAGGATGATCTTTTCTAGTTCCCACCATTTGCCTGCAAATTTCAGGATTTCCTTTTTTTTAAATTGCTGAGTAGAATTCCATTATGTAGATGTACCACAATTTCTGTACCCATTCCTCTCTTGAGGGACATCTGGGTTGTTTCCAGGTTCTGGCTATTACAAATAAAGCTGCTACAAACATAGTTGAGCAAATGTCCTTGTTGTGTACTAGAGCATCTTTTGAGTATATGCCTAGGAGTGGTATAGCTAGATCTTGAGGAAGCGCTATTCCTAGTTGTCTGAGAAAGTGCCAGATTGATTTCCAAAGTGGTTGTTCAAGTTCACATTCCCACCAGCAAGGATTGCTGGATTCTTATGTGTCTCTCTCCCACCTCCCCCTCTCTGTTGTGCGTGTTCATTTCCTCCAGATGTACAGGTGAGCACAAGCATTTGTGGAGGCCAGAGGCTAAGGTCAGGTGTTGTCTTCTATTGCCTTCAACCTTTCCCTGAACCCAGAACTCACCTGTTGGCTAGGCAGACAGTCAGCCAGCTCCAGGGGTGAGCCCCACCCCACCCCTGCACGTTGGTGTTACAGGTGTGTGCCGCCAGGCCCAGCTTTTCCATGGGTGCCGGGGATACCAATTTGGGTTTTTATGTACTTTACAGACTGAGCCTTGCCCTCCGCTTCAGCTCCTTGAATGCTCTAATCCTGATTCACCATGGCCATTGCTCTCCCAGGCCACAGCCTTCAGCGGCCCACTATTGCCAGTCTGTGCTGTCTTTTCATCCAGATCTGGTTTAATTTAGGTCCCTGAGTGGGTAGGGGCAGTAGTTCTTGTTTTTCAAAGAGGTAAGTGAGGGCTGGACAAGTGCTTGTTGGTACTAGAGGGAAAGCAGGTGCTGGTGTTCTGTCCTTTTGCTACTCGGGAAGCAGGCTGAGGTGTAGCAGCAGTTTGGGGCAAGAGTCATGCAGAATGACAGCTGAAACGCCAAGAGCTGGGGCAGAACTGTCTGTTGCCTCCTTCTGGGCACGGTCCACATGAGTGTGGAGGGATCAATTAGCCTGGTACCTGGGGGCCAGACTGTGCATTCTTTTTAACCTTGACTTCAGTGAGAAGACATTGCGAGGAGATCTGGGGAGGAGGGAAAGATGCACCATGTAATTGCAAACAGACCGTTCTGCTGTGTGCAAGAGCATTCTAAGTATGAAGAAGTCCTAATTCTTAAGTCACAGTGATGCAGGAAGCTCAGAGCTAGAGTTCAGCCCAGGGAAGAAAGAAGAAAGAAGGTAGGAAGGGAGGCAGTCAAAACCAGGGCCACGGCTGGATGGGGGCTCAACTCAGTCGGTAAAGTGTGAGAACAAGAGAACCCAAGTTTGACCTCTAGAACTCATGAAAAAGCCAGGCATGGGGTTGGTTGTGCATACGGAATCTCAGTGCTGGAGACGTGGTCCCTGTGGCCAGCTGAGCCTACTGAGCAAGCTCCAGGTCAGTGAGCAGTCACATCTCAAAAAAAAAAAAACAAAAAGAAGGGGGGGGGCTTCAGTGATAACCCACACACTCTCTCTCTCTCTCTCTCTCTCTCTCTCTCACACACACACACACACACACACACACACACACACACACACACACACACAATGTCAGTCCTGGTTCCCCAGTGCTGCCTTCTCTTGCTCCACCCCTTTTCCCCAGCATCCTCTTTGGGCTCCTCTGTCATGTGGGGGTGCTTTTCTGAGTCCCACACTCATGTGACAGCCAGCTGAGGCTCAGTGGGGAGGTAAGTGCCCAGTATTCATGGTCCTGTAGTGCTAAACAAGAGCCATCCAGCCTTGCCCTGTTTGGCTGTGTCGTCCCCCCTCCCCCATGACCCTTAGACTTTCTTTTAGTCGCTGTCTTCTGAGATACACTTGCTGGCCTCTCCAGTGGTTTGTTTTTTCCCTTTGATTTGTCAGATCAGAGAAGCCTTCTCGTCCATCTCCACAGAACACTGTTGTTAGCCTTTCTGTGTTTTATTACTTTACATGAGTACCCGGAAGCTCAGAGCTCAGTTCTTACTTTGAAATTGCCTTGTTTGGATGGAGGCACCTGCCAAGGGTTTGCTGGCCTCACGTTTTTCTCCTTGGGAGGTGAGAGTTCAGATCAGTTAGCTCAGATGTAGTGATTTGAAGGACAGACAATTTCAAATGCCTTGTTTTGGAGCCACATGAATGATAGATAAGGTTCGGGAGGGCAAAATAGCCAAGGATGCTAGAAATGAAAGAGAACATAGGAAGACAATGGACTTGTGGCTTCCATGTTTTGGCACCTGTACTGGCTAGTTTTGTGTCAACTTGACACCAGCTAGGGTCATCAGAGAGAAGGAAGACTCAATTGGAAAAAAGCCTTCCCAAAATCAGGCTGTAGGGTATTTTCTTAATTAGTGGTTGATGGGGAGAGCCCAGCCCATTTTGGGTGTTTTAACCCAGCAGTAGCAACCCTAACTAGGAAACTACCCCAGTGTTCATTTTAGTTCGACGTTTCCCTGGGAAATGAGCAAAAAGAAGGACAGCTAAGAAAGGTGTGCGCATGCCAGGGGTGGCAGAACCATGAGCTGGGGTGATTATGATACTGGGGCCATCAGAATCAAGGGTATGACCTCTCTGGTCCCCAGCCTAGTTGAGAAAAGGGAGTGCCAGGCCGTCTTGATGAAGGGCTCGGAGGAATGACGAAGCCCTTTGCCCCTTGTTTGGTGTGGGGCTTGCCAGGTATGTGCAGCAACCCTGATGATCTGATGGAGACGAGGAGGGTGTGCTTTCTTGCTGTTGCGGAAGGTGGGTGATGGGGTAGAAGTTCCTGGTGCTCTTTCTCAGTGGGGGTAGGGGTGGGGTAGAGCGAGAATTCTGAAATTTTGGTTTCTTTAAAAGGCACAGGAATGTTATGAGTATGTTTTCTTTTTAATCCCAGGTGTGGGGATATGGGGCTGCTTCAGACTATCTGTAGCAGCTGACTATGATTTGCCCTGTGCTCTGGCACAGGCATGGTTTTGCCATCTACAGATAGTTTCTATGATTGTGTGACATTTGGAATGCTGGGAACTTTTCAGAGGTGACATAAATGACAGAGCCCTGATAGGCGATAGGTGGTTGTTCAGGGAGTTCGGTTGTGGTTTGTTAATGGGCATGCTCAAAGAAGGAATAAGAAGAGAGGTGATAGGAGGTGAAATGAGGGTGGGGTGAGGGGAATATGGATGGGAAAAAGAAGAACCCACACAGTAGCAAAGACCAGTTACAGTGGGGCCTCATTAGGGTCTCCTAGGAGGACCAGACAAACCTTTCACTCCCTCCCTAAGGGACATAAGGTGCACCCTCAGGGTGGGTGAGGGCCAGACAGCCTCCAAGTATTTCAGGCTTGTATAGAGAGACATGAGCATGGAAAATCTCTTCATATCTGATTGATGGAGTAGAAAGATGTCTTCCGCCAGCTTTCATGTCTGCAGCTGAGCAGGGAGCCCAGGTCTGTCCTTGTTTCTGGCTGTAAAGCCGAGCTGCCCCTGGAGATGGTGATTGGGAGAAGCAAGTTGTAGAGTCATGTTCCAGTAGGGCTCTGGGGTCCAGCACCCTGGAGGCAATGCCTGAACTTGTGGGAGATCTTCCTAAGGCACCAGGAAGGAAGGGTCTGGATCTCAGGTGTTCTCTTCGTGTGGTTACGAGACAGATTTGGTGCTCAAATCCTGACCCATCCACTTACTAGAGGATTGACTTCGGACATGTCCCTAAAGCAGACATTCAGCTGACTACGAAGTGGGTTCAGGTGACACATGAGTGCCCTGCTGATACTGTCCCTTTGTGATTAAGTCAGACAATGCAGGAAGAGTGATCGGAGGGGAGCCTGCTCCTGCTGTCAGTCTGGAGAAGATCTGGAGAGCTGCACTCGGCAGACCTTGGGCTCCTTCACATTCCTGCCCAGTGGCCAGATGCTGGGTGAAGGAGCCCTGCCCTGGAAAAGAGCAAGAGGCCAAGAGGCCGACAGGCAGCTTCGTCACTGGCTGGTGACTCTGATCTGTCCTCGTTCCCTCCCAATCCTGGAAATGCTGTGTCAGGTGCCAGAGGCCTGCTGGCTGATGTTAGGGAAAGTTCTGCTGTGGGGGACACCCGGTTCTAGTCCCCCTGCCTTTGTGGATGGACCAGGTCTTGTAGTGACAATCAGTGATCTCAGGTACTCCTCCCTCCTCCCTCCTCAGCTCTTGGCTTTCAGAACAGATGGTCAGATGGCTGCAACTTGCTTGCTATGTTAGGGTCAAGTTGAAGAAACCCCAGCATATATTAAAACCTTGGCACAGACCCCAAGCCAGTCATCTCCCAAGACTGGTAGAAATGTAACTATATGGAGATTTGTGAGTGATAATTTATCAGCCCTTTCCGCAATGAGTCCTTTTAACTTTTTTTTTCACTCTACCCCTGCATGTGTGAAACAGCGGACATGGGAGATGACTGGGGGCCAGCCGGGAGGCTGAAGAGCAGTGCCTGCTGGGAGACACACATTGGGAGATGTTCGCTGTGCAGTTTGGGCCATCAGGTTGGGGAAGACAAGGAAGACAAGTCAGGAAGCACGTGCTCGCCAAGGACGCAGGAGAGTGGGGTGACTGTGCCTCCAGTTAGAACACAGGCGTCAGTGAGGGGGGGTAGCTCCGTTGGTGGAGATCCGGAGTCGATCCCCAGCACCACACAAGCCTGTCATCCCCGAACCTGGGAGGTGGAGGCAGGAGGACCCGAAGTTCAAGGTCCCCCTCAGCGACATGACACCCCACCTCATTAACAACAACCCACCCTTCTCCCCAGGCCCAAGGGACAGTTCCCAGGCAAATCCTGCCGAAATCCGCTCCGAATCACAGAAGTAAATGTGTTAGTTGTAAGAAAGCAGGAGCTGTTGGTGAGTAGGACAGATGGTCCGCAGACATTCTCAGGGCGACAAGTGACACCAATTGCATGGCTTGTGTTTAGGCCTCAGATTGGCCGCTCTTAATGGTGAGACCTCTGGCGAGCAGTGAGGGACAGTTAAAACCTACCCTCAGAAGTGTTTGGGAGCAAAAGCTAACCCATGCAAGGGCATGGCACCACTCTAGATTACAGACTAAAGTCCTTGTTTAAGAACTTGCATTTGATCTGAGATTTTCTGCTTTGTGGCCTTGTGTCTCCAAAGGTTGTGCTTTGTGCTCCATGTGCTGTCCTCCTTGTCCTGCATGGTGCTCCATATACAGTCCACCTTGTCTAGCCTGGTGCTCCAGGTGCTGTCCTCCCTGCCCAGCCTGATGCTCTAGGTGCTGTCCTCCTTGTCTAGCATGGTGCTCCATGTGCTGTCCTCCTTGTCCAGCCTGGTGCTCCAGGTGCTGTCCTCCCTGCCCAGCCTGGGGCTTCATGCACAGTCCTCCTTGTCCAGCTTGGTGCTCCAGGTGCTGTCCTCCCTGCCCAGCCTAGTGCTCCAGGTGCTGTCCTTCTTGTCCAGCCTGGTGCTCCATGTGCTGTCTGACCTCCTTGTCCAGCCTGGTGTCCACGTGCTGTCCTCCTTGTCTAGCCTGATGCTCCATGTGCTCTCTGACCTCTTTGTCCAGCTGGGGCTCTCCTCCTTGGTGCTAGTTTGTGATGGCATCGCCCTGATCCTTCCTGTGGATTCTTAGCTTGAGACACAAGAACCATTCCCCTTTCCTGTGGCCAGATTTTGCTTTCAGGAACTGACCAAAAAACCCACAGGATGGTGGATAAGTGAATAAGGATTACTGGGAGAAAAAGATCATTTTGTGAGGAAAGGGGGAAAAAGGCATTGGGCAGATTCTTGAATTAAAAATGGTGGCACACTTCCTGGGCTCAGCCTCATGCTTTTGAACTTAGGAAGTTCATGAAATGTTGGCCGAAGCCTGTAAATGTTAGCTTTTTCCCTGGCTGCAGAGAGTATTCACCTGATTCAGCTGTTGTCAAGATGATTTCAGAGCTCTGGCCGTCTCTCCTGGGGCATGTCCATCCCCAAGCTAGGCTTCTCCTGTGTAATCGAATCTTGCTATAGGACAGTTGGCTTTCTAGGCAGGACCGTCTCCTCCAGGATGCTTTTAGTACCCTGTACATTTTTGCATCTGAGAAACTGTCTCATTTCTTACAGACTTCTTCAAGGCTACAGCTCCTGCCTCTCTTGCCACCTCCATGCTGCCTCTTTAAAGTAATTGTGGAGTCCTGTGTGTCTCCACAGCCGGCTCAGGCAGCCGTGGCGTGTATCGTTAGAGCTTGGGGCGGATCTCTATGCAGAGCCCATCATTGCACTGTGTTGGCTCTTTGGCCTGGGAATTACAGATTCCAGAGGCCCAGTTTCAGGCCTAGCTCACTGGTAGAGTGCTTGCCTCACAGGCAGGAAGCCTTTGGCTCAACTCCTAGCACTTCCACAAAATAAAATGGAAGGCCCTGGCCTCCCCACTCCAAGATGGGAGCGTATGGTGTGGTAGTTTTCACTGGTTTTGCTTCCCTAGGGTTCAGCTACTTGAAGTCAAGTGTGGTTGGGAAATTATTTCATTGCATGAAAAATTCCGGAACTGCTGCACAAATTTTAAATTGCTTACTCATACTCAAATCTGATGACGTTCTGATCTGTACTGTCTGGGCTGTGAACCTGATTTTGAACGAGCAGATCCACAGCGTATACCAGGCCTCTGGGTTCTCGGCAAGAGACCTGAGCTCAGACACTGGTGCAGAAGATTCCTGGTTGTGCTTCAGAGGTCTCCTCAACTAGTTGGGTTCCTTGGACCAGAGAGGACTACAGGAAGCTCCTTCTGAAACCGTCACCTGGTGGATTCTAAACTCTAGTCCTCTTGAGCCAATTGGGGAAACCCAGTCCTGGTGCTAGGTTTAAAGCGGTTCCTTGTGGAACCTCTGGGCTTGTTAGGTATGGCTGGAAGGACAGTCACTCTAGTGTTGTGCTGACATGTTTTCTCCATGCTGGGGCCACTGCTGCCCGTTTGCTGGTAGTGCAGGAAGAAGGCTGCCGGCAGGAAAGACTCGGAGAGCAGAAGGAGCAGCCGGGAAGCCCTGCTGGCTCCAGATAGAGCCCCAGAGGCATTGTAGAGAAGAGCCTGGGCAGTTACTGCTGTACGGGGCAGGTGCGCCAGGCTCCCTGTGTAGTTGTGGAGTTCTTGGGAGAGTGGGGAAGGAATGTGAGCAGGTGGCTGCAGTCAGCAGCTGAGGAAGGATGGATGCCCCCAGTCAGGATAAGGAAGTGTCTCTGCTCCAGCCGTAACACCCCACCTACACTCAGGCCTTTGGTTTTGCTCTAGCGGAGACAGATTTAGCTCTTGGCAGTGTATTGAGAGAATTTAAGACTGTGGGATGGGTAAGAATAAATATACATCTCTGCAAGACCTTGACCATGGCATCCCTTTGTACCTCAGTTTCTCATCCATCAGGTGGTGATGATAGGAACAGCACCGTGTCACTGTTGCAATGATGCTTCGTAGCGAGCATCCGCTGAGCCTCAGTGACACACAATGGTGTTTGCTGCTCACAGATCTTGGTGGCCAGAGAGCAGCACTGACCTTGGTGGGCACCGATCACATGTCTGAAGGTCGATATGTCAAAGGTTCATGGCTTCACCTCCTCCCTCTATGCTTGCTAATGTCCCATCGGCAGGACAACGCTGTGGCCAGGCCCAGCACCAAGGCATGCAGCAGAGCACCTGGCCGAGGAGTGCACCAGGGAAGGTTGAAGAACTGGGAGGTTTTGCAGTCTCCCTGTAAGTGCTAGACATCTCTTCCCTCCTCCCTCCTCCCTCCCTTCTCCCTCACTCTTTCTTCCTCTTCCTTTCCATCCTCCCTCCTCCTCCTCCCTCCTCCTCCCTCCCAGGGGCCGTGTGTGTGGATTGAACAGGGAGAGAGAGGCCAGCAGTCATGGGAGTCTGCACGCAGTGGGAAGCTCACTTGAGTCTGACGTTTGTAAGTGGGGATCACGCTTCGCCCTGCTGCTGAAGCAACTGTGCACAGTACACCCCACAGTTAGGGGAAAACAAAACAAAACAAGCAAAATAAGCTGTGTTACCTTGAGAAATGCCGTAACAGGGTCATAGTGCCTCCTTCTGGTCCCCTGAATGAGTGTAATTGTGGCAGTTTCCAGCCCACAAAGTCCGTAGTTCTTTCAGTCTTTGCAATGCTGCCATTATCTCCCACTGGATATGCAATCAAATGGGGAACTGTGGAGGAGAGTGTGGCTTTTTTCTCAGTTCCGGATGTTTTGTTTGTCCTCCCATGTGTATATTCTGTTTGTCCTCCTGTGTGCTGCTGTTGCTGCCACTGGGGTATCCGCCCTCCTCAGGGTCCCTGCTACATCATTTTCCTGTGATCCGCAGTCACAGGTCAGCATCCTTTACTGGGTCCTGTCTCCTGTGCTCGTCTTTGTGTGCCACTGCTCCTGAAGAGTGGTGTGATGGGCCTCCTGTGGGTACGTACACTCAGCACACCAGGTCTGGGAGTGCTTGACTCGTGAATGAGCATTCCACACGGTGTGTGTTATTAAAGGCAGCACTAGCCTCAGCAACTAAGATGCCAAATCGAGCAAATGAAACAAGAGAAGCTCCATTCTCACTGCATCAGAGTCTAGAGTAGCTGTTTGCAGTTGGGTAGCTGCTGTAGTTTATTTAGGCCTTACGTGTTCCCTCAAGGACTGTGTGGTGCAGCCGGCTGTCTGAGAAGGTGCTGCTGGGATGTAGTGGAACCTCGAGATGACTGGAAGGTCATTGTCACGGGAGGTGTGCCCCAGAGATGGCAGTGGCTCCCAGGCTCGTTCTTTTTCTCCCTGGGAGAGTAGTTTTGCTCTGCCAGATAGTTTCCCTGTAACGTGTAGCCTTACCCAAGGCAACAAGACCAGCGGATCGTGGACTAGAACCTCTAAAGCCCTGAACCAAAAGAAACTTTTTCCCTCAAGTTGATCACCTCAAGTATTTTGTTACAGTCACAGAGATCACTAGCACAAGTCTCTTCCACCTGTTGCCTCAGGAACCCAGGCTCACTCCATCTTGTGGGGCTGCCATAGTTTTTTAAAATTTATTTATCCCTCAACTGAAGAATTGCCTCAGTCAGGTTGGCTGGTGGGTCTGTCTATGAGGCACTTTCTTAATTGCTAATTGATGTAGGAGGGTCCAGCCCACTGTGGGCGGTGCCATCCCTAGGTGGGTAGGCCTAGGCTGTTTCAGAAAGGTAGCTGAGCAAGCCGGAGAGAAAAAAGCAGTAAGCTTTGACTGCGTCTCCATGGTCTCTGCTTTAGTTCGAGACTGCCGGTTCCTGATGCCTGCCCTGGCTTCCCTCCTTGATGGACTGTGACCTGTAAGCTGAAATGAATCCTTTGATCAGGTTGGAGTCTTTAATCATAGCAACAGAAAGTAATAAGGTGCAGTTTATGCACAGCGAAGATAAGCGTATAGCTCTCTGCTGCTTTAGGACGAGGTTTTAGGCCATTTGGGCAGATGGTGTCCCTGGATGCTGGTTGCAGGGGACACAGGGTCCTGTCTTACTGGGTTCAAAAGCCTTTGAAATTGGTAATGGATGAATGTATGTTCAGGAGCAGAGTTGAATCTGCCAAGGGTTGATAACGGTAGAAGTCAGCGGCGGCTGTAAAACTTTGTTTTTTTTTTCTCCTCCTGGGGAAGTGTTTGTGCAGCATGTCTTCCAAAGTCAGTGCGAGGGAGACAGCAGCTGAGTGCCTCTCCTCGCAGACAAAGCTTCCGTTTGTCAGGCTGAGATGCCCTCGGCTGGTTTCCACGGGAAGCTGGTTAATGATTCCTCTGAGTGTTCATAAAGTTCTTGCATTTTTTTTCTTCCTCTCTTGTTAGAAGAGAGAGTCAACAGCCTATTGTGTGATCACAAAGTGTTTTGGTTGCTTGTAATTTGAGGAATGTACTCATGAGAGTCATAATTTTATAGATTTAGGGAGATTCATACGTGCTTTCAAATGGATAGGTTTGAGGTATGCCTTTAAACACATATATTTTTGTTTTGCTATTTTTTTAAACCCTTTGTTTGAAATGACCATACATCACAGCATCAGGGAGATGGGTTTTTCTAGATCCTCTGTGAAGAACGTCATAGAACAAAAGAAGCTGAGCACTGTTCCTGGAAGGTCGGACCTTTGAATCCGGCCCACTCTTGGAAGTTTGTAGCCTAAATTCTCTTCCTTCTCTAAAAGCAAGCTTTCATTTGTTGTTTTTAATAATACTGCCTCTTTCTCCTTCTCCTGTGTCCTCCACCTTGCCTATCAGGAAAATGGGGTATTTTTACTTGTTCAATATTGTAGGAAATGATGTCTGTGAGTACCACTTGTGAGGGTGCGTGGAGGGTAAACACGAAGATGCTAATATCTAGGGTGGGAAGATGCTCTGTCGGTAAGATAAAGGCTTGAATTGGGCTTCCAGCACTCACATCGATGGACAGCTCACAACTGCCTGGAACTCCAGCTCAGGGAATCTGAGGCCCTTTCACTCATGCACATACCCCTGCTCCCACAATACACCTAATTAATAAAAGCTAATATTTTCTTAAAAGGCAGCAATTTCTGCCTTCCAAGGAGGGGTGTATAAAGTGTTATTACGGGGTCTTTCTGGCCTTCTCTGTGTCTTCTTATGTGCCTTTAGTTTGAAGCCACATAAGTAATAGTAATTGGGACTGACAGCCAGTGCTCTAGCCGGTGCACGCATGGCCAATTTTGAGGCTTTTCAAGTGTTTGGTGAATGTTATGCTAGCTTGTCTCAGCTATGAAATGATTTGAAAAAAATTAATGTGTTGGAACTGAGGTGTTCTGGCTGGGAAGTCCTGGTTAATGGAAGAGAATGACCTTGGGCGGAGCCTTGGACTCCTTGTGGAGCCTCGATTTCTCCACTTAGAGAACGGGAGAGCATCACTTTTCGTATTAGGACTGCTGGAGAGCATAGCTAAGGCTCCTTGAAGGTGCCTCACATAGCAGCATGCCATAAAGGGGAACACTTGTTATTATTAAGATACAAAATCACCACTGGAGAGAGATTTTAAATTGTTCAGCGTAAAGCTAGGCACACACCTTTAATCATAGCAGTCAAGGGAGGCAGAGGTAGGCATATCTTTGAGTTCAAGGCCAGCCTGGTCAACATAGTGAGTTCCAGATTATTCAGAGTGACATAGTGAGACCCTGTCTTGGAAACAAAACAAAATGTCCAGGGTAGAAATAAAATGAAACAACTGTCAAGAACAATGATGCCGTGGTGAAATGTCAGTTTGCACTGATCTTTGAGATTCCTTGGGGGCAGATTCCTTATTACTGATACTTATGAACCTGTCTGAGAACCTCTTTGCAGACTTGATGCCACATTGCTGAGCACCTTGGTGTCTCAGGGCCTATGTGTTCTAGGCACTGTTTCCTGAAAAAGATGACAGAGTTTAGCATAGAGAGCCGAGAGGCAGTAGAGCTGGGTTTACTGCGTTTGTTGTTGTCCTGGCAGTCTCGGTAGTAGAGATCCTCCTCCCTTCTTTGTTGTTTTTGAAAATATTCTGGGTTGGAAAATCAATGCTCTGTACCAATATAGAATTCAGTTGAATTCTCTGGACAGAAAGGAGCCAGTCAGAGCTATTGCTCAAGAGGTTGGATCCAGGCTTGGTGGTTATTCGTACCACCAGAAAGTAGGAGGCAGAGGGGAAGAATTTTGGGAACAGGCTAGGCAAAACATTTCCAGTGTTATAGAGGGAGGCATAGGCTTCAGCTCCAGAACAGGAAGAGCCAATCTCCCTTGAGACGTTTTCACCAAGACTCTGGCTTTTCAACTTTAAATATTTGTCTTAGCAATTCCTTAGTGGAAGCGTGTTAGGATTAGGATGGGGGAGCAGGTTCCCCACTTGCATATCAGATGGTGAGTCATGCCATTGATTTTTATTGCCATTTCTTTTTTTTCTTAATTTCAGTACATATTTTACTATAAAATTTCATATAACTATGTAGAAAACAAGGAAAAATTTCCCCTTCTTGCATGTAAAATTGACCCAAAGAATAAATAATGTTAGTATGTCTCTGTATTAAGATTCTTTAGAGAAACATCTGTCTGTCTCTCTTTCTTACACACACACGTTATGTAATATATTAAGGGTGTTTATTGGAATGGCTTACAGGCTGTAATCCAGCTAATCCAGTCATGGGTGGCTCTGACCAGAAGGTCTAAGAATCCAGAGTTGTGCCCTCCATGAGGCTGTGTGTCTCAGCTGGTCTTCAGTAGATGCTGAAATCCCCAAAGAGAAATGTTAGGATCGTTTCTTGATCTAGGTGCTGGGGCTCCTGGGGTGAAGTTCAGGGTCCCTCTCACCTGGGTCCTGTGGAAAGGGGCATGGCCAGTTAACCATTTTTTTTCATTTGGTGTTTGAAACCTGGAGACTGTGTGTGAGTGTGTGTGTGTGTGTGTGTGTGTGTGATCTCTCTCCCAGACACACTAATGGATTTTTGGAGTATTTGCAAAGTACTACCTTTCACGTTCAGTGATTATTGCTAATTAATTCTCATATTTTGTGTGTGATTTTTTTTCCCTCCCTTCTCTGATGTGTTAGTGACCATTTGGGGAATGTTTGGAGAATTTATCTGGGGAATAAGTTGTCTTGGCTTAACTATTAAACCAGCTCCCGTGTATTTATTACAAGGCTGTCACCTTTAGGGTTCCTGTCTGGGGCAGCACAATTTTCTTTGCCATCAACTTCTTTTCCCTCTAAGGCCAAAGGGCAAGAAGTTGCTGGAATTTATATGTTTTTCTTCTGAGACCAGCTGAACAACCATGTCCCCTGGGATGGATGATCTCTGGGAGCACTCCTGTTGCTCTGAGCAGGGCCTGTGGGCTGAGCTGGTATTCCACCTGCTGGCCTCCTCCCTGCTGGCTCACTGAAGTCTGCAGTGGGTTCATTAAGACCTCTGAGGCTGTGGAGGACCAGGTTTTGTCACAGTCTGTTAACATAAAGTTGTCACAGAGCCTGGAGGTTAGGTCTCAGTGACCTTCATAGTCACCTTGGGCCTCAGTTTCCTCAAGTAATTGGAGGATCTGAAGAAGTAACTGTCCTGGGTTGCAAAGGTGAGTGATGCCAAGAAGGACTTAGAGCCATCCTTTGCTGAATTTGATTGGCTTAGTTGATGGGATAAATCATGAAACTCGAGAAGAGTTAGCATAGACATGGACAGGCTATGGTCTAAGGTCAGAACCAGCATGTTTGTAGCACCTGTGACACAAGAGCTGAGCATCTCTTAAAGCAGCTGGAAGAAAATCAAAAGGGTGTTTCCCAACAAATAAAAATACCACAAAACTCAAATGCCCATGTCCCTAAGCATGGAACTCAGCCATTCTCGTCATTTGCATTTTTTGTTGTTGTTGTTGTTGTTGTTGTTTGTTTTTATCATTTTGGTGCCATCATGGCAAAAGTAAATGGTCACTCCAGAGACTGACTGACCTCAAAGCTCAAAAGAGGCACCTGGCCCTGCGGGCAAATGTGTACTGCATCCATTTTAGAGCAGCGGTTTCCTGTGCCAAGATGAGCTGGTTCCACTCAGATACCTTGGGCCCTGAAGGCGGTAAGCTTTGGGAATGTGAAAGCTTCCAGATTCCTGAGGGAAGGTGGGCAGTCTGAAGCTGATAGTCAGTTCAATCATCATGTTTCCCAAATATTTATTGAGTTCCTGTTTAGTCTCACTCAGAGCTATGGATGGAAAAGAAAAAAAAAAGCAATGAGCAGTACAGGTGACAGCTTCATCTTCCCTGAGGAATAAGACAACGTACAGATAAAAAACACCTGTCATTGTAGACCATAAGGATGCTTCTAGGGACGGATGGAGGGAAGGCGGGAGCAGAGCAGGGGTGGGATGGCAGCCAGGGCCTGAGGAAGAAGGTGACGCTTCAAGTGAAAGAGATGAGACTGGAGCCCCAAGCCTTCATGATTCTCATCAGGTAGCAGAGGTGCTCAGGCAGGATAGATAAAAAGAAGATTCAGCAGCCCTGGGGCAGAGAAAGGCATGCAGGGCTGCCAAGGAGAGCCAAGTGTGCCTGGTGTATGGAGGATTTGTGTTGTTCATTTTCATTGGCTATAGAGTCGTGCTAAACTGACTTATGCTCTTGTTTAAAAAGCTGTTACCTCTTGGGGCGTTTGTAAATAGGAAGGGGAGAGGCCTCTGTGTTATAGGTGTTAAAGGTGAGATTGGAGGCTGATAAAACTTTGGCACTAGGCCACTCTGGGGATGTCCAGAGCAGTGGAATGCTCTGTAGCATTCTTGACTTCCTGACCTCTCTTCACAAATTGCTAGTAGGGCTTGCCAGAGAGGTCTAAGAACAGTGTCAGGCGTCCCGTAGAGGCAAGATCACCCCGAGTCACCCTCTCTGGGCCCTTGCACCTGCACTTGCAGAAGTGCAGACTGAGGGTGTGCAGAAGCCTTGGTATGTACAGCAGAGGAGTCGGGCTCTTGAGATGAGGTGCTAGCAGATCACGGACTCGTGTCCTCCCCCCCAACCCTGGCAGATCACAGACCCCTTTCCCCCCCCCCCCCCCGGCAGATCATGGACTCCTCCTCCCCCCGCCCCCGTCTGCTTGTGTCTTGGTGAGCAGTTGTGTCCGTGACTGGCCCAGAGCTTGCTTTGCCTTGCATGTCTCTCTAAATAATCATCTGCTTGTGGCTGCCATGTGACATTTTCCTTGTTAATCTGAGCATCGTTCCTTCCACTTTCAGCTGTGGTTAGAATGGGCTTCAGACCTGCACTGGAGTATCTGAGTCCAGAGCTTTTGGCCCTTCTGGTCCCCAGGAGCTGAGTGTGTGGGTTAAAATTGTCAGTTTGGGGCAGCAGAGTGCTCGCTTCCCCCATGCCCATCATCCCTGCCCAGCGTTCTGTGCACATGCCAGCCGTGGGCTCTGATGGCTCCTCCGCCTCCTGCTGCAGCCTAAGGAGCCATGACAGAGCCTCCTGTGCTCCATATGCTCCAAGCGCTCTGCTTTACCGGTGCCTCCATGCCTCCATTTACCGGTGTCCTCAGGCTGCATCGAGTACACTGGGGAGGGGAGAATTTGATCTGCAAAGCCTTTTCTTCCGAAAACATCTTGGAGGTAGCAGAAGAGGAGTTGGAGGATTCTCTGGTGAAAATAAAGCTGTAGCTTCCAACTCAGTGCTCTGGGGTAGGGTACCTTCGGGCTCCACCCCCAGGCTTCTCAGTGCCTCTATTTGGGGTGTGGGGCTGAGTCACCAGAAGCCAGCCTCTGTAAAGAATGGAGTGCCAGGGTTTGACAACCATCGTGGGACGAGTTTTCCATAGTCTTCCTGCTACCAGGGTCCTCTGGGATCTCAAGAGCCATGGCTTACCAGTATCTACATGGCACTAAAGCCTCACACCAGGTAGGGGTCAGGTTGCTGGAGGGGGTCCATCTTTGTGGGAAGCAGGGAGTCCACATGACAGAAGTAACTGAATGACAAAGTCAGTCACTCAAGCTGACTGCTGTGACGCTGCCAGGCCTCCCCGCCCCTTTACTGTGACATCTGTCGTACACACGCATGGTGTACTTTGGCCACATTCGCGCTCATTAGCCTCCTTCATCCCATCCTTTCTCCTCCCAGCTAGTCCCCTCTCCACGTCCACGTGTTGCTCTTGGTTTGGATTCAGTGGGTGTGGTTAGGGCTGCTTGCAGGAGCGCAGGTAAAGGGTTATTTTCCGGAGCGCAGACAGCATATCAGTGGCTGTAGCACTGACCAAACAGCTCTCTCCAGCAACTGTTAGCCGATTAGCTGTCTGTAGACACTCAGGGAGAGGTAGGGCATGACGCCTCCTCTCCCTTTCTAGCACAGTGCTGGTGGGCCCAGTCTTGTGCCTACCTTGTGCAGGTAGTGACAGTTCAAGAGTGTTCACCTCACGCCATACCTGGAAGACAGAGATAGCATTCCACCCAGCCAGCCAGCCAGGCTGGCGTTTGATGGACTCCACTGTGTGTCCACTCTCAGTCACTAAATAGTGCCCCAGGGTCATTCTGGAGTGGATGTCCCTTTGTGGTGTGACATGTCCTCAGAGTCCGGAGCTGTGTGTGACCATGTTACTTCCATATTTTATGTGTTTTCTTTCTTAGCTGTGTGGGTTCTGAGGGGGCTGGGGTCTTGGAGGCCCAGGAAGGGATGTTATTGCTAGTTGTTAATTGTCTCTGTGACATGAAAGTCCTGGAAAGGACATCATGACCAGGGATGCATAATATCTATGTGTCACCTTCCCAGAACACTTAGAAGGTTCTGGGCAGATGCCATCAGAGTTAACTGCCTGAGAGAGCCGTCAGTGTGTCACTGCAGAAAAGACCCTTCGGTGAATGAGGTTGAATTTGAGGATTGGGATATGGCCAAAAGCATTAGGGAAGAAAGGATTTATTTCACCTTGCAGCTTGTGGTCCATTGTCTGGAGAAGTCAGGGCAGGAGCCTGGAGGCAGGAGCTGAAGCTGCTTACTGCCCTGCTCCCCATGGCTTGTTCAGCCTGCCCAGGGGTGGCACTGACCACGATGGGCTAGGCCTTCCACACCCATCAACCAGTGCCCCACAGCCCAATCTGGTGGGGGCACTGGCCTCCTCTAGAGGATTGAGGTCGGGTTGACCTAAAACCAGCCAGTTGAGGGTGTTGATTATAACCAACAGGCCCCTTTCTGCGTAGGTCAGGGAGTCTGCAGGCTGCACTGTAAAGACAGTCTCCATCTGCCAGAGATGGGGTGGGGGTCTGAGGGCCTTTTGTTTTAAATCTGTGATCTGATATTAATTTGCCTTAAACAAAAGAAAAAAAAAAACCCACATGTAATTCTAAGGTTCAGGGTAGTGGTTCTCAACCTTCCTAAAGCTGCGACCCTTTAATCCAGTTCTTTATGTTGTGGTGGCCCATAACCATAAAATTATTTTCATTGTTACTTCAGAACTGTAATTTTGCTGCTGTTATGAATTGCAGTATAAATTTTTTGCAGATAGAAATTTGCCAAAGGGTTCGTGACCTACAGGTTGAGAACCGTCGGTCCAGAATGTGTCTTCTGAGTCTTTATACATTTTGAAAGACAGTGTTACACATTTTGAGTGGAAAGGACATTTTCTCAAAGTCTCACTTATTTTAACTCTTTCTTCGGTGTTGGAGGAAGTGTCACGGTGATTGCTGTGCCCAGGTGTTTCTGGGAAGAGCCCTGGAGTTCCCGGCTGTGTGGAACCGTGCTTGCTGCAGGCCTTTGTGAAGCAGGCGTGATGTGTAGCCACACTCTGAGCTTCCAGACTTCCTTCCGGGGATTTCCAGGGCACCCCCTTACCATGAGGGCACGAAATTAATGTTTTCCTAGTCTAATCAGAGTGGTTCTGAAAGGAAGCACCTTTCAGCTTGTTAAAACTGACTTCCTTCAAGATGAGAGCCCCAGGTCGCCGCCCGCCCAGCACTGTGGAGCCTGGCAGCTGGGAGAGCACCATGGCTTTTGCCCTTCACAAGGAGGTGTGGTTGGGGGGTTCTGGGTGGGGACACCATGGAAAATCAGACAGAATGCCTGTCTCACCATTGCTGTGTGTGTCTCACAGTCTTTCAGGGCCGTTGCCTCAAGGAGCCCGCTATTTCTGCCCTGGCTTGAGGGTGGCAGATGTTTCTGAGGTTTGGTTTCACATCAGTATTTTGTACCATAGCTTCTTGGGTTTGTTGGCTCGGTTTGAAGGGGGTTCTTAGGTATACTAGTTTTGTTCAGCAACTGGATGTTTCTCCTGGGGCATCACCCTGGTGGAATCCAGCATAAATCCTGAGAGTGGAACTGAATCTGTCACTGTCCCCATCAGAGGATGTGGGAGGAGGAGGAAGAGGCCTTGAAATTCCTTGGAGAGCCATTTGCTTTGGTTTCTCTCTAATCTGTTCAGGAGGCCAGACAGTCTGAGACTGGCGGGTATGTGTGCCTGCCTGCCTGCCTGTCTGTCTTCTCCTATTTTCTGGCCTTGAAGTCTTGTGGCCCTTTTGTTTTGAAGTCAACTGTCTCATGCTCCTTTGAACTATGTAGGCCCCAAGCAGAAAGAACTGAACATGTCATAATCTTGCTGGTGGCCTTTCCCCGCATCTATCAAGGGAATCCTAATGTCATGTGTCTTTGTTCCTCGAGCTGCTTTAACCAAAGAATGATAATGATGGGATAAAAGTTAACCTCAGAGTCCATGGCTCTTCCCCACACAGCTGCTTAATACATATTATCCAGTAAGCAGATGACTTGAAGGGCTGCTGGAGAAAATGCAGCGCTAGATACCATTGACCCCGGCAGGACATTTTAGACCTTCCTCTGGGTCACTCTTCTTTTCTTTTTCTATATACCCATTCTCTGCAATGCATTGTCATAGCAAGTAGAACCTGGCAGATAGAGCACAACTTTCCTATGTTCAGGATTTTGGGATGAACTTCTTCACAACTTTGTTTCTTCAACATGGCCACTGTCTTCACTTCAGCATTTGCTGTTAGGGAGAGTGCCGGGTGAATGGAGTTCATAATTGAACTTCATTGCAGGTACAAGGAGCCACCATGAAGTCATCTCTCCAAGGTACACTGTGTTGAGGGTGGGCAGGGCAAGGCAGATGGGCACCCAACATTTTCTGACTTCCACACCTAGTCTAATTCCAAAACCATGACTCTAGCCTCTGTTGCAAGGCATCTTGGGAATATGTTTTCTTAATACCCCCAAAAGAAGGGTTGGATGCAGAGGCCCTGTGTAGGGAGTCAGAGCATCCCCTGCCCCCGGGGATTCTGAGGCCTTTGGCCACTGGGATGAAATGGATCTGGGTTTGCTCCATGGCCTGAAAGGGCCTTTCTTGCCCCTGGAGGGGAGCTCTCATTTTCCTGCCAGTGGGGCCTTTCCAGCCTGTTTCCTTTGCTCACTGCTGAACGTGGTGCCAGGTGGTGGCAGGCCGAGCTGCAGGCTAATGAACTTGCTTCATTCCCACCTGGCTCTGGGGTCTCAGGCAGGAGCTTGCCTGTGCCCACAATATGTGTTTCTTCTGGAGTTCAGAATATTGGGCATCTGTTCCCACTGTTTCTTTCCCAGTTATATTCATCAATAACATGAAATTAAATGAAGACATCCCCTGTCCCGGTGCCAGCTTCTCAGATACATTTATCCCTGTGGTAGCATCCACTTTGGCTCCTCTTCTTCAAAGGGGATTTTTCTGTGCAGATTAGGAGCACAGAGAGCAATTTCTTGGGAAAGCTGAGAATTCAAACCTGCGTGGTTAGTGATCTCCCACAGACAGGCTCATCTGCAAGAGGGTATGAATGTGTCAGCCTTAAAGGTGTAAGTGAGGGCTGCCTACGACAGCATGGCGTATAGAGGGCACACACATGGAGATAGGGGCTTTGCCCCAGGGAGGCTCACCGTGTGTGTACGGCTAGGGTTCCTGGGCAGGCTAGCTGTGGTGCCTGCAGATACCACTAACACCGGAACTTGGGCCCCTAGACACCTTCTCATTTGTATCTCCAGAGGTTGGCATCACTTTAGGGGCGCCTCAGTGCTGTTTTGACTCTCAGTCACATCTGAAAATGTTAGCAGGTATAGGTTCTGTTTTTGTTTTTTCTCTGTCGTCCTCAGTGGAGTGTAAACAGTGGTGTAGAATAAGTGATGTGGACTGTAAACATGGTGGCCATTTTGAAGAGGTTTAGACTCTTTCTCAGCACCTTAGTTCTCTCAGGACAGATGGGATAAGGCAGGAAGGAGATAATTAAGAAAAGTATTGTTTGGGGCCTAAGGACACGCCCTGCAGGTCCACGGCCTGCTTGTAATCCCCGAGCTTGGAGGTGGGGCGGAACCCTCAGGATGAGCTGGGTAGCCGAGAGCCTCCTTCAGTAACAAAGCGGGGAGATAGGGAGATGACGCCTAGCGCCAACGTCTGGCCTCGGCACACCAACGTGTGTGGGCCCCTCCCATACATGTACAAGCATGTGCACCTGCACGTGTGTGGGACTCACAATCACACACTGAGTTGTACTCGGTTGGTGGGGTGCTCGTTTAGCATGTACAAAGCTGAGGACAGTGACCTCACATGGTGGTGCTTACGTTCAAGGTCACCCTTGGCTGCATAGTGAGTTCAAGGCCAGCCTGGACTGAGACAGTAGCTTTAAAAAAAAAAAAAAAATCTGTGTCTAACAAGAAAACCTGTGATGTTTGACTCATTAGAAGTGGAAATTTGCTTTCTGCCTCCCCGGGCTGGCGCCTAATGGGGGAGTGCTTACTAGCGGAGGACCCGCTGTCCCGCAGTCAGGAAGGCCAGCTTAATTTCTGCCTTCAACCTTTAAAACCCAGAAACTTCATGAAAAATGTGTCTAATCTCAGCTTAGAAACTACTGAGGTGCAAGCTGGCACACCTCACGAGAATCAGAGAGTGTCAGTTGGACAAAGGCAAAAATATCAGAGCATGAGGCAGAAGACCCCAGTCCCGGAAGCATGGCCATTTCCACTTCCTGCCTCTGTGGCCTCAGTGTGCCATTGACCCCCGCAGTGAGCTCTGGTTCCCTTTGCCTGTCAGGGTGTCCACATTAATTCCTTAGCTTTTTCACATGAGCCAGAGAGAGCATCACCTTCCTGCTGTCTGCCTCTCCTCCATCCTGTTGCTGTTAGCAATATGCTTGGGAAGGAAAATTATTGATAATTACATTTAGTTTTTTATTTTTTAATTTCTTTATTTTAATCCTCTGGGAGCCAGGCAGTGCCCAGGTGCTTTAAAAAGTCGTCATTCCCTGGTTCTACCCTTTGGGCATCTTTAGAAGTCCTCTGGGCCTGTGTGGCTGTGGCGTTCACAGCAGAGCACTCCCCTTTTTCTGTGCTCCCCAGTTGAAGTCATCTGGTACAGAAGCAAGCCTTGTGCTCTAGAGCGCTTACCAACCCAAAGTGTCTTTCTTGAAAATAGATGTAGCTTGGGAATGGGGTAGACACCTGCAGAAGACGACAAATGGGTTTTAGTACAAACACATAGGGCTGCCTTCTCACAGATGATCTGTGGTGTGCGTGTGTGTGTGCTTACATGCACAGTCATTGAGAGTTCAGTTGCCAGGATCTGTTGACCTGTCTTTAGGGAAGGTCATAGTTCAGCCCACATGTGACCCTACAAGTCCTAGAACCAGTAGGAGCTGCCACTAGTTCATGCTTTTACCTGAATCCGAGATGGAAGGTTTAGATGTTTTTATCTGACTCCAGGCTGGAGAGCAGACTCAGATGCGGCGGTGCGTAGGGCCACCTCAGTATCGAAGGTTCGTCCGCTGACCACCCTCCATCCATTTCTGCAGCATGTACAGACAGTGGCTTCTTTCTAGAGTATCCATCCCAGTGGCTAGCCTTTCATCTATCCCTCTCAACCTGCTGTTCCTTCTACCTGTACAAATGGCTATTAAGTACCTATTGTGTATTGGTTCTGTGCACATCTCTTGGGATAAAGAGGACAGAGCCCCTGTCCTCAAGAAGCCTACAGTCTGTGGCACAGGATGTTTTCCTAAAATTTAAACCAAATTCTGACTTGACACAAGCTTATTTTATTCTGCTTTGGTCTCTCTTTTGAATTTGGGAAAGCAAGACACCTCACCACCAGGGCTTGTTTTTATAAACCCAAGTTCTAGAGTTGGGTTTCATGTTTTGCATAACTCTCTGCAGTGCAAATGCTTATTTTGTTAACAGGGAGAAAAAGAAGGAAGGACGAACAATTGGGGATTAGCATCAAGTCCCAGGACTGTGGAGGTCTCAGAGTCTTCTTTGGACTTGTTAAAAGATGTTTTTTGGCTTGAGAATGCATCATATTCAGGGCCACTCTTTGAATTTTGTAATACACTAGAAACTTTCCAAACACAATGAGGCCAGTTGGGAAAGAGTCCTGCATCTGTAGTTGGCCTGGCACAGGTCATATAAAAGAAAAGTTATGGGTAGTGTGTTCCACAAATTTGGGGTCCTATCTCCATTTTCCATCCCACATTTCCATGTGGGATCTGGGGTGAAGCACTTATACTTCCTGAGCCCCATTTCCCCCACTTGTACGATGAGGGTGACATTGCTTACCTGAGAGAATTATTACAAGTATGGCATAGGCCAGAAAAAGGAAAACACAGGCCTAGAATGTAGCAAGCACACTGAAGGTTGCATCTGTTTCTGTTTCTAAGAGATTGGATGGTTAACAATACAAAGTCAGCTCTACAGGAGGATCCCTAACCCAGAGATCTGGACCGCAGAGTGCTCCAAAATCGGAAATCTTTGGCACAGACAAAAGGGAAATTCCACATCTGGCCTCATGGGACAAGTTGAAGTCAAAATACAAGGTGTGGGCCAAGGAGATGGTTCAGTGGATAGAGGTGCCTGCTGCCAGGCCTGACAACCTGAGTTCACCCACATGCCTGCTTACTTACAAAAAAAGATGCAAAACACAGCAATAAGATCCTGAACAAACTTTCAGGCTATGTATATAATGTGAATTTCATCTGTGTACTTGGGGCCCACACCGACATAACTGATTGTGGATAGGCAGATAGTCCAAAATTTGAAGAAAAAAAAATCAGACGCTTTGGATTGGAAGCATTTGAAATCAGGGCTCTTCGGCCTGTCCTGGCAGCTTGCAGTTTCAATGGCAGTAACATGGATGATGCCACTAATATCTCAGACAGCCTGATGTGTGTCCTTGCTACGATGCGAATGGGCATTCTGTATTCCTGGGGTGGGCAGTAGAGATGTCTGCTCCAGGCTTGGGGTGTCAAGCCTGTCAGCTGTATACAGGTTTCTGGCAGGTATGAGTTAGCCTGTCTTTTGGCAGGCCACACTGACTTGGGGAAACCCATGTCTGAAATTAATTTCAACAAAGGGCAAGTTGGTAATCGTGTCTGATGTTATTTTACTTTTTTAAATATAAAAGGCTGACCATGAGTTGTATTTTATATAGGGCTTGAAGCAAAGAGTTCAGTGCAGTGGGAATTATTTTCAAGAATGGATATTTTTTTCTTTCCTTGAGAGGGGGAGGGGGAATTTCTCTTGGTGTTTTTATTCTAGAAGGTATTTCTATATACTCTTTATAGAGGCCGTGGTCCTTTTTAAATTTAAGGAGCCCAGTTGGCTTCAATGGCAATAAATAAGACCTCATATGGGGGCCAAGGGACAGTTAATTTATGGGCCTGGCTCATTCCTTAACCTCAGCCAGTTACTTCCTGGGATAGCAGGCCCAACTGGAGGCCATCGGACATTTTGAACTACTGGGGTGCTTTTGAAGTTTCTTCTGCAGGGCCTGAGGTCCACCCCTGTGAAGTGTTAATGGGCCTCCTGCCCAGGCTTTATTTGAGGGGTGCTTGTTAGAGGAACCTCTATGGGCCCTTGGGGGCCTCTAAGCTGCACTTTTCGGTCTTCCAAGCTGGTCCTCAGGCCTCTGATCTCTGGCTGTATTGTTTTGATTTTGACACCTGTGACAATGCCTGTTTCACCCCTGGCGTTCCCAGGCCCCGGCAGCCATGGGAGATCAAGCAGGGCCAGCCAGAGAATTTGCCAGAAGGGCAGACCAGAGACTCCACCCGGCAGAGCACGGCAGGGCTTTTGCATCGTGTAAACCACAGCTCCATCCTAAGAAAAAAATGGCACAGTCCGGGAAACACGTTCGGTTTTTGTTGTTGCTGTTGCATTTTGAAGTCTTCACCATCCTGTTTGGGTTCCTAGTGGCCTAGCATTCCAGGCTCAGAACGAGCACTTGCTCTTCCTAACAAGGAAAGTGTGGTCAAGTCACTCTCCTCTCCGCAGGGGCCTTCCGTTCTATCTTCTTGGGCTGATTATGTCTCTCAGATTCCTGTGCATCTTGTGCCAAGCCACAGACTGATGTGTTAAATGAGGTTGTTAGGGATGTAGCTCAGTGGTAGAGCTAGTACTGCAAAGCTTGGGTTCCGTCTCTGGAACCGTGGGGTGGAATGGGGTGGGGAAGTAGGGGTCGGGGGGTTGGGTCATGAGATTGTTAGGGCGACACTAACCTGTGTGATGAGTGCGGAGAAGATAATGTAGACAGCCCTTGCATGCAGAAGGGCCACGTGAGGACACACGAAGCAAGTGGCCTTTCGAGAAGCCAGCCCTGATGACACCTTATCCTTTAGAGCCAGACCTTGGAGAAAAATGGCTCTGCTGTTGTTGAAGCCATCCAGTCTGTGAGGCTTCTGTTATGGCAGAGGGACAAACATGGCTGTGCTGTGTCTGCTGGATAAGGTTGGAGCCCTGGAGAGTGTCACAGGAGGTCCTTTGTCTCTCTGGCTGCTATCTGCTCTCAGCACAGGGCAGAAATCTTCCCGTTTGCATGACAAACTGCCGATCTTTGAGGGCCAGGTTCCAGGATCTGCCATTCTGTCAGGCTCCCTGACACCATCCAATTCTCTCCTCTGTCTCCTTCCCACACAACTGCTCCTTCTCGGGATTCTTCAGAGAGCCTGGAGGGCAGGGCCTCTGTTTAGCTGACATGCACACAGTTAGATGTGACTCACAGTGGGGTGACTCATTGAATCAGCCACGACTTAGTCCCCACTGTTCTTGCCCCTAGGAAGTGCCCTTCCCTGTTAGAAGCGAGGCTAAGTCTCGGTTCTCCTTGGGATGGTGACACAGGTTCATGCCTAGGTGACAATAATGGTGACAGTAACAGCACTCACAGCTTTAGCTAGTGTGTGTGTGTGTGTTTATTTATTTAGTTTTGGTTGGCTTGTTTAAAGACAGTGTGTCTTGTTTGTGTATATCTCTATTTATCTCTGTCTCTAAATGTACCTATCCCTGGCTAATGTGGTATTCACTCTGTGATCTGTGGTGACTTCCAACTCACAACAATCCTCCTGCCTCAGATTTCTGATTGCTGGAGCCACCACTCATAGCTGGCTGGTATATTCCGAGAATGGTCTAGATGCCAAGTAAGCCTTTGTCACCATGGTAGCAGAGTGTATAGGGTCACACCTGTGCCCAGGCCACTCTAACAAGCTAGATTCAGCCTCTTCTCCTTAGGTGTCTTAGCTTACTATTGTTGGGATGAAACACCACGGCCAAAGCAAGTTGGGGAGGAAACATTATGCTTCCACACCGCTGTTCATCATTAGAGGAAGTCAGGACAGGAACTCAAACAGGGCAGCTCCTGGAGACAGGAGCTGAGACAGAGGCCATGGAGGAGGATGCATCCTGGCTTGCTCATCATGGCTTGCTCAGCCTGCTTTCTTACAGAACCCAGGACCACCACCCCAGAGATGGCACTGCCCACAATAGGCTGGGCCCTCCCCCAATCAATTACTAATTAAGAAAATGCCCTTCAACTGGATCTGATGGAAGCATTTTTTCAGCTGAGGCTCCCTCCTTTCAGATGACTCTGGCTGGTTTTAAGATGACATAAAACTATCCAGGACAATAGGATAATTAAGCACATAAGGATTAGTAAAGAGTGGAGAAAGATGTTTTCTATGTGGCTATGTTGGGAAGAGGAACCAGGAAATAAGTCCAGTGACCTCCTTCTGGGATCTGACATGAGGCTCATGATTAAATGGAGGGTAAGAAGTTTGGATGAATAGGCAGTTCTGGTTAAGGTGTGGTCTTGCCCATCATTGACCCGTTATCGTTTATGCTCCGCTCTGGCCTGCGAGGTCATCTGACACATTTTCAGAACTGTTGAACTCTGTTCCTGAGCATAACCTCTTTCCCTGGCTGTCCAGCCTTCTTCTCCCTGCCCCAGTGTGAGATTTTGGGAACATCCTAATTCTGGAGAAGCATAGTCTCACTACTCTCTCTCTGTCTTTAGAGCAGCGGGATTCACCCTGTGGGGGTTGCACATCAGAAATCCTACATATGAAATATTTATATTACGATTCATAACAGTAGCAAAATTACAGTTATGAAGTAGCAATGAGATAGTTTTATGGTTGGGGGTTGCTACATGAGGAACTGCATTAAAGGGTCACAGCCTTAGGAAGTTTGAGGACTGCTACTTTAGGTACCTCTGACCCTGCAGGACCACTATGGTTTAGTAGATTAAGTGGCAGGCACTTACTTCTCATGGTACTACTCTCTGGCTTCCAGTCCAGGAGTCAGATTTCCTGCCAGCGTCTCCAAAAGTTTGACCGGAAGTGGCCTTGTTGGGGCACCTGAGCCTTCACCTCTACCATTGCCTCCTCCCCACCCCCGGCCTGGCGGAGTTGACGAACTCGAGGTCCAGTTCACAGCCCCCTCTGGGAAGACTCCTTTCTCTCCCAGCCCACAGATGACGTGAGCTAGCCACTAGGTATCACCTTTTTTCTGGTGTCTGACTAGACTTGACGGATCTTAAAAACGTGCAGGCACAACTCAAAATTTTACATGTCCAATTATTTTTTTTATTAAATTCATTTTATGTGTAGAGAGTTTGCCCGCAAATGTATGTGAACCGCACGGGCGCCTGGTGCCTGTGGAGGATGGAAGGATGTTTGGGGTGCTTGGAGCTAGAGATCGTTGGTTGTGAGCTGCTTGTGGTTGCTGGGAACGGTATCTGTGTCCTCTGTAAGAACAGTGAGTTAGAACACACTGTAGCCAGTTATTTTAGGAAAGCAGACTTTCAGCCACTTAAGCCTGCTTCACGTAAGCCATGAACTACCTTCCTCGCCTGTGGGCTTTTGATACGACAGAGTAGCCATGGCTTATTGAATATAACCTAGTGGAAAAGCCTATGCAGCCACACTCCCTTTTCTGTCCCCTCACTCCTTCGGCCCCTTCCACTTCCTCTGGACAGTGCCTGCATCTACCATATGCCTTTGGACTGTGGCATTGTGGGGATATCCCTTTCATAGCCTTGTTTCAGGGCTGTGTGATGAAGTTTAATTCACTGCTGTTGTACACTTCCTTCATGCCCCAGTCCCTGGAGCTCTGAACCGTCCCCAGATTTAAGTGCTTTCTCTTAGAATCTTCCATTGGAAAAAAAAAAAAAAAAAGAAACTTCCATTGTCCTCGAGACCTCTTGAAATTACAATACCACATCCTGCCATGGTCGGTAGTAGACTTGACTGCAGCCCCCACCCTTTCCTTGGAATAGACCAAGGACCAAGGAAGCCAAGAACCCCACATTTTGAAGGGTCGAAAATTTATAATAATGCATGGGTGTGACCAAGTTTCCTTGGCCTGTAGGTTCACACGAGATCACCCTCTCCCACCCCATCTCCAGGTTCTGCTGGGATCAGGTACGCAGTGCCGGGAGGTGGCCGGTGGGTCACGGTGACACCTCTATTTGGACCTGACAGCTAAAGTGGAATAAACGATAGAGAAGCTCCTGGTGTCACAGGATCTAGATGGGAATCACGCCGACCTGGTCTGTGTTACCCGGAGGGTTGCTGCTATTCATTAGCAAAGTGGGGCACATCAGTGCAGGCTTAGGGGCTACTTAGGGAAGTCTCTGGGACCAGTCTCCAGGCCAGCAGGTAGCAGAATGAAAGCATACTTTCCCTGACTTCCAGATCTTTTCAAAAGGATGAAATTGTCTGTGGGGAAGAAGGAAGGCCTGGGTTAAGAGGTGAATTTGGAGCCGGGGGGGGGGGACTTAAGTGAAGTGTGATGTTTCTCAAGCGATGATCTGGTTTCATTTGGAAGCAACTATGCGTGTATGTATATATATTTTTATATTAGTAAAATAGCGACAGAGTTGTAAAGTAAATGAGTCGTAAGGTAAACTTAGCAAACTAATGTATGAAACCTTTCTGTCCTTAATTCAGTTTCCTGGCTTAGAATGCTGCTTTTCTGAAGGGGAGAGGGAGAAGCACTCTAAGGACTGCCCCTCTTAGGTTGGTGCTTTTGGATGATGTGGTGTTTGGCCTAAAGAAGAAACTGACCTGGAAACAGATCAGGTTCCCCAGCAGCCTGATGTGCCCAGAGCCAGGAAGAAGCCAGAACTCCTTTTCTGTGTTGCCCAGTCATTTGCTTTCCACAGTCCCTACAGAGCTGTTCTGTTGAGTTACTTTTCAACCTGATCCTGTGATGTAGGACCCTCTATCTGAAGAATGTAAGGGGGGGGGCATGCGGGCGCGCATGTTAGTTTTCAGTGAATCCATTGAGTAAGGGGAGACAACACTGTCCCCTCCATGTTTCCTCCTAGGAAGAAAGGGATGAGGTCCATGTAATCCCAGGTTGGCTCCGTGTACCTTCTGGTCTCAATGATGCATGTCACCTGTTTTCCTTCTGGCAGACTAAAACTGTGATGGGTCTGGGGCTAGCTTCAGGTCACCGTACACGGGTTCCCCTGGGGAGTTCTAATCTCCACGTCCAGTGAAGCCCAGGGACTCTCGGACGTCTGGGTCACATCTCAGACTGACTCATTTTGAGCAAGCTACATTCCACAAGCAGCGTGGAAGGATGCGAGCCTCTGGAGCCCACGCCGTCCATGTCGGCTGCAAGCACTTACAGGCTACCTGCTCGTCTCCCATGGCCAGGGGCGCTGACATCTACTGAGATGAACTCTAGATGGGTGCGGGCAGATGGGAGGGCTGGCAGGGGTCAGAAAGCACAGTGCTTTCTGTGTTTGTGATGGCATTCTGTGAACCAGAGGAAACCTCAGAGTTATAAGCCTGCCTGTTATTTCCCAGATAGTATCCTGCATTCATCGCTGTGCCATGGAGAATCCAGTTTAGACATAGACATGTGAAAGAGGCCATAGCTTTGGATTCGATGTTAATAATAAGTGGATTCGTCCTGGAGCCGTGTGTGCAGATGGATTGTGAAGGACATCCTTTTTGTTATATTACATTAACTTCCCTTTATGACATTTGTTAGGTCAGCTCCCTGGCAGACGTCGGCTGCACGATGGAGGGAGTGAGCCTGAGAGGTGGAAGAGAGGCTGTAATGTGATAAAGCTTATTCATTCGCTTGATTTTTTTCTACACTGAATGAAGCCAGCAAAGTTGGACGGCTCCCTGCCTGGCAGAGACATGTCAGTGACGGCCTGGGGAGACAGACGTCTCAGTGAGGGTTCCTGAAGGCACTTGCTGCCCAGCGTGAAGACCTGAGTTCAGTGTCACGGTGTCACGGGGCCCACCCATAGGAGAGCAGTGTCTCCTTCAAGTTGCCCTCTGATCTCCCAGGTGCACACTTACATCTGTGTGCATGTGCGGGTGTATGTACACGCACACACACACTCAAAATAAGTGGAGAAGTGTTAAACAACAAGAAAAGGCTGAATGTTGGTGCATGAAAGTTTAGTGTTTGCATTCACAAACCCAGGAGGCCAGCTTCTCCCTCCAGTGGCCACTGGAAGTGGCTTCCGACCCATCCTGTGGCTCCAGGGACCAGTCACAGCAGTCCCATAGATGTGAGATGCTGCAGGTTAAGAATCCCAGAATCCCTTGCACTGACATTATGTTTCCTCCCTTTCACCCACAGCCACCTGGGGCTGTGACTCCCGCTCTGTAGATCGTGACAGGACTGTAGCCTGAGCCCGATTCTTACATCATCCCACTCCTCTGCCTTGCTTTCCTCCTCTGCAAAGCGCAGATACCAACAACAACCTCCACAAGGCTTTGAGAGTATTTATAAAAATCCTCTTTCTAGAGCCAGCCAGACAGTACGTGATGGTTGTTATGGTGATGTTTATGTCTTACCTCCCATGCTGATTGGCAGTTCTGTGTAAGTCCTTCTGTCTGGTTCACCCTGTGTTCGTCCACAACCGGTCTCTGTGTGCCAGCGGATGGGTTAGCTATGTGGCCATCGTGTCCTCGCTCAGTTAAGCCAGAGGCTGCAGTCCTGACAGTCTTCATGGGACCATAAGAGGCAGAAGAAGTAAAACAGCCAGTCCCGGTGCAGTGCGGGTCCCTGGGTACAAGCAGCCAGGAGGCCTCCCGGTGTCAGCCAGTACACTCTGAAAGCCCAAGTGTGGCTATGGCTGTCCCTTCCCTGGGGAGGGGTCACCAAGGCGAGCTCTTGGGTCATTTGATGTAGGTTCGTGGCAGCATTACACAGTCCAGGAGGAAGTCACTGTAGGTGACCACACGGAAGAATTATGTTTGGGACGGTTTCCTAACCATGCCTTGGCTTTGCCCAGAACTTTCTGTATCCCACGTCCTACTGGCCTCAGCTGTTTCTGTCCACCCCCAGATTCCCTTTTTGGGCACAGTCTTGGCTTATCTGTGTAAACAATGTGGGTTAATTGGCCAGATTTCTTGACCTTGGGGATCCATTTCCCGGGTTCCCAGTGGTCACCCTAGCTCATTCTACAGCCTCTGTCCCCAGGGAACATGGGCTAGCTAGGTTGGCTTCTGGAGCTTTGAGGGGCAGGGCCTCGGAAGTGCCAGCCGTGATGACTGCGGACACCTGAAGTGCGCGCTTGCTCATCAGCCACTGCCTGACCCTCATCTACAGACACAGCAGAGGCCTGAGCAGTGTGCGTGGAAGTGCCGCAGGCTGTGCAGTCAGTGCAGACCTGGGCCAGAAGTGCCCCTGGCCAGGCTGTGCAGTCAGTGCAGACCTGGGCCGGAAGTGCCCCTGGCCAGGCTGTGCAGTCAGTGCAGACCTGGGCCACTGGAATCTCCTAAGTTAAAAATTAATTTCTAAATGTATGTCGTGTGTACATGGCAAATGGCGTGTGGTATGAGGCTTCAGCATATGTGTGGAGGTCAGAGGGCAACCTTGTGGCATTAGCTCTCTCTCTCTGTGTGCTCTGGAGATAGCGGCGGTTCACCAGGCTGCTTTACCAGCTTAGCTGTTCTGTCAGCTTCTGGGCAGTGGAAGTTTGGAAGCAAGGAGCTGTCTGTGTATCTCTTGACTCTCTGGTGTCCCACTTGTCACTCTGTCCCTGTACAAGAGTCAAGGCTCCGGAGCATCATGACTGAGCACTTATGTCTGACTCCATGCCAGCCTGCTGTGTGAACCCAGGCCAGTCACAGCTCTCTCTTGCCACCTGAAAAGCAAGGTTGCTGCCATTGGTGCCTCTGCTGGGCGGCTTGTGAAGTGAGGCCCGGAGAGCACCTGCCTGATGTTTAGTGACTCCAGGTGCAACGGCCATCATTAAAGCCAGGAGGCATGGATTACAAACCACACACAGCACAATGGGGGACAGTAAGACGTCGAGCTTAAAATAGAGATGGCCTCCTTACAGGAAGGTGTCTGCACACCCTGACAGGTCATAGGATACTCAGGTCAAAGGTGAAGTTGCTGACAGTGGAAGGAGTTGAGGACAAAGACAAGGAAGGCGGTGTCGTGCCTGGGACTATCCACCATGACGGTTGTAACACACACCAAGGCATCGGCTGCGAAGCTGCAGTTTTCTTGACAGGCTTTTTAACAGTTATGTAAACCTGAGACTCAAGGTCATGAATGAAATCAGTAAACAAGTGTGCTGTTAGGTTGGCTCATGCTTTCAAGATTTTGTTTTGTTTTCTTTGTGACAGGATCTCACTCTGTAGCCTCAGCTGGCCTGGAACTCAGTCTTTAGCCCAGGCTAGCCTCAAACTCTACAGTCTTCCTGCCTCAGGCTTCCAAATGCTAGGATTACAGATACGAGCCACCAAATCTCTGAAACTTTTTTTTTTTTTTTTTTTTTTTTTGTAAATTGTAAATTAGGAGACATAAAGGAGTGTAGCTAATTTAACAGCTTAGATTTATGGGGAAATGGTTCTTTTTAGGGAAGCATTATTAATTTCTAGACTTTCACATTTATCTTTCCTTCTTTCAGTGGCCCCAGCAGTGGCGTTAGGGGAGAGCTGTGGCTTTTTCTTGTCTCTGTTTTTGCAGACAGAGAGTGCATGTGAGTAAATGGGGGGAGCATGTGAGTTGCTGGCCCAGACTGTAGGTCTCATGGCAGGTTGCTGGGGACCTGTCTGTTGCCCCTTTCCTGTCTTTGTTAACCCTTGGCCTGGTGAGCTTCATTCACATTTACGCCTCAGCAGCATCAAATCAGTTGACGAACAGTTGCCAATGGGTAGAAACCACAGCTAGTGGATCCCAGACTGGCCCAGCTCCAGCTGCTAATTATGAAGCCAATGAGAGACGGAGGCCAGAGATTCAGATGGTTTTGGTGAGCCAAGGAGTGGAGTGGTGTCCTGACGGGGTCCACACCTGTCTTCTTTTGGGAACATCGTGTGCCTTGGTGTGTTCCCAGGAGGAAGTCTATTGGAAAATGAGTTTTCTATCTAAATTATGACTCCCTGAAGTTAAGATGGAAGTCAGGTCAGAAAAATACCATTTTTTAATAGACTCCAAGTGCTTAAATCACAAAAAAACAAATGGTCAGAACTTGTAGATAACTTTTAGCCCAGATCTTCTGAACTATGAAAGTGCTCGTGCACTTAGACATAGTCCATAGAATGTTTTTAAAACAAGAAAAATCTCTAGGCCCAGAGACAGGACCCAGAGGCCCATTAAAAAGACATGCAGATGATGTGTGATTGCAAGCACACAGTTTTAAAAGTTTTTGTTGGCCTTGCTCATGCTGTCCTTCTTTGCTGATAGACATGCTGTCTTTGCCCTGGAGATCTGAAATCCTTGAGGTGACCCACATGGAACTGTGTCAGCATCGTATCTGTGAGATAGGCATGGCAAAGGCAGTCTGGCTTGAAAACATCGGTGTGTGTGTATGCGCGTGCTCGAGAGAGGCACTCCCTCGCACGAACGTGCATGCACCTCTAGGAAACTACAAGACCCTCATTGAGTTGCTATGGCATTTGGTTCAATGGTAAGGCGATAGTATAGCGTGTGCAAGGCCCTATGTTCCACCCTTAGTACAAGGAGGAGGAGGAAGAGCGACCTATCTGAATTGTGTTTGGCTTGTCCTACAATCCGTGTAGTTTCCTTGGTAGCAGTGGCTTGTCTGATGTATATACAACGCTCTCTAATTTTTAAGATTTCAAGTGGAATTTTAGCTATTTTTCAAAAATCATGTAGGCCCTGGGTTCGGTATTTACCCAGAATGCATTCCTCTGAAGTCTAGAGCTACCACCCCTCCTCTTCACTCAGGGGAACTGGGAAAGTGGCTGAGGGAAGGACACTGAGCATCATGTTATTTCTGGCCATCGGTCTGAAGGGAGAAGTGTGCCTCAGAGTACAGACCATTGAACATGTGCTGGCAGAGCCTGAGTGAGCCTGAGTGACACCACTCAGTTACTGCCTACCCACTCCCACAGCCATTTTTGTTTTCAGTGTCTTGGGTTTCTAGGATCAAGTTGAGATCAACAGCTAACTTCATCTTTCCTTGAGAAAAGTGTGGTGTGCTATTAAATACTGGTGCTGTCCATTGTGGAACGTGCGAACATTAAAACCATACGACTGTGGGCTGCAGAATTGACTCAGGGGTTACAGGCATGGGCTGCTCTTCTGGAGGACCTGGATTTGATTTCCAGCACCCAAAAGCAGCTCAGAACCATCTGTAACTCAAATTTCAGGGTATCCAATGCCCTCTTTTGGCCTCTGAAGGTACCAAGTACATTTGTGGTCCATAGACATCCATGCAGGCAAAACACTCATACACATAAAACAAAAAATAAAACAGTGACAGTAATTAAAAAAACACAGGACTGCTGGAACAGTATGTTTATTCCACAAAAAATTAAGCACATAAGCACAAGATTATCACTTCTCAGGCTTCTATAATAAAAGTGAGTGTTGAGTGTGTGTGTGTGTGTGTGTGTGTGTGTGTGTGAGTGAGTGTGAGTCCAATAGACTTCCTCATGGGAACACACCAAGGCACACAATGTTCCCAAAAGAAGACAGGTGTGGACCATGTCAAGACACCAAAAGCATGAACTGGAAGGGGTTTATTCGCACCCATATTAAAGCAGCATTATTCACATGACAAGCTCTGAGTTTCACCCCCAGCACCCTGTAGAACTGACATGGTGGTGTGCACCTGTAATCCCAGGATTCAGAAGGTAGAGGCAAGAGCATCAGTTCAAAGTTGTCTTTTGGTTCCATAGTGCATTAAAGGCCCAGGCTCCGAAACAGACAAAACCAAAAAGAATTCCTGACCTATTCTGCAATGGGGGTAACCTTGAGAATGTCATGCTAAGTGAGATAAGCCAGACAACAAAGGAGAGCACTGCATGATTCACGTATTTGGTGTCCCTAGCACAGCCATATTCACAAACACACACAGAGAATAGAATGCTGTGAAAAGGGGTATTGTTTCATTTGGCCAAAAGCAACAGTGTGATTACATTTAATGCTACCCAACTGTATACTGAGACTGTGTGGTCAGCAAGGTGGCTCAGTCGATAAAGGTACCCTTATGCCTGGAGTTTGAGCTCCAGGATGCGTCTAGGGAAGGAGGGAACCAACTTCCTCAGAAAGTCCACAGACACCAAGACACACATCCACGTGCTTTAAAAACCCAGCCATTCTAAGAAGGGTACTTGGGGCACTGGTATTTGGACAAGTCAATCAGCCCAGGTCCTGGAGAGCCCCTGCCCATGTTCTTAGCATCTGTATTCGGGAAGTATTTGTAGAAAGACTGTGGTTCCTAGGCAAGCTGAGGGAGGGAACGAGAGGGAAGACTTTTTCACTGGCCGTGCCAGTGCTGGTATATCATGGAGCTTTGTAACCTATTTAAAAAACAACTTAAGCCTGTGATAGCTAATGGCTGTGAAGAGGTAGATATAAAAACAAATATTTATTTGTATAAGCATAGATTCCTTTTGGAGCCATAGGAAAGCTGTCCCCTGCAGGAGGTGTTGAAGATCGTGGGTGGTCAGCTGTGCAGGAGTCAGTGACATACAAGGACATAGTCTCCAGAAAGTTCACTGTCTTGTTTTGTCGACTTCCTGGAAAGATATTTCTGGCAGCGGGCCATATCTGTGTGCTTCCACTTGTTTCTGACTGAGGGAGCCGACTGGTCATGTCTTCAAGCCTTTGATTCTTTTGCATCTTTCTTTTGGGGATTACAGGCTTTCTCCTACACTCACCGACTCTTCCTGGCTGGCGTCTTACAGCCGCCGGAGTGTGAATCCAGAGTGAGGACCACACTGAGTTGGCTCCTGCTTGGAGCTTTGTGGAGTGTGGTGGTCACCGCAGTGACTTTATGCCACCCCCCAGGTTCTTCCTCTGTGTATACTGAGCAGATTTCCCTCTTGAGGGGTTGATCATTGATTTTCGTTTTTTACCTTATTCTGGCCACCACGTAAGAAGACAAGGAAGCTGGAAAGACAGCTCAATGGACAGATCCCTTGCCGTGCAAACCTGACAACTTGATTCCCTCTCCCTAGGACCTGTGAGAGCCAGACATAGATTGCAACTTGTCTGTAATCTCAGGGCACTCCTACCAGGACATGGGAGGCAAAGGAAGCAGGGACGGGAGAGCTGCCAGAAGCTGGGAGGCCATCTAGCCTGGGGGACACAACATGAATCAGAAGAGACCTTGTGTTAAACCAAGGTGAGGATTGACATCCAGGATTGTCTTGTGACCTTCACATGGAGCTGTGGTGTGCGCGCACACACACACACACACACACACACACACACACACACACACATTCAACACTCACTGGAGCCCACACAAACACATGCATGCTCACACCCTTCCCCCGCACATGTACCATGGGGACACTAGTTAATGCCTGTCTAGTATGGAAGACTTTGAAGAGATCCTAAGGAAGGGGTTTATCTGTCTGACTCATGGAGAGCTACCTTCTGAGAAACCATGAGCATGGTTGACCGTATTGGAGAGGTGATATTCCACACAACAAGAAAATCCTGCAACTACTCACTGATGGGGAGAGAGAAGGATGAGGGACACAGCAGTTGGCTGCTGTAAAACTCAGACCTCTGAGCTGTGGTCACCGTCCTGATCCTCTGCTGGAGCAAGAATGTTTCTCCCAGAGCCAGGAACAAACATCCTGTTCTTGCCCACAGAGAGACAGGGAGAAAGAAAAACCCAAGGTGTGTTTCCTTACACATTGAACAACCAAAGGGGGAATTTTTTTTTTTTACCTTCTTAAAGTTTCTTTAAATTTTTCCATGCCCAAAGGAGAAAGGCCACCCTTCCTGCCCTGCCCTGGGCACAGTGAGCTGCCACAGGGCATCTCCACAGCTGCCTTCGGTTTCTTTCGGGGACAGGTGTCATGACCCTTGGACCTGATCAGGCCTTACAGTGTTCTCTGTGAAGCCTATTCAGGTGTGTGTTGTGATGGAAGGTGTTTTTGAGAGTAATAGGTCCTATTTCCCTGCACAGGGCACATGCTTGGCATGAATAAAAGCCCGGGCCTTGTTAGTCTGGAATACTCGGAAGAACGACCCCAGACTCAAGCAAGCAAAAAAAGGTGTTTAGTCTGCACAAGTCCAGCATGCTGGGGCCACCACCTAACAACATGGCGTCGACCCAGAGGGGAGTGAAAGGCCCCTTTTAAAGCCAGAAAGGGGAATTCCTGCTGTGCCTGTGACCTGGATTGGGATCGGCTGGTGCCCACGGAGGCCACGTGACTCTGGTCAGGACTTAGATGCTTTTCAGACAAGTACTTAAGCGACCTTATCTTCCCCAGGCCAGATGTCTTGGCTGTTTCTGATTGGTGGCCCCTTTCCTGTGATGTTTCCTGTGAATCTTAGAATTGTTCTGTCTAGCAAGAAAATGAAGCCTGTCAAGGAGCTGGTCAGGCTTATTTAGCCAGGCTCTCTCAGGCTTGAGTAGAGAACAATGGGTGTCAAGCACTTTCCCCTTGCCTGCTCTCTAAGCTTCCAGACAGAAGAAATCTCAGCCAGCTCTATACTAGAAACTCACCTCCTAGTTCTGGAGGCTGGGAGCTGGAGTAGCCAGCCATCCTGGGTGTGTTCTGGTGAGGGCTCTCTTCCTGCTTGGAGACAGCAGCTTCTCATTCTGTCTTCACTTGGTAGGATGAGCTCCCAGCCTGCTTCAAGCTCTGAACAGTGCCTGACAATCCAACCATCACAACCTAATAACTTCCTAAGTGTCCCCTAATCCTTTCACCCCCAGTTGGAGATTCCAGCATAAGGCTTTAGGGGAAGGTGGACAGTCTGGGTAAAAACTGCACGGTTAAGCAGCCTGTTCACGGTAATGCAACTCCAGGCAGCCAGTCAGTTCTGGTCTCATTGCATTGGATTGCTTGGGCTAATAAATGTTCTCCGCTTACACAATAACGAGCAGCTCCGAGCGCCCTCAGGAAGTTTGGGATCTTGCTTTCAAATTAAGGGGGTGGGGCGGGGCTGAGAATCTTGAAAGGGTTTGTGGTCTCAGCACCTGTGTAGCACCTGGTGATGGAGGGAGCAGCCATTGAGTCAGGCTGCTTTCGAGGTGGGTGTCTGCAGCTGCCTTCCTTGGTCCATCCATCTCTTCTCTTTTTCCCTTGGACAAAACCCAAACAAAGCAAATGAAAGTTCAAAGTCAAAAGCGAACAGAGTGGTGATGGGACCCGCTGTGTGTGTCCCCAGGATGGCTTGAGGCTTGTTGAGAGTGTAAGCCCAGACTTGCCAGGGCTTACAAGAGACGCCAGCTGTGCCTTCTGGAACTTCATTCATCAAAGTGTTCGTTAAGTAGAGCTTGTACTTCCAGGCCAGATGGCTTTTTAGTTTTTTTTTTTTAATTAATTAATTTGCACACCTAATCAGGTAGAGAATTACAGAACTAACTTTTCTATTAAAAACATTAATAATAAGTTGCTCAAGTTCTTCGGCTGCTTAAGCCAATACTTTTTCCTCTAGCTGGATCTGGGTGATGCCAGTTTGTGCAGGGTGCCAGTAAGGTTGGGGTCTTCTTTGGTGGGGACTCACTGTGAGAGTGTCCCAGGCAGTGGGTGCAGTAAATAGACATGCAATTCCAAGGGGAGGTGTGCAGTTACAGGCAGATGAGCCACAGTGATGGTCCGAATGCCAAGTGGATGGGAGCCCAGGTCTTCAGGTTTTCAAGTGGATAATTAGGACAGGAAGGGGCCAGACGCTGGCCTGCTGGCGCCAGGAGCGCTGAGATTTTGTTCCATTCAGGTTGGACAGTCTGAGAGCTGAGATGGGCGAATGGGACTATTTCCCCTGCCAGCTATCAAATACCAGCAGCTAACCGGTGTCTTGGGAGTTATCGTCGAGAGCGGGAGGGGGAATGGGAGGAGAGGGGAAGGCACATGATTAAATCGTTTTCTCATTCTTGGATTGACAAACAGTCTTAGTGTGAGCACAGGCAGAGACTAAAGGTTAGAACAAGTTGGTATAGGTCAGCGGTGGGCACTCAATGTCCCCAGGCCAGCCTTCAGCACAGCCTGAGTTCCACACTTGGCTTGTATTCCAGCCATTTCAAGCTCCGTGGCCTTAAGCACCCCATTGAATCGTCTTTGTATTTATTTCCATATCTATATAAGGAGAGTAGTTGTAGTATCTATCTCATGAAGTCATTATAATGATTAAATTGTTTTCTTCTCAGATGAAAACAAAACCCCTTTGCTCCTGCTTCTGGGTTTTGGATGAAGTCCTGTATTCATGAGGCAGAGAGTTTATATGCAAACTTAAGAGCAGATGAGAGGGTGTTGGGACTCTTGGGATTCTTGCTGATGCTGGGTGGCCAGCCTTTTTATTCCTCCTTGGAGGAAGATCTTGGTAAGCAGCCCAGGTTAGCTTGGAACTCACCATGGAGTCTAAGTTGTTCTGGGATTGCAGGCAAACGCCATGCCTCGTTAGGCTTTCTTAACTGAAGCACTCATGGTTGAGTGTCTATTCCTTGTAACCCATGGATCTTAACAGCTGCTGCAACGCTGCTGGACTGTGAACTCACGCACAAACTACAGCAGCTCAGCTGCTGGCTTTCCGATGCATAGCACACAGTAGGTTCTCAGTGATTTAGGAGGGGGAGATGGGTAGTTGGAAAGAGGGGTGGCAAGCAAGTAGAAGTGATGTGTGACAAATGTTTTTACTTAACTCTACAGGAAAAACAAATTCTGCTTTGTCCTATTTGCTAAGTTTCATGGTGTGAATATTTCCACCATGGCTGACTTCAAGCAATGTGTTATACTCAGTGTTGTTATACTCGGTGTTGAGATGATGTGCACGGAAGAGTTCTTGTGGGCTAGGACAAGCCAGGTCCAGCTATGGCTGGTAGTGAGTGAGCAAAGGTGAGGAAGAGTCAGTCCATTGATCAGCAATAATGATAACGGAACAACAGCATAGTTTATTGAGTGCTTAGGTTCTGTTCCAGCTCCCTCCCTGTGATCTTCTCCTTGTGTCCTGTTGGCCAGAAGTGGGTCACCTGACCTTTCCTAGCTGCAAGGAAAGCTTGTAAAAGGGGAGTGACAGTGTCATGACTTGGTTAAAGCATCAGTATATCATTGCTCAGGATAGGGCCCCTGAATACAGGTAGATATCTGCTAGCCAAGAATAGGGCTGTTGCTTGAACAACCAAGAGTCTAAAAAGGCACAACTGTTTGAATAGAATAGTTTATTTTCAACCTCAGAATTGCCTTTCCAGCCAAGCTCACAAACCCCACTGTTACCAACACGATGAAATCTCTACCTGCCTTCTTCCATTTCTGTGGGTACCAATGTGGACATGGTAAATAGACCTGGCCCTTGAGAATGGTCTGTTTTCTAATGCAGACAGATATCAGCTACAGTGATAAAGGAGGTGGAAAGAAGGGACTGTGTGTAGCTTGGCAGGATAGGACTGTAGCAAGCATTCAGAAATACAAACACAGGTGCCCAGTGTGGGACCACATGGGACCCAGGCTGTGCCGTCCCAGCTGGCTTCCAGGCGGAAACCGGTTGTGGCCAGAGTGAGGAGCAGAGGAGGAGTGGGTGGGATGCACCCCGTGTGACCCCTTCCTGAAGGTCATCCGTCCATCTGCATGTGCTTTTGGGACTGCTCACAGCCCAGCCGATTCCCATGGCTTTCCAGACAGGGAAAATGTGCGGAATAAGAAGAAACGTGGACATTGGGGCTGGCGTGAAAGGGAAGAGGACTGCCCTATCCTGAGGGATGCTCAACATCCTTAGCATCGTCCTTTCCCAAAAAGTCAAAGAAATGATTGATGTGTTCCACACCCTCACAAATACAATGAAAAAGAAGATGCAGAAGAGGAAGAACCGAGGGGTTCAGATGCTCTGCCAGAGGCTGTTTGCGATGGCCAGCTCTGAGTTTTCTCTGGTTGGAGGTGGGAACAGTGAAGCCGGAAGGCCTCTGTGTTGAGGATAGGTCCATACTGCAGCTGAGGGGAGCCGTGATAGAGGCTCATTATCACAGGCTGTTTTCACTGCTCAGCCACTGTGAGCTGGATGTTGGGAGACAGAGTACATCCCTTCTTGGCCCCAAGAGCTGTTTGTCAAACCCAGTTTGAAGACACTGTCACGGCCACTCTGAAGTGACGTCCAGAGGAGCACTGGTTGGAGGTGACAATTCTTGTGAACGTCTTTACCTCCCTCCCGCAAAGCCCCCTTCCCCACATGCACTGGAGTTTTGTGTTGTGTGTACTGCAGGATCTGCGTTTTCAGTCAGGGTGAGAAGTGTTTAACAGTGCCGTAAATATTGCCTTGTTCCCCCAATCTGGAAGGAGTCGGGACCTTAGTTTTCTTTGCATAAACAGGCAGCAAGGAAGATTGGATGCCAGGTCATTGCTTGCCATCCTGGGTGTCATGGAGTGTAGGTGACATGGAGTGTTGATCATCTGCATTGCAAAACTCAACATGTTATTTTGCTAAAAGATATTTTTTTGTCTGAAACAAGAATTGGGAGTTAAATTCTAGTTTTTCCTGTAATAATGAGCTAGCCAAGGGGTAAAGGAGGCAGAGAAGGTCTTTGGACCAGTGTGTGTGTGTGTGTGTGTGTGTGTGTGTGTGTGTGTGTGTGTGCGCGCGTGTGTGCGCGCGCGTGCTCTCGCACTCACCTGACGGCATGCCCTTGTATTTCTCTGTTAGTGTAGCAGGCATCTTTTGTGTTAACAGTCTGCCTGAAGTTTAGTTCCCCCAAAGTCTTTACTAGGCCCTTGCTTCCCCAATTTCTTCTTCCCGACAGTTGGAGAAGCCTGGTCTCCTGTTGAGACAAACTCTAGCTTATTTCCTAGCACCTTAGTTCAAAGACTGCCTACTCTAGCGTGTGGTGTGGGTTGCTCTTCTGTGGCCTGTCTCCAGGTTCTGCGTGTACTTTCTTGTTTTACAAATGGGATTTCCCAGAGGAAGTGTGAAATCAGGTTGCCAGCTCTTAGACCCTGTGCCAAGGTCAGGGTCTCCAAGCATCAGTAGCCTGACTTGTAGAGGGTGGGGCGGTGCAGGGAGGTGAGCTGTTCCTTCCCTCGCACCCTGTGTCTGCCTGCTTTCAGAAGCGTGCTGTGAGTGTGCAGTAAGAGCAGTGCAGCTTCCGGAGCTAGAAATGCTGCTCTTGGGATGCCCATATTCAATCAACTGTAGGTCTTGCAAAAGCAATGAACTATCCTCCTCCCTGGCCTGTGCTATGCCAGCGCAGTGCAGACAGGCTCCAGGAAGAGGCAGGATTTACATATTCTGCTAATCACAGCTGTCAGATTCCTCGAAGTGATATGATGGCGGGGAGGCCTAACAAGTGTGAAGAGTATTTTTAACCACGCTGTGTGGGGTTGATAGCCATTTAGGGACTAGTAATGGAATTTTAAGCTTCATGGGAGGCTGTGGGGAACAGCTCAGGCTGAGTTCTTGGGTGCTGAGCAGCTGAGGGGCCATCTGATCCTGAAGGAGGACACCTTTTCCTCCCCTCCTGACAGCTGTCAGTCAGCTGCTTTATGGGGTATCAAATTGACACCTTCCTTATCTGGCACAGGGGCCCCTGGATGTCTAGTTGTTAAAAGGGTTTAGAATTGGAAACCTGCTATGCAAAATGTTTGTTCACTTACTCTCACTCACTCACTCACTCACTCACTCACTCACTCACTCACTCACTCATCACAAGCATTGTGTGTGTGTGTGTTTAACTTTCTCATAGGATGCCTCATCAGACTGTCTGCTCAGGGGTGGACCCTGGGCAGGTGGACCTGGGTTGGCTGAACCCCAGGGTTTCTAAGTTGCTCCCACAGGTGCTGCTGCGGCTTCCAGCCCCAGCAGCCACACCTGAGTCACACGGTCTGAGACTCCATGCCACTTTGGTGTGACAAGATAAAAATAGGAGCATGTTTTTGCCTCAGGCCTTGCTCCCTCATTTTCCCACAAGTTCCTCTTCTGGTTTTTTGCTTAGCTTTCTTCTTTTCATTCATGTCTCAGAAATGTCAGTGCCCTAGAAAGACTTTTTCTTCTAAATTTAAAGTAATTCCCCAAGTCCCAGTTTGAGTTCTATTTCTTTTTTCAAAAAACTTTTCTCTGTGTTTGGATGGTTATTTATTTATTTTATTGTCATTTTTGTTGTTGCTATAACAAAATCCTTGAGACTGGGTGACTTATAAATAAGAGAAGTTTATGTGGCTTCTGGAGGCTGAGGGTCCAGGAGCATACATTGTCAGCATGTGATGATGGCAGAAACCTTCCTGCATGATAACCTGAAGCCATCAATCACATGGTGAGGTAGAAGCATTATTCCTGCCAGTGTGATGCCACAAAGGATAGAGCCACCCAGTCTTCGACTTTTATCTTTCAAGGTAATAGACCAAATAAATCCCTTCTCTCTAGCTGTTTTGTTATAGTATCAGAAAACAAAGTCATAAGACTCTCAGTCTATCAACTATCCTGACTTTGTTCTATACAGAACCAGAAGAAAAAGGAGCTTGAGGCAGCACTGAGCTTGCTGGGGTGGGGTAGGGTGTCTAGATCAATAGAAAATCTGGTTCTGGCTGGCAAGATGGCTCATCGGGTCCAGGTGCTTGCTCCTATACCTGACAGCCTGAATTCTCTCCCTGGGACCCATATGGCAGAAGGAGAGAACGGACTTCCCAAAGCTGTCTTCTGACCTCCACATGTGTGCCATGGTATGTGCATGCTCACACTAATACATGCAAACATGTATGTACATATACACAATAAATAACATGTAATAAGAAGAAAGTCAGTAGATGTTGTGTGGAATGGAATGGGAACCACAAGAATGGAAGGATGAAAAAATAAAAAGGAAATCTGATTTTTGCAATGTATTTTTGACTTAATAGCGGAAGGTGTAGGCCTCAGAGTGACTGCTGGTTTGAATCTTGGCCTAACTGCTCCCAGCCAATGAGCCCCCAGAGGAGTGACTCAGCCACTGAGAGTCTACCACGGCCGTGCTGGAGAGGCTGGCTTCTAATCCTAGAGTGACCGTGCTCACTCCATTGAACACGTGTCCCTCAAGCAGATGGAGCTGGCAGCAAGCTTGTCCTCCAGCGCTACAGGTGGGGTGCTGGCAGTCCCCAGCTGCTAGCTGAGCCGAGGGTCCCGGTGGGCAGGAAGGGAAGGTGCCCACTCTTAGCAGAGGGAGGGGAATACTGCATGTAGGGGGGTAACCCCTGCTACCGTCAGCAACTGGAGCCCTTGACAGAGGCAGCCCCACTCACTGGGATCCGAGAAGGAAGGGGCTCAGGGGAGAGGGAGCTCAAGACAGGGGCTCAGGTAGCCCAGGCTGGCTTCAAAGTTGCTGTGTAGCTGAGGGTGGCTTGGAAGTTCCTTACTTTTTTTTTTTTTTAGATTTGTATGTGTATGTGAGTGTGTGTGTGAGAGAGTGTGTGAGTGTGTGTGTGTGTGAATGTGAGTGTTTGGGATGTGTGTGTACACGTGTGTCCAGAGAGGCCGGCAGAAGGCATGAGACCTCTGCTGTAGGCAGTTGTGAGCCCAGAACTGGCCGCTAACAGCCACAGCCGGTGCTTATCTCCCTCTGGCCTCTGTGAGCTGGTTGCAAGGCGTTATCCTTGGCAGTAGGGTGGCGTGATGCCACATTTTACTGAGAAACTGAAGCTCTGAGAACTCGAGAGACCTATTCCATGTGAAGACTTGAAAAGGGATGGGGCTGTGATTTGAAGTAGACTTTGTCTGCAAAGCCTCCATCCCCACTGCACCTTGCTGAGGGGAGACAAGCTGGAAGAAGAGGCTTCTCCACGGCTCAGGTCAGGTGGGAGCCTTCACTTCCCAGAGCCTCACGCAGAGAATGCCTCTCACAGTTCTGGAGGCTGGCTGGCTCCTTGGGAGGCTCCTCGGGAGAACACCTCATTCCCAGCCCCTGCTGGATGCTGGCAGTTGTCGATGTGTCTTGGCTTCTAGACGTCCTCCAAGCTCTGCCTCTATCTTCACAGGGCCCGATGTGATACTGTAACTGGTGACTAGGCTAGAACCTAACTGTACTTGTACAGTGAGCCAGGCCTTGCCCTCCTCAAAGATCAACTGAAGAGATGAATGAAGAAGGAAGGAAATCCATTCTCATTGTAGTCGTACTGGAGACCAAAGCCACAGTTCTACTGGCTGCAAGGCTGCGCCTGAGGGGCTGGCAGTAGTCAAGGCTATATAGCAAGGGATCGGGGCTTGCATTGCTGGATGCATTGGCCAGGTGGCTGTGGATGCTGCTGCCCATTTTGAATCTTGTCTCAAGATGTTCATCCTTGGAGCCAGCTGTCTCTGGAATCCAGGAGCACTGCAGGAAAGAGTGACCTGAAGCAAAGGACAGGTCAGAGAATTAGGCCAGTAGTTCATTAGCTCAGGGCAGTGGCTGGAAGCTTCTGCGTGTGTCCCTGTGGTTGTTGGGCTGGTGGCTGCCATCTTTGGTGGCCTCAGGCAGTGTTGGCAGAGTGTTTGCCTCCTGTTCACAAGGCCCTGGGGTTGGTCCAGCACCACATAAACCAGGCACGGTAGCGCAAGGACAGCTACCAGCTCATGAGTGACAGGATAGAACTTCAGTAGCTAATACGCCTACGAGCAGAGTTGAGCAGGAATCTGGCCCTAATGCAAGCAGATGTCAAGCTTTGATCCTTGGAGCTGCACACTGGGTGTGTGCAGGACTGAGAGCAAAGCCATTGGCTTCCGAAGAAGTAGCCTTTGAGTCCTAGCAACATTGTATTTTCACTGATGTCTCTGTGCTGCAGCCGCCCTCAGCCTGACAAGATGCCAGTCACTAAATGAATATTCCTGTCCTCCCCTCCCCTCACCATCACAGCATCTCAATTAGATTCCATTGACAGTGACCCTGTTATCAAATAAAGCCACACACGTAGGTACTGGGAAGTACATGAAGACAGATACCTTCTCAGGGGCACAGTTCAGTCCACAAGAGTGGGAATGACCATTCCTAGTTATATGCCTGAGGTCAGTGTACCACAGAGCTGTTTACACACCCACGCTCATTGCTGGACTAGGCACAGTTCTGTTTCTAAGAAATAAAATGAATCTACAAGAGTGAATAAAGAGAACGTGGAACATATGCATGATGGATTTTCTTCTGCTGTGAAGAAAAATGAAATTGTGACATTTGCAAGAAACTGGATACGACTGATGATTGTTACATGAAGCAAAACATGCCAGACTCAGAAAGATAAATATTGCAGATTTTCTTTCATGTAGAATTAAGTGTGTGTGTGATAAAAGTAGAAAGGGGGGGGCAGCGAAATGTCTCCGCTGGTGAAAACACCTGCCACACCAGCAGGTTCACGGCCCGAGTTCAACCCGTGAGACCCACACAAAGGTGGAAGGTGAGACTCGGCTCTACAGAGTTGTCCTCTGACCTCCACATGCCCACCTGGCATGCCTGCCCCCGCCCCAGGCATCATGCCCAGGTAAGCATGTGTGCACACAATCAAGATCAGTAGCAAAAATAGAAAGAGGAGGGCGCATTTCAAGGCAGGGAGAGCGTTTGAAGGAAGCAGAGGGGAGAGTATTTAGAAGGACAACGGAGGGAGTGATCAGGAAGTGGGGGCGGGGTAGCAGGCAGTGAGAGCAGTGCAAGATTCCAAAGTAATGGAGTGTAGGCGGGAGGTGCATGGTGGGCGCGGGAATGAGGGTAGGTAGGATGTGACAACGGGGCTGGTACCTCCTGAGGGTCATGTGGAAGTTTAGAGGTGAGGTAAGCCAGGCCTGCGCTCAGCCACTGCCCTCCAAGGTGGGTGATTTGAAAGGAATTCGGTGGTAGAATGGGTGGGGCTTCATAGAGAAGGAGGAGATCATGTGTACAAGGCACAGAGGGTTCACAGGGGTAGGGGGTGCTCATCGCTGGAAGGAGCAGAGATCATGGGGCAAGAGGGGTGTGGAACCCAGGTCACAAGGTCTGGGGACGCTGGGTTCTTCATCCAGAGACTTAGGAAATTTAACTGGACCCAGTTTCTCCTGAAGCTTTCTCCTGCCTAATTCTGCCTTCTGGAATTCCGTCCCTGACTGCAGCAGTCCGGGAAGGAGTCATGGGGGAAGTTGGTCAGACTTGGAGGAAGGGTGTCAAAAGGCAGGAAAGCAGGGAGGGAATTTCCAGGCAGGGACAGAGGCCAGAGCTGACAGCCAGCGTTACTTCACTGAGGCTACCACCGAGCAGCTTTGATGGGCCGTGGGAACCCTCTCTGGTGGCTGTAGCCACTGCTCTTGTAGGTCTCTCTGCAAGTATTCCTCATCAGAATCCTAATCTCTGCCTTTACAAAGACCTCTGGGCCACTTCACTTTTCCCAGCATCCTCAAAGAATAAAGGGGAGGAGAGTGTGTTCCAATGGTGAACATCCTGGGTGGGGCATTTGGACACCTTATAATTTCAGATAAATGAGACTTCTTAGGACCAGTTCCCGGAGGCCCTTCCTTGTCCCCTCTTCTGTTCCTATCACAATAGCTTGTTTTTTTAAGGAAAAGATGGAGGTGTCGCAATCCTGTGACAGAAGCCACTCTGTCATTTCCTTCAAAGTGGGGCTCTCATACCTCACCCCTGGAAAGCGATAGAACCTGCTCCATTGTGCATTGATCATTCAGGCTCTTTTGAAGGAGATGCCTGATTCCCTGTCTTCGGGTACTAGAGACATCTATAATAGTCTCTTCCAGATGGTTTGAAGCTTCTGTGTGGGTGACTGTAGCCTAAATGAACAGTTAGTCATGACCTGTCATAACATGAAGAGACTTTCTCCAGCCAAGCTTCAGGTCGAGACCGGATCTCGTGGCAGTGTCTTCAGTAGGGCTGGGTCCTCTGTCCTCAGCTGGAGGAAGGAGTTGGTGGTTCTTCAGAGAAGCAGGAGGCCTTGGAAAGGCACCTGCTGTGCTTCTGTGTTGCTGTGGGCACCCTCTCTCGGCACTGCAGCTGAGATTATAACCTCTAGTGCTCACTCTCTCTAGCTTCGGGCTCAAGGATAGGAGCACAAGCTTTTTAAAATTGTGTTTCTGAGTGTTTGGCTTTTTCTTTTTTCAGTCTGTGTCCTCAGAACCTGGCACACTAGTTGACACATGGCAGATGTCCCACGAATTAATTTATCCACTTGTTTCTTGGGCACTTAACACATGTAACCTGCCAGGTCTACCTCAGGCTCTGAGGAGGCAACAGTGTGAGAAACAGACAAAGCCCTGTTCCAGGGCACGTCCATCCCTGTGGGGAAATCAGCTTCCATAAGTAAGCACATTCCCAGCATGTAAACTGGTGGGTAGAAATGCTATTAAAGGTGTGTTAGTGGTAGTCGAAGGTTGACTTTTTGAAGGGTTGGCAGAAGAAGGCGTCTGTGAAGAGGTGTTTTGTGAGCAGGGACTGAGTAGGAGAAGGGCAGGCAAGCGTGTAGACTAAATGTGAGAGTGAGCTGCATGTTGAGGGAAGAGTGGGCTAGATTGCAGTAGGGGAGTGGGTGAGGAGTGGGTCCTATAGGGTCTCAACACTGTGTGCCTTAAACCTTTCTACTGCTGTAGGCAACTTATAAAAAAAAGTGTTTAATTGGGATTGCAGTTCCAGAAGGTTAGAGTTCATGATAGTGGAGAGAGGCGAGGTGACAGGAATTGCTGAGTGCTCACATCTTCAACCACCATCAGCAGGCAGAGAGGCCACACTGGGAATGGCATGAGCCTTTTAAAACCTCAAAGCCTATCCCCTGCACCTCACAAGGCTACACTTCACAATCCTTCCCAAACAGTTCCACTAACTGGGGACCAGGTTTCGAATCCTGAGGGAACCATTCTCATCCAAACCACTGCAAATAGTAGAATACCTAAGTGACTCTAACCTAGGGCAGTATTGACTTAGGTGCTCACTGAGAACCTGGAGGAGACAGGGAAGGGCACCTGGGTAAATAGTGCTCTTTTTTTTTCTTTCTTTCTTTCTTATTTTTTTTTTTTTTATTAGATTTGCCATGGGCCTTAGGTTTTGTCTGTGGAGACATAGGATCAGATTCAAGTGATGAATTCAAGGCTGAGCCATTAGCAGAGCTCACGGCACCTTCTAGGAATCCATCTAGGAATCTTGGGTGGGGTGAGTTTGATGGGTACTGTTGTAGCTAGGATCAGCACATAGCAAACCTCTGGAGCTGAGCTAGGGACATCTGGCCTTTCCTCAGCAAGGAATGCTGCACTTTGTAACTGGGTAGCAGAAAACTCAGCAGACTTACACTTGGAGGATCTGGCTCCCTTTCCTCACCTATGGGAAGATCTTGGGTCAGTGACCTCTGTAAGCTCAGTGTCTGCAGCTGGTGCTGGTGTTCTGCTTGTCCTGGAGAATGTGTTAGCTTATCCCAGTAGCCTGAACTGTCTCCTGTACTTACACAGGTTGAGGACAAGGTCTCTCTATTTTCTACTCTTGTGTTCCTCGAATCCAGCAGCATGGCCTGGTGCTCATTAGTGAGGGAGCCCTAAACAGAGCCACAATCCTCCTGATTTGGCTTCTTGGAGACGGCTAGCTTTGGACTGGTAGCGAGCCTCCTACATTCCTCCATCTCCATCATCTTACCAAATTGACTTGGAGCATGTGAGGACCAGATGTCTTAGTTCATGCCAGTAACCATGACATCCCTCACAAAACAGTATTGCCAGGGCCAGTATCATAGCTCTGTGATGCCAGAGCTCAGACGCTCCACCTCTCTCTGTTTTCTGTCCGTGTGGTGTGGGACAGTCCTTCACTACAGCAGAAATGGTTGTGCTTACATCTCACTAGCCAGACCTGGGTCATGAGGTTTAAAGTTGTGCACAGTTAAAAGAGTTCAGAGGATTCCCTTTGCTACAGATGGAGGAAACTGTATGTGTGTTGAACAGATTCTCTGCACTCCGCACTCGAGGCTCCCTGAAAGCCACAGGCCTCACAGGCTTTCCTGAAGTTTCTTCTGCACCCAGAATCTGATGGGATGAGAAATGGCTTCCCAGAATGAAAAGCCAAGCATTTCTGCACAGCTGTTGAATCACAGCAATAATGGCTGTGAGTCTAGAGTTATTTCCATTCCAAGTGGCTTTCATTTTATAGACAAATCACCTACTCAGAAAAAGAGAATTTCACACAGGAGACAACAATGGATCCTAAGGTGTGTGAGACAGGGTTTATGATTTACAGTCTTAGATTTAGCAGGAGGGTCCTTTGAGCTGGTCTAGGCATTAACAAACATATACTTTCTTTTTTAGTGTGGCCACAGAAAACATTACTAATGGATATATGTGTCTTTCTTCATGTTGAATCAGAATGGAACCTTTCAACCCTTTTATCCCAATGTTTGAGCCTGAGGAAGTTTATTCTTTTATAGTTACAGAAATTGAGACCTAGAGCTTTAAGCAAACTGCAAAGCAGGTGTTCTTGTTAAATAGGTAAATGAACATAGAAACTCACATAGATACACACTCACAGAGACACACAAATACATGTACATGCAATCACAGACACACATGCACATGCTTGCACAGACACACAAGCACACACTCACAGACACGCACACACTAGTATATAAAACAAGGTAAGACCAACTGCTGTGTTTGTTACTTGGATGAAAGAAATCATAGGAGGAGCCCCGCTAAGCCTCCGTGGTCCGGCAAAGGACACAAAACAAAGAACCTGCTGGATTTGTCTAAAGGAACATGAGGGCGTTTCGAGCTGGTAAGGCGGTAAGTTCCCCATTGGCCAGGACTGACCTGAGAAACAGAATCCCTCCCTTCTTGGTTAGTCTTCCAGACAAGGCACCATGCACCATTGACATGAGAGCGGGTGTCCAAAGGCTGCCTGTTCTGTTTGCTAATCCTCAACTCGTGGATTTCTGGGGTGGATGACATCACAGGCCCCCTGCCGAGGAATGTGCTGGCTGTCAGAAGCTGAATTGTTACGTTTGCTCAACAGCCTGGAAGAGTCCAGACTAGGAATCTGGGGTTTCCGTGGAACCCCTCAGAGGTCCCTAGCCTGTGTCTTGGGAACCACTTTTACCAGCTCATGTGGCTCTTGTCGCTGTTGAGTGACAGGACATGGCAGTCAGGGCTTGTGACTTGGTGGGACCTGGAGGTATTGTTGGCTCCACTGGTGCCTGAACTCACACCCCTGGCTGTCAACCCTGGCCATCCCTTCAGAGGGTCACACACAGTGCAGCTGTGTTCTGCATGGTCATTCTTGCTGGAAGAAGTGTGTGATGCAAAAGGCCCTTCCAAGGCCCCTTGGTCATTGAAGCAGCCTTAAACCGCATTTTGCTAAATTGCTAAACAGACAGGCGCAGTTAACAGTCTCAATGCTCAGCATAGTTGCAGGCCCTGAAACGGAAAGACACCTCCTGTGCCTCCGAGTACCGTCACGTCAAGTGAGAAAAGTCTGATGTGAGCACTCTGGAGCAAGCCTGTGATTCCAGCCAAGTCCACTGAACTGGATAAAGCCAGACTGTTACCCCACCTCACAACAAGGGATTCAGTTTTCAAGTGCTGGGCTTGGGTATGCACCCCCTCACCCACGCCTGTTTATTCCTCCCTCCATTGCAGCCATCCTTGTTGCTCTGGGAGGGAAAGTTGACTCATCCGTAGCATTTCAAAGCCACCCCCTCCCATTGGGAGGTGTGTGAGCAGCGGGTGCCTCTACCATCTGTAAACCCTTCACACTCCAGCACATTCTTTTTCACCTTGTACTAGGTTTCACATCATCTCTGTGTCCCATCTCTGTATCTTCTCTGAAACCAGGATGTGAACTCTGTGGATGAGGAGTGACATGGGGTGATCTCCGGGAGACTACTTTACTTCCATCCTCTGAAAAGTGTGCCAGGCATTTCGGTTAGGGGTGCAGCACTGAAAAGAGGTTCAGGCCCTTGGAAGCTCCCAAGTTTGGGAGGCATGACAACAACATGGATAGATAGTAACAGTGATTGGAACTTGAAATTCCCAAGTTCCACCCTCAACCCCCAAAACAAAGGTGTTTGTTGAGCATTCAGGATGTCCAGGTGGCTGTGCGTCACTCGGATGATATCCTTTGGTCCTCGTGACAACCCTGTGATCCTGGGAACACTTGTCTTAGCAACGAGAAGAAGACGGCAGAGGCTGAATTATTCACCAGTGTTACCCTTAGTGGGCGGTGGGCCCACTGGTCCATTCTCAAAGGACAAAGGTGATTATCAGTAGTGACATGGGTTGACTGCCTGCTGTGAGCCCTGTATCAAGGGCTTGTATGTGTGCTGTCCTTCAGTCTGCAGCAGGCTGGTTTGAGCAGAGAGGGGCGTGGTTTGCTGAGGTTGGCGCCGTAGGAAGTAACTCAATACTGAAGCTGGTCTGATTCTGGAAATTTTCGGCTCCTTATCCCTAGGCTGTATCAGCTTTCTCACATCAAAATCCAGCTCCTTTGCTGAGTGAAGGAGGAATGTGAATGAAAGTATAACTTGGATGGCCGAAGGATGGCTGGGTTTGTGTTCACTCTGAATGGTCATGTGATTCATCATCAGGTACTTCCCAAGGGTCAACACTGTCTCTTCAGTGAACAGGCCAGAGGAGTCCCCCGAGCTCTCTGTCATGGCCATATCACCAATAAGCAGCAGTTGAAGGGAGAAAGAGTTTGCTCTGGCTCGTGTTTGAGGAGATATGTGGCAGAGAAGACTTGGTGGCGGAAAGGAGGGTGTGATGAGTATGGCTTTCACCTGTGAGCTTGGTCTTCAGGCAGCCTGTGAGGCGTGTGTGGCTCCCAAAAGGCCAGGGCTGAGGGTGTTCCTTCTCTTGTGCCCTTCTTCCTTCTCAGGGCTTGGGAGTTGCTGACTATAGTGTTCCTCCGCCTGTTGCCTGGGGAACAGGAAAGCTGACTGTTAAAATAAAATCCATTCTTGTCCTCACAAAGCCAACAGGCCACAATCTATGACAAGTGGGCATCTGTGTGCTCTTTAACAACAAGTGAGAACGGTTGTTGCTTCCATGCCCTGTACCCTGGGTGGGGGTCAGGGCCATCCTGACCCTCCTGAGCCTGAGAGCAGCATTCATTAAGTGCTTTGTATGCCTTTCTCCCTGGTTTGGGCACTTGTCTTCCATCAGCTCATTGAATTCTCAGGGTGCTGTTTTTCTTCCCATTGTGAATATGTGGAAACCAAGGCCCACTGGGGTGACCCCAAAACAGCCCAAGGCCCCATGCCTAGAATTCCTGACACAGCAGACAGAGGTGCGGTGGGGGAGCTGCCAAGAGGAGCGGGGCCCAGCATCCATGTGTTGGTCCAGCTCTGGCTGACACCCACCAGCCAGGGAAGGCCAGAGAGCACTTGATTTGTTCAAGAACTGCCCAGTGTCTTCTTGAAGGCAGTTCTGGAGTGGGAGCAGAATTCCCAAGCCTGGGGGGGGGGGATTATTGAACCGGGGCTTTGATTTGGGGGCCTGTGATCTTCACCTGGCCATCCTGGAAGACTGCACGGTAATGAGCAGTGGTCTGCACTGAGAGGGCATCTGTGGGTTCCTGCAGAGGTTCAACCTGCTATACTCAAGACAGAAATGGTGGACATTACTAACAGCCCGGACACTTTGGGGACCTGGCGCCATCTCATCAGCAAACTGTCAGTGTGGTTGGGTGTATCCCACGCCACTTCCCATATTTTTAAAAACGAGATAAAATGTATGTAACTTAAAGCTTACCTTTGGTAGGAGAGCTGGCTCAGCAGGTTGTATCCCCGATGAGTTAGCATGTGTCTGTAACCCCAGGGTTCCTATGGTGAGGTGGGAAACTTGCTGGCCAGTGAGCCTGGTGTACACAGCCCAAGCAGATCACATGGAGGCCCCTCCTTGAACAAGACAGAATGGCAGGACTGACCCCCCAAGTTTGCCTTCTGATATCCACAAGTGTCCTGCTCCCTCAGGTAGGCAGCGCGCACACACACACACACACACACACACACACACACACAGACAGAATGCTTACTAGTGGCTTTTCAGCAGCAGTGGAAAGAGTGGGGTGATTGGTGACAGGCCCCCCTGAGTTGGTTGTCTCCATCCTGTCCATCCTGAGTGTCTGTTGGGAAGCTTGAGCTCACTCAGGTGCAGGTAAAGGAGGAGCTGCAAGCCATGTTTAATTCTCCTTTTCTAGGTCTTGAGTGAGACAAGATGGTGTGTTCATTGTCTGGCCAGTGCACAGGCAGCTTCCCCGCCAGTTTCCATCTCCCTGGGCAGAATAGAGGATGTATGTCTAAACCATCCCAGCGGCTGTACGGTGCACACGCAGCATCCAGTGTGCCTGGGCTGGGCTCTGAGAAGACACGATGAGAGGCCTGCCTGGTGGGACCCACACAGACGGGCCTTGTCCACCTAAGAAGAGTTTCTTCTTTGTTTTGAACCTTGGGTCAACAAAAGCTCTGTAGACAGCTCACCCTGTTGACGGGGCTGTGGGTCTGCGGTTCTCAGGTAGCAAGGAGAGTCACAAAAGCTGGCCTGTTCACGTGGAACACCATGCCAGTGGAGTGCTCTCCAGCGCTCCTGCCAAGCGGAGAGGGCGTGAGGCCAGCAAGTAGACTAGGTAGGGCAGTACTGTCTTCAGCAGGGATCTTACAGTCCACTTTACTTCTGTGGAAGGACGTGGAGACTCGGAGACAGGCTGAGGAGTGGTAACAGAGCCGGCAGCTTTCTGGTGCCGTTTGTCCTATCCCAGAGTTCCAGAGTGCCACTCTGTGACATATGTACGACCTGGGTGTGAATGAAGGAAGCGGGTGCTGGGGGTGGGGTTAAGGAGGCTGTTGGAAAAGTGCCTGTGTCACCCAGTACTCCACCCCTATCCAGACCCCTTTCATTTCGAAGTGGAAACTGGGAAGTCTTGGACTCTTGCAGTGCCTGCTTGTCTCACTCACAGGGCTGGGTGTGTGAGCTCACCGAACGTTAGGTGTTTCCTGAGGGGATGTTTTGAGTCTGGCTCCACTCAAAGAAGACACCAAAACTAGCCTGAGGCTGTCTCTTAGAGGGAAGGGCAGCGAGGAGCCCTGGGTACCCCTGAGGAGAACAGTTTATGCTCTTCACTCCTCTTCTCTTTGAAGGAGGAGGGCCGAGTCCTAGACAGGCTCCCCCACTCCCCCTTCCTGTGTCCCCAGTACACTGTGGATGCTTAGCAGATATTGATCTGCTAGTACCCCCTCCCCTGCACCCCTGCTGAGCAGCCCAGGGCTGGAGAAGTAAGGCCAGGCCCACATTTAACCAGGGTTGCACCTCTGGGTCAGCTCACTCTCAGGACATGTTTTTTTCATGTCATTGGGCCTCCATATTTTTCTCTAATTTGAGGAGACACACATGTTCCTCTTGTGAACCTTGGTGTCTTCTCTGTATGATGGGAGGCCGTGGGGATGGGTGGAACAGGCTGCCAGCGAGCCCCCTATTTGTTATTCTTGAGCCTGTATCTGAAATGGGCTATCTCACTCTTCTCTCTCACAAGAAGATTGGAGAGAATGAATGCATTCCAACGCAGGTGGCTTCAGTTCCCCCATGTATGACACTTGGCTGTGTCCCCAGCCCCCCAGCCCTGACTCTGTCGCTGACTTCCCCAGCCTGGCTGTACTGCAGAGTTGTGAGTCCTGGCCACTGGAGGTAAACGCAAATGCTTAAGGATATCCAGCAACGCCACCTCCCCCCCCCCGCCCCCTGCCGCCTCTGTTCCCCCTGGACCAATCACCTGCTCTCTGAGAGCTTTGATCATCCTGGAGACATGGAGCTGTAATTTATAATTGGGAGCCACAGACGGGGATCTCAAACAAGAAGGAGTGCAGGCCTAAGCCAGACTCTAAAAGATGAGTTTCTAGACTTGATGGACGATTCTGTGCTCGGCAACCACAGTGAACCCAAAACCTTTCATTATGTGCAGAAGCTATTTTAAAGCATGTGGGCCACTAAAAGGGGGTTCCTAAGTCACTTAAACTACTGTGCCAGACACTGGGGACTCCGACCTGCTTGAGGTAGAGTTTTAGACCTCCAGCAGTGCAGGTGTGCCTGTGGTAGATGCATGAAGGGGCAATTGTGTGAGTATTCAAGAATTCTAGAAAAATATGTAGTGGAGGCTTGCCTTCTGCTCAGTGAGTATTGGGTCCCCCCTCCTGGAAGCTTGAGGGACATGAGCCTGCTTTCCTTGCATTTGTTATGTGTGTTTTCAGGATGTAGCTAGGCTGAGAGGATTTTCACCAAGAGGTGGGTATCTGATCCTCTGAGGCTTCCTACTTCAGCTGGGAGGAAGGGGATTACTGAATTTCCCACAGTCCTCTTTGCTGAACTTGCTTGAGCAAGTGAGATTCTTTCTTAAGGATCCTCCATGCTCACTATGAAAATTAAGGCATGAGATTTTTTTTTAAAATAAACGTCATTTATTAAATTAGAAGTGAAAGATATTTGAGTTCCTTTTCTGTTCTTCCTAGCTTCCCATGAACCCCGAGTCTGTTCTGATCTCTTCATCTGGACTCTTGAAGGCCTTAGGCATCCGGGAGCACACTTCTGTCATCCTTTCAGTGGAGTCTGGGTACTTCTTTCAGCCATCTCTCTTCTGGGAGTCAGGTCCCCCCTCCCCCAGGGGTGTCAGACTCCTTCTAGCTCCTGCTGGAGTGTGGCTCGCACCTGGTCAGTTGCAGACCATCTGCACCTCTAGAAGTCCAGGTGGTAGAAGCCTGGTGCCCAGGTAGATGTCATGGTCTGGGGGCCTTGGAGAGGCAATTAAGATTAGATGGCATTGTCAGGCTGGGGTTCTTGTAATGGCACATGGCTGTGTCAGTTGAGGTAGAAAGACCCTGAGCTAGAACTTTTGCACTGGCCTTACGGTGTGATATACCCTCACCACGTGAAGAAGTAGCACGGGGGCCTCACCAGAGGCCAGAGGTTCATGCCAGCACCCTGCTCTTGGGCTGTCCTGGCTCTACAACCTAAGCTAAGTTAACTCTGTTCTTTAGGAATGATAAGGTCCGCCCTACTGGGGCCTTGCAGAGAACAACATACGCAGCCACAGGCACAGAGCAGGGAGGCCTGTGGAGATGTTAGTGCTCTTCAGGCCTGTATAGGGGCAGCTGGTCTCACATGCTGCAGTTACAAAGTCTAAGGCAGGGAATGTCGATAGTTGAGATCTTTCTTCTGACTCTCTTCCTCTCTGCTGTGTTCACACAAGTCCGTGTGTGTTTGTGTGTGTGTGTGTGTGTTCGCGAGCGCGCGTGCAGATGTTAGGCATGGACACTGGTAACTTTCTCAGCTTGCTCTCCTCCTTACATTCTCTTATTAAATTAGAAATAAACACATTTGGGTTCCTTTCCTGTTCTTCCTAGCTTCAAGTTTCTCTCACTGAACTTGGAGCTTGCCGATCTGGCTGGACTCACGAGCCAGCAAGCTCCATGGATCCTCCTGCCTGTACCTCCCCACCCCCATTACAGCTGCGTGCTCCCCTCTGCCACCCAGCCAGTGTAGGCGCCAGCCAACTCGGAACCAGACCTTTTCTGCAAATGTGAGTGCCGAGCCTCATGCTCACACAGCAGCCCCCTTGTAACTGAGCCACTCTTCAGCCCCACCCTGCAACCCCATTTGCTTTCAGTGCTGGTTTTTCAGGCTTTGAGAGAACCCGGTTCCCTCTGACCAAACATCAGAGGTTGTAGAAGCTGCTGAGTGGCATGGCTCTGAGTGGGATTGCAAGGTCACAGCAAGGGCTGGGGCAGTAATGATGAGGAGAGTCACTGTCTCCGTCTGCTCTGAGAAAGCCATTTATGACACTAAGACCTCTGTGTGTGCCTTAGCCCTGTCTACACCTGAGAGTTACATGCCCCTTACTGGGAGGGGGGGGGGAATTTTGGTGTTTTGTTACTTTGCCACTTGGACTTAAGAGTATTTGTCTGATTTGAGAAGAAAAAATCATTAAACTTGCAGGCAATTAAAAAAAAAAGTGAGAGAGAGCCAGGGCGGTGGGTCAGCAGGTACCATGATTGCTGCCAACCCGAGTTAGATCCCTGGAACCACCTGGCAGAAGGAGAGAACTGGCCCCTGCAAATTGTCCTCTGACCTACTTGTGTGTGCATATATGCATAAAGTAAAACTAATGAATGTAAAAAAAACTTACAGGGAAGAAGGAATGGTCTAGTTAGTTGGTAATTTGTCTTTGCTGTGAGACAGACCCAGATCTGTGACTGAGGGCAGGCATATACTCCATGTACTTTTTCATTGTGACCATGGTGCTCTCATCTTCATCACCATCATCACCACCTGCTGCTTCAAGTCTGAGAAAGCCACTCTGGAAAGCTGCTTCTGCTCTCAGAGAACTTTACAAGTGTGAAGGCAGCAGATGCCCTTGAAAGGCGGCAGCCAGTGCAGTTGGCAGTTTCATCTCTCAGAATAGCTTTGTAAGCATGTTCTCTCATTATTATCATCTTAACAGTGACAAAATAGGGCCACAGAGGGGTCAGGAAGCTTGCAGAGTAGCTTGCTGCTTCTTGCTGGAGGGGCGGTTTGAAGCAGGTCTTCTGATATCCTCTCTGCATTGACCTAATTGTATCAGACATGCTTGTGTGTGTGTGTGTGTGTGTGTGCGCGCGCATGCACACGTGCATGTGTGAGATCATATGTTCATGAGTACAGGCATGCATGCTATGGTTCCCATGTGGAGGTCCAGAGTTCAAGCCTCAGAAATTGGTTCTTTCCTTCCACCGTGGGATCTGGGGATCAGACTCTGGTTCCCAGGCTTGTTTGGCAAGTGCCTTTACCAGCTGAACCACATCACTGGCCCTGCCCTGTTGCAAGTTAACCCTGTGTCCCAGTGGCTGTCACTCAGGAATAGGTGTGAAGGTGTGGCCACCTTTTGCCCTTCTGTCCTGCACAACGTGCCTGCGTGCAACTCAGGGAGGCCCTAAACCTTTCTCTGAAGTGTCAGTATAGTGAATCTATCCTTTTCCAGCTGTGGACCACAGGCGAGAAACAGAGCTCTTTTCCTCATCTGTTCGTGGAGATGAAAACTGACAGATAAGATGTGTGGAAGAGGTTGAACTGACGCTCACTGAAATGCCCGGCAGTCAGTGTGCAGTGCTCAGGACACAGAATGCACTCTGCCTAGACCACCTCCTCCTCCATGGCCGCAGGTGTCGGCCATTGTGGAACCAGACCCTTCTGACACAGTGGCCATTTCCACAGATGCTGGCCACTGAGGCTGCCGATAGCTGAACCTGGTTACAGCCATCTCATTGTCTGACGGCTTTTTAAATTTGATGGCACAGATGGCTCTGCCTGGCTCACTCTGGAGAACTTTTAGTAGCTAAATGCAACTTACATGTTCTGTTACACACCAAGAGGCCACAGCAATACCTTCCAATACCACAGCAACAAGGAGCTTGGGCAAGGTTTTTAGATTTTCCTGGACAAAGACGAGACTCTCCTCTGCATTCTTTCTGTCATGAAGCTTTTTTTTACTTAAGGAGGAAAAGGTCTTCTAATGCTGAGCATTCTCCTTGGGGAACTCATGACAGTCACCGGAAGGTTTTTCTTTTCTTTTTCTTTTTTCCTTTCTCTTCCTTCCTTGCATTTACTCCCATCCTGCTTCCTGAATGTAGCGAGCCTGGGGAACCAGGTCCACTGGCTTCTTGGATGCACAGGGAAGGAGGCAGCCTCGAATGTGGGCGTGTGTAATAGGATGCAGCTGCAATGGCCTGTCCCTGCCAGCCACACTTCCAGGAGAAGATTTGACACACAGCGGAGCCGTCCCCACCTCCCACCCATCTGTAGCCCTTCCCCAGCACCCGCTTTTGTGCCCTTCATACCTTGCACACTCAGTCAGCAGCAGCAACTAGGGTTGTGTGTACACTTATTGGAAGCTTGAGACATACACTGTTCTCGTTTGCAAGATCTGTTGTCTGGAGGAAGGGATGGCTCAGTGTTAGCAGCAAGTGAGGCCCTGGGTTCCACCCCCTCCCTGCAGGGGAGGTGGGGAGGAGACAGAACAAGAACTCTGGCTCAGAGCATCCCCATTTGGGGCTGCAGATAATGTTTGGGGATATTCCAGCCGTTTGTTTAGAACAGGGCTTTCAGTTACATGTTTAGCACTGGTCTGGTGTTACGTGAAAGGAAGAGTGTGCCGAAGCCGCTTCAGCACTCTTTTGTTTTTATCGGCTGGCTCACTTGTGTGTCGTGTAAGGTCCTTACCTTCTATTTGAATTTTGATACCCAACCCCATTTTCATGATTTTAATCAGGATTTTAATTATAGTAGCATTTTTAGCTCACTAGTACTAGACCACCATTATTTACTAAAATATACATAAGTGGACTTCATGAAATTATCCCTCTAACTTCAGCTGTCTCAGTGTGTCCGGCTTAGCCAGTAGAAAGAAAATGCAATAACGAATGTTCATTCATGCGTTGGGGTGTGCATGCCTCTGTGGTGTGTGTGTGTGTGTGTGTGTGTGTATGTGTGTGTGTGTGTGTGTGTGTGTCTATGTTTAGACCAGAGGCCAACTTCAGGGTATTTCTCTGGAGCTGTCCACTCCATCTGTCCATCCGTCTGTCTGTCTGTCCATGTATGTATGTATGTATGTATGTATGTATGTATGTATGTATGTATG
>NW_026596091.1:3234639-3254371 GCF_907164565.1 Psammomys obesus | reverse complement strand
ATGTATGTATGTATGTATGTATGTATGTATGTATGTATGTATGTATGTATGTATCTGTGTGTGTGTGTCTATCTATGTATCTATCTTCTGAGGCAGGGTCTGACCAGGAAGCCTTGGCTAGCCTGGAACTCTCTATGTAGGCCAGGCTGGCCTTGGGCTCACAGAGATGAACCTGCCTCTGCCTCCCGAGTGGTGGAATGAAGACATGCACCGCCGCGACCACCCACTTCCAATTTTTTCTTTATTTTCAAACAGCGTCTCTGACCTGGCCCGGAGTTGGCAGGCAGGAGAGGCTCCCCCCGCCAGCCCAGGAGTCTGCCCGTCTCCTTCTCCCATACTGGGATTGCAAGCAGATATACTGAGCCTGACTTTTTAGTGCAGGCTTTGGGTATCAAATTCAGAGTCTCATTTTTGTTCCACAAGCGTTTTGCCAGTTGATCTATCTCCCAGCTCCTGCAGTAAGGATTTCTACCCCCACTTTGCTTCTTTTTGGTAATATCTTTCCCTTGGTATCATCTCCTGGAGGGAAGCTGGCAGATTTCAAGGGTTTAAACACCCTCCTGGCCCCAGTGCGGTGGCACATGTGGCCGTATTTTTTAAGCGGTGTTCTCTGTCTTGGCCTCTATGCCAGAAATACATCAGATAAGTGAGTGATTCAAGAGCTAATTCCCATCCTTGACTCACTTAGACACACAGAAAGGAAACTACAAGCCAGGCCACTGCTGTCTCCCTTTTCACATTCTGATCTTGTGGCTTGAGTGTCATCCTTCTGCCGGGATTGTTCAGCTGCCTTTTCAGAGGAGAGGCAGGCCCGCCATCCAGCAGATCTCTGAGCGTCTGCGGCTGCCCGCTCGTCTCCAGCAGGGCCGTGCTCCCCACGTCTGCATGGGATGCCTTGCTTAGGACTCACTGCAACCTTAGGGAGGAGCTACCTGTCTGTGTACTCATGTTAGTGTGCTAGGCTTCTGTAACGAATGAGCACAACTGGATGGCTCAAAGAAGCGGAAGCGTGTTCTCCCACATCCTGGAAAGCTGACATGCAAAGTCAAGGTGTAAGTTGTCTGGTCACCCTTCCCGCGCCTTTGGCTGTCTTCTCACGGCTCTCTCCCTGTGTGTGTGTCTGCCCTCTTCTCCTCTCATTAGGCACCAGTTATGTGACTTAAGGCACACCCTCATCTAATATGACCTCGTCTCTATGTAACTATAATTACATTAGCAAAAACCTATTTCCCAATAAAGCTACAGTTCGAGGTTCTGTAATATGAATTCGGCGTAGGGCACACTTCCATCCACAGCAACCATGTTTCCTGCCTTCCAGGATAGGGTACCCTGAGACAAAGGAGAAGAAAAAAGGCTGGGGGGCCCTCAGTGTCCCCCAAAGTGGTCTTGAGGAAAACAAAGGTGACAGTTCCTCTGATGCTCACAGGGGCCATGTGGCAGGAAAGGCGGTTGCTTCCAGCAAGAGACTAGCTGGCAGATGCAGCCTGCCCTGTCCAGCCAACTGTGCAAGGCCGAACACAGGGAGCCAACAGGTTTGGAGCTAATGGCCCAGCTTCAGTAGCTTCAGCAAAGGTGACCCAGATGACTTGTCATTGCCAAGAGCCGTTTGTCTGCAAGCGTGGGGGAACCCCAGAGGCAGACATCAACGTGTCCAAGTTGGAAAGTCAAACTTGGAGCACCAGACACCAGGAAGAAAGTATGCTGGCGCGTTATCTGCAGCCTGCAAAATATATTCACAGGCCTTCCAGGAAACTGCAGGGTGGGGTGAATTCCCCGGCAGTCAAGGCAGTAACTGCAAACCTAACTGCTCGAGGCTCGGAGACTTCGGCATGGTGGATGCGAGATGTGTGTTGTGGTGCTGTCTGCTTCATCTCATCAGAGGGGATATAAAGTGAATTTATAGGGGCTTTTCTAGGTCGGCTGCCAGCTCCGGCTCTTTGAACCACTTTTCCATAGAGCTTTGAGTTTCTCAAGTATAAAATTCTACCACTGTGGAGCTTCGGAGATAACTTACGGTTCAGTTTGGGATGCGGGCTGCTTTATGGTTGGCCTAAAGTAGCCAAGCCCTGGCACTGCTTTAGCACAGGCTGCCAGTTGTGTACCGAAAAGGCTTATAAAGAAAACTGAAGTCCCAGATTTCACAGCCTACCTCTAAGAATCTCAGTAAACTCAGCTGACATCTAGGATGACCTTTGATTAATATTTAGCCTTTAAGAAATGTTTTAGCTTGCTTTTAATAATTTAAGTTGTGTTTAAATTTTAAAGTCCCTTTTGATACTTCAGTTCCCTGAATAAGAAGGGCAATATCTAAATAATATAAACCCGATAGTTCAAATTTAGAAATGTTTTCCAGGACAAAAATACTGTTTGGTTAAAGCTCACTTGTTGGTATTGCTAGGTGGATCTTCTCAAATCAGTCAAAAATCTTGGAAAATGTTAATGCTCCAGGCTTATCCTGAGGACATTGCCGTGCTTCTTTTTGGAGATAGTCCTCCTGAGCTTTGAATTTACGCATAAATTACACTCGCTTTAAGTGTAGCGGTCTATGAACTGGGCCTTGCTGATAGAACTGCTCAGGCCCTCCCACCCCACAGCCCAGGTTAAGTTCTCCCTCATGCTAAAAAGAAATCCATGTCTGTCTGCTGTCACTCCTGGTCCCTAGGCCTGGCTTTGGGCAGACACAGATCCCCTTTCTATGGCTGTAGATTTACTTCTTTTGCACAGATACAGTCTCCAATACTTTTGAAACCATCCTTGGTTTTAAGTTGAAAGCTTGGTATTTTAGGCTATTTTGGAGTGACCTTTTGAAACCATTCTGTGGGTGACAGTCCCACGGGCCTGACGTCTTATGATCAGGGCTGGGCTTAGTCTGAGCGTGGCTCTCCCAGGTGACGACAGGACTCAAGTCACTGGCTGCCCAAGTCACACGTATTTCCACCCATGACCAGCCCCACCTGTCTGATCCTTGGTTCATCTTTCAGGCTCACAACAGTGAGGTGCTGAGGAGAGAGTGGACGGGCCCAGCCTGTTCTAAGGATCTGTTCTAGAGAGCCACTTGACTGTCCCCATTAGAACCTGAGAGGCCCTGGTTCTAGCCACAGCTCCTGGATCCCTTTCTCCATGCCTCCTCATTCCTTCCTAGCCCATTCTGGCTTCCATAACCACCAACCATAGACTCCGTGGCATCTAAACAACAGAAATGTATTTCTTCCAAGTTTAAGATCAAGGAAGGTGCTGGCAGATAGGAGCCTGCAGAATACCTGCTTCCTGTTTCATGGATTGTACATTTTGTGTGTCCTCCTGGAGTATAATGTCATTTTCATGCATTATTATGTCCTCTTCTTAAAGGCTCTGTCCCCATGGCTGAACCACCTCCCAGAAGTCCCACTAGCTTTCTGTAGAGAAGACTCAGGCGGCTACAAACGTCCTCCCATGGCACACCCCAGCAGTTAGGTGCCATCACACACTACTCTAAAGAGACTTTCTCTCAGCCCTGCACACCCTGTGCTACAGGAAAGTCATTTCACCAGCGGCCTCTCAGGGGCCTCCTTGTCCCCATGAGCTCGATTGAAGGCTTTAATGAGTGCTTTCTTTGTGCTTTTGCAAGTAGGTGCAGCTCCCCACTGGGTCATTTTACTGCAGAGGGACCAGAACCTTCAGGACGGGGAGAGGTGATTGCAGGAGCCGTTGGTTTTGCTGAATCCAGTCAGTGGCCATTCTTTCTCTGGCAGTGAACTTCTGAATGAGCCAGTCTGTTCTTCCACGCTGGGTGCTGGAGCCCCTTGGGAAGGCTTCCTGCTCAATGAACTCGCTGGTTCTGAGATGAATGCTATTGCTTGTCTTTCCCGTGATGCTAGGAATAGTAACTGAATTCTTAGATTTATATCTTGACCTTCAGCAGCTGAGAGCTGTATTCAGCAGCTCCTTCAGGGTGTTGGGAAGGAGTCTTTGCTTTATGAGCTTAAATACTAAAGGACACAGATATGGGACTGACTGTAAGAGAGTAGAATTTCCCCCAAATCTGTGCAGCCTGAGGAGGGGAGATAATGGGGTCCATGTAAGCACGGGGTTCATGTTTGCTAGACAGCTATGGAGTCTACTGGGTATATACCACAGTATGGAGAGTGTGCTCTCTCCTATTAATTTTTCTAGATGCTTTTGTTGTTTGCTTCCGGTCTTTCCCTAACTCCTGCATGTGTTTGTGTTTGTGTGTGTGCCTGTGTACACACACACGTGACTTGCGCAGGTGTGCATGGAAGCCAGAGGACAGCCTCGGGTGTCACCCTCAGAGCCCTGTCTGCACCCTTTGAGACAAGGCCTCTGACTGCCTGGAGGTCACTCCTTAGGTCGGGTTGTCTGGCCAATGAGCCTGGTCTCTGGATCACCGTCCCCCCTCCCCTGTGCTGATTACAGGAGTGCACCAGCAAGCCTGGCACTTTCATGTAGGTTCTGGGGAGCAAACTCAGGTCCCTAACCCTGCTCTTGCCTCCCTTGTCCTGTCTCAGCTCTGTTGACTGAGAAGGCTAAGGTAGCCATCTCGAAGGAGCGGGGTCTGCTAGCAGCCTCACTGACTTTGTTCTTGTTCTCTAACATGCGACTGCAGAATCAGCACGTTTCATTAAATCCCCTGAGAGCTTGGCTTCTGGTTTCACTTTTGCTCGTGTCATACATCTGTACTCAGAACGTCCCATGGTGGATTCACAGAGGGGCAGTGACAGCTGCTGTGGGGCCTGGATGAGCTCAGGATGGACTGTGCCGCCCTGGCCTGCTCCTCAGGCCATTCTGTCCAATCATTGGCCCTCTTTTATTCTCTGAGAACCAGCAAGCGTGGCAAGGTGGAGTTTAAGACCCCTCAGACTCTGAACAAGATAGATTCAAAGCACCAAAGATTCTTCATGCTGAGCTGTAAGCTCGCAGACACAGGTTCCTGGGACGTTTTCATTGTTGACGGGCTGGTACAGATGTGGGTTTTGTGAGGACTTACGTGCATGGGAACTGCTTAGGAGGGTGGGATCCATTCGGATATTTGTGTAGACTGTCAGCTGGTCATTCTATCAGTCTCTTGAAAATTGATAAATTGACAAATTAAATGTGTGTGTGCGTGTGTGTGTATGTGTGCATGTATGATCATGTGTGCATGATCAAAGGACAGATTGCAGGAGTTGGTCTTCTCCTTCTGCTGTGTGGAGTCCCAGGCATCAAACTCCCATCGTCAGGCTCGGTGGCAGGTGCCATTACTCACTGAGCCCCAAAGTCTGAAATCCAAAAATCTAAGTTGTGAAACATTTGGAGCACTGTGATGCCCTGAAGGACTTCGTGTTCCGACACTCACAGGCCTTCTACACAGGCCAGGCTTGTTGTCACACTTAGAAAGAGCACACAGGCCTCTTTGGCTTTTGTAGCCTGGGGTGCCAAAGTCAGTTCACATGGCCGCCATGAAGTCACAGGTAAAGGACCTGAGCTGCAGGCCTCACACCATCCCAGCTCCTTAAAGACCTTGTTTTAGAAAAATAAACCAATTAAATAATACTGCCTCCTGTAAAAGCTGGCTCCTAATGATTCCGTGGTGGGGTGTTCAGTGTGGCGGGTCCCGGTGAGCTTGTCTGCTGCCGTGGGGGGACTTCAGTCCTGCACAGCATGGCTGTAGTTTCAGACATTTTATGGAAGTTCTCTCCACTCCAGGCACTGCTACGCCACTGCACAGAAGGACCTGCGTGCCCTCAGCAGTTCCCTCCTTTTGGGTGGAAATGAAAAATGAAGTAATAAATTAAAGAAAAACACAAAGAATTCTCCCTCACTTTCCTGGGCAGCCGTGGAGGAACAAAGAACCAGTGTTTTTGTTTTCCCCCCTCTGGACAGCCTCATCAAATTCTAATGGCTTTTATGGGTTGACTTCTGCTCAAAGATCCCTCCTCCCATGGGAAGGCCACTGGGCTTATAGGATCTGTGCAGAGCTTGTTTTGGGGCCCCAGGCTCCAGGGCAGGGATCCCCAAACTCCAGCCTCAGGGTCAAACCCTGCCTACTGCCTGTTTTTGTTAAGCCATTAAACCAAAACAACAAAGGAAGCATATTCCCTAACACCGGAAGATGCTGTGAGCGCCAGATTCCTGTGTATAAATGGAACTTGCTGGCATGCGCCATTGCCACTCTTGCTCTTCTGTCTCTTGTTATCTCACCCAAATGATGACACAGAGCTAAGTGCCACTTGTCCTTTCCCGAAAATGCTTGCCAGCACTCCTCCAGCTAGGAAGGTGAGGAAAAGGGGCCAGGACACATGGCCTCTTCTCCCCAGAATGATGCTTTCCTTTAGGGTCTCTTCAAGGATCAAAGGGTAAAGTCAAGGGAGAGGGTTGGTTCACCTGCTGCTTATGAAGATTAATCTTCATGCTTGTGTGTGTGTTCATGTGTGTACACATGAAGGGGAGTGGTTGTGTGTGTGTGTGGAGGGGAGGTGGTTCATGTGTGTGTGAGTGAGTGCACATGTTTATGTACTTGTGTGTGCATGTATGTATGTATATACGTGCATATGCATGTATGAGCATGTGTAGAGGCCAGAGACTGACGTCTAGTGTGTTCTATCAGGTGACACCTTATTTTTTGAGGCCAGGTCTCAGTCAGTCTGGAGCTCAGCACTTCAGGAAGGGGAGCTGGCCAGTGATTGTCAGGGGTCTCACGTCTTCTTCCCCAGGGCCAGGGGGTACCCAGCTATGGACATATGCCACTGCACCTGTATTTAATATGGGTTCAGGATCTAAAGTCGGGCCTCAGGCTTCCATGGTCATCACCTTGCCAAGTGAACCATCTTCCAAGCCCGGTGTCTTCACCTCTGAGCTCAGGCTGACATCTGGACAGCAGCCCTTCCCCCAGCCCTCTCAGTCTTTTATCTTGGCTGAAGAGTGGCCAAGTCACTCTCAGCCCACTCACTGGTTCAGGGAGAGTCTTTCCATCTTTCCAGCATCAGTCAGGCAACACTGATCATAGATGGCTATTCGCAAATCTAGTGTGTTATGTAGAATGGCTTCAGGAACCTCTGCCTTGGCTGCTGGCCAGGCATTAAGGAGGCTGCATTGTAACTCATTCAGTCTTCGCAAGCAACCCAGAGAGACTCTCTTTCAGCTCTCTTATACAGGCAAGGAAACAGAGAGGCGATGGGTGATGCCTAAGGGCACACAGCTGGCACGTGGCTAGAGGCACATTCAAGCCCAGCCTGTCTGTGCAGGGAGTGAGGGAGTGTGCGCGTGGCCACGACCACACACCAGCGTGTCCCCTCGACTCCCCTCTGGGAGGCTGTGCTCTTCTTGTTCCCTTAATCCTGGCTGCAGTGATGCTCCCTGATGGGCTGTTGATGTTTGCACAAGGCCCATTTCATCTGTTCTTCTCCCACCCCACCTGCCCCCCTTGTCTCCTTCCTTCCTTCCTTCCTTCTCTCTTTTCCTCTCTCCTCTCTTCTGGGTGTAGTTAGTGTTAGTGTGTGGATGCAGGGTGTTTTGTGGATGGGAAAAATGAAAGAAAGAGTTCTAGAACCACAGACTGTCATCCTTTCCACCTCCAGTTGATAATGTAGCAAAAATGCAAACTGTGGAAGACACAGGAGAGACTGGGGAGAGTGGCCTTGACTTACCTTGGAAATGATTCACCCCGTTTTCAGATGCCCAGGTTGCGGGGCCCTGGAGGAGGAGGTGTCGTCTGAAGGTCTTGCCTGCACACTGCATGCTAGGGACAGGCAGAACAGAACCCTGTGAGACCAGGATGGAAGTGAAAGCTGCAAGCATAGTGACACCTTTGCCACATCACAGAGCTGCCACAGCAGGATGAGCCTGGGTCTTTCGTGTCACTGCTGTAAGCGCACACGCTGCCAGCACCACAGTTCCCTAAAACATAGTGCACCCAATCAAGTACAGGATGTGACGTCAGACCATGTGTGTAGCCGTGCTGCTGGTTTGTATTTCCTTCACTGGTTTTTATCATTACTCTGAAATGTGTTTCTTCCTGTGAAGATGCTGTCATGGCTAGTCTTCATTGTCACCCCATCATACCCAGAACAAGGAAACCTCGATTGAGAAGTTGCTTCCATCAGACTGGCATGCAGATAGGGCATGTAGATTGCCAATTGACAGCAGAGGGCCCAGCTTACTGTGTGTGGACGGGGCCACCCCTGAGCAGAGCAGCTGGTCCTGGGTGGTCTCAGAAAGGAGCTGAGTGAGGCATGAGGAACAGAGTCAGAAGTGTCCCTTCCCGATTCTACATCTCTGTAAGCTGTTAAAGTGAAATGAACCCTTTCCTTTCTAAGTCGTTCTTGGTTCTGGCATTTATCACAGTGACAGCGAGCTAGGACCTAGGCTCACAGTGACAGTCTTCTGTGTCCTGCCTCAACAGCCTCATCACCAGGCCTCTGTGAACAACAGCCTTCTCAGGGTGTGTAACTGTGTCACCTAATTACTCAGTCCTCAGACCACAGCCCTGTTGCTAGGTGGTGTGAGACTCGGCAGTCACACTTGTTTCCCAGAGCACTCTGACGGCGTCTGGAAGGGGCTGCATTTCAGTGAGCTTTGAGCAACTGTCTTTTTTACCTGTGTGCGATGAAGAGACTTTTTAGTGGGTTCGGCAACACCGGGGTGTGGATATCTGAATGTTGGGGGCAGAATGGAGCAGGGCTGTTGCAGCCAGGGAGGACAGTGGACTCTTTGCCAGAAGCTAGTTTTTCTTCCTTTGCACCCTGCTTGCTTCTTCCTCCCTCCCAGATGCCTTCTCTTCGAACCTTTGAAGCTGTTTTCTGACGAGCTTCACTTTCTCTTCTCAGTCATGCGGAGGAACCCCTTCGGTGTGGACATCTGCTGTCGGAAGGGATCACGAAGTCCCCTGCAGGAGCTCTACAACCCCATCCAGGTAGGACCCAGGACTGCGGTGCTCACAGTGTGTTCTGGGGACTCGAAGTGCCCTCCACCGCCTGACATTCTGCCTTTGCTGATTGCCTCCGTGTTCCGCATCCTTAATCCGAATCACCCCCAGACCTAGCCCCTTTGAGCAGCAACATGGCACCACAAGTGGAAAATTCCATACCTGACCTTATGCGACAGGTCACATATGCAGGCAAAATGCAGATACACCGAAATACTGTTCAAGTTATTTATCTCAGGTTCTCTGTATGTAAAATACAATATAAGTGAATCTCACGCTTGGACTTGGGTCCTCTCCCAACATACCTCATTATGTATGTACCAATACTCTAAACATCTGGGGTGGGGGAGACCCCAAATATAACCCACTTCTTGTCTCGGGTAGGAACATTTTGGAAGCTGCAGGGAAAGCAGTTCAGAGAAGTGCTGGGGATTTGTGCATGTTTGACCTTCCCAGGGTTTGGTTCTCTGAGGTCATGTTGCTCTAGATCTTAGCAATGGGACTTTGAAGTTCAAGAGCCAGCAAGGTCGTGCAGCCCCAGCTGGCATGCTCTTGGATAAACTCCACCTGGGATTACCAAGAGCCAGTGATGGCCTGCACGCTGCACCTCACTGCAGAAGACCCCGGGGTCGGGGTGCGGGGTAAAGTGGCTGTCACTGTCTTTCTGGCTCATTAGTTTAACAAGGTGGCAAGCATAGCGTCAGTGGTGCTGAGGAGAACAGAAAGCTGGAGGTGAGGATCTGTCGGGAGCTGGTCACCATAGCAATAGCCTCGGGTCATGTGAGTCCTCGTGTGGAGAGCCTTGGGCCGGTCCTTCTGCCGGAATGTTCATTAGTTGATTGTTGCTGGTGACTGAGCCACTAAGCCACCGCCAACTGACTTGGCACAACTGCCGAGAAATGAGTTCATGTTGTAGAGTGATGGCTTGGTCATGATCTCGGGCTCTGTCCTCTGCTCAGTTCTCAGTCTCGTATTTCCGTGGACTGCGGTACCTGGTGGGAGAAGATAATGATGCTTGCATCTCAGCAAGGACAATTCTTAGAGTCATTGTAAAGGCATGAACCTAAGAACCTCTTTGTTCAACTTTCTCTAGCCTATCACCTGTGCCTCCTTCTTGGGGGAGGGGGAGGACTAGAGCCTGTTCAGGGATGCAACTTCTCTCTCTTGGGGTTCTAGGTGTGACTTAGACAGAGCAAACAGGTGACTGCAAACCCAATGTCTTCTGAGGCTTCCTCTGCTGGCCTTTGCAGACAATCAATGGGGAGCTGATACTTGGGATTCCTTTGCGCCCCAGTGACCTAGCCATTGTGAGTATAGGCTTCCTAGTCTGTCTACTCTGCCATTTTCATGAGGTGATCAAATCAGGCTTTGGCCACACATAGGATTTCTGGTACGTTCTATTGAGAGCCACCCAGGCTACTTTGTCAGAAACCAGCTCCTGTCTCTGTGAACTCCTCGTGTTGCTGAACGGCACAGCATGTGTGGTTAGGGTCACTTCTCTCACAGCTGACCCTCTGGCCAGAAAGCCCACGGAGCACAGCTTGCCTACCAGGTCTGTCCGCTGCCCAACACTGGGCCTGCTTGATATCAGGGTCTCCAAATATCTGTGAGCTTTGGAAGAGTGAAAGGTTCAGGTTCCCACTTCCCACGTATCTAGCTGTGCAAGCTGGAAGCCGTGACAAGTCCTCACTCCTCACTAGGTACTAGTTTCCTATCTGAACATCCCTGTGGCATGCCAGGAGGATAACTCTGTGATCTGTCACTTTCCTCAGCTTTCATGACAGACTTGGTGTCAAAGTCTGGTAACATCGTTTTCTAGCTATGTGGCTTTGAACAGGCTACATGACTCCTCTGAGGCTGCTATCCCACTTATATAATACGCTGGGGCTGATACTAATGACTGGGTTCAAGAGGCCATACAGTGACCTTCCATGCTGGCTGCTGGCTGTGCAGGGCCCTGTAGAGTGTCTTGGCAGACCAGTCAGAGGAGAGGTGACCATCCCATCTAGTGTCACCCCTTCCTCACAGTGGTCGTGAGTGTTGTGCTAGTGGGAGGCACAGTTAGCCCGGACTAAACCTTGGGAAGGCTGGCATCCCAGGGTAGGGCGTTGGTAGGTGAGTCACTGTCCTCAGGGATGTCCTGGGCACATTGTCTCCAGCTTATTCGGCCAAACATTGTTTTAAGAGATGTTTTCTGGGGGTGTAGTCTAGAGATTTTTTTCCTGACTCTAGCTTCCTTTACAGGTGGCAGTTATGTCCCCTTCCCACACAGCCTTAAGGAGGGCTTGTTTGGGGGGAAGCAACTCTGGTTAGTGGTGGGCTGCTGGGTGAAAAGAAGGGGACAAACACTTTGAGGAGCACTGACAGCGCCACCGTCCTGAGTCATCGCAGGGTTTACACTGGCCTGTGCTCCCCATGCACATTCTCGTGTTTTCCTACCAGCTAAGCGGAGCTGGAAGGATCTGGCCACCGAGGCAGGCAGCAAACTCTTTGCTCTCGCTAACAGAACTGCTCCCAGAAATGGTGTTTGCAGCTTGTTTTGTTTTGTTTTGCTAGTTGTCGATCTGGGCTTAATATAGGGTGGTAAAAACAGAGACTGTTTTATATGACAGGAAACTTAGCCTATGGCAAGAGGGCACCAACTTAGTTACCTTAGACACATACCCTAATCCAGGTGCTTTCTGGATCTTGGATTCATCTCACTGGACCTGCATGGTGAGCTCTGGACTCGATAGTTCCCCATTTATGGATAAAGTACTGAAGATAATAATTGTACATGATTTATTCAAGGTAGCTAGTAGGAAGCAGTGAGGATCCAACTACAGAAGGGACCCCTCCTACCAATCTGGGTCAACTGTACTCACAGTTACTAGTGACTGCTACTAGTTACTATTACCATGGAAACCCCCTCCGTGGGAACAACCTCCTCCCCCAAGCAGCTGTATAACCAACAAGGTTTTCATTGGGTAAAGACCCAAACCAGTGCTGGGACAGTTGGCTTATTCTGCCGTCAGCATCCAGGCCTTTCTTATTTTAGTGCGCTGAAAACCCCAAACTATTCAAAGGACAATTGGTTAAGAAAAAAAGAAAGAAAAAAAAAAACCCAAAAATTTGCAGCTGATATTCTTAGCAAAATAGCACTGTAATGTCTTATAATTTTCCTGGTTCTCTGCTGTCTCCCTGGCCCCAAAATAAAACATAATTGCTGATCAGATCAGCTGGCGCCGAGTCACCAAAAGTTCAGGAGTTGCCAACCACATGCTTGTGGGCCGAGCCATCTGCAGGCCGCCCCGGCTCAGCGCCGACCCACAAGGCAGGGTGCCACTCTCGGCTGGGTGAGAGGGTGTAATTGTCCCTGAATGTCAGCAAGGCTGAGACAGCTTGTCCTCCTGTCTTCCCACCTCCTTGGCCCCTTACGGGTTCCCTGAAGTCTTCGCAGTGTCATTCACGAGGTTGGTCCTGCCCGGCTACAGCTTTCTTTAGCGTGTGTCTGCCCTGTTATTAAAGTATTCTGAGGGGAAGGATGCATGGCTCAGTACTGCCCATGAACTTGCAAGTGGCACAGCCGGGTTTGCACAGGGCTTCGTGGGGTCCCTGGGGCCTGGTGTTCAGGGATCTGGTAGTGTTCTTGGTGAACTCTGATAGAGGAAGAGAAGGTAACGTGATCCTAAATGTGAATTTGGCTGAAGCTCTGAGGTCCCACCACCTCGGTTATGGGACAATCTCTTAAGCTAACGTGAACTTTTGTCTCCTCTAGGGTGACACAGGATTAAGGATGGAGTGAAAAAAGGAAGGGGAGAAGGGGGAGGAAAAAGGAAGAAGAAAGGAGAGAGTTACTGTTCACTAACCATGTGATTACACGTCTGTGACTATTCTGGATGGTTTCTAAACTCGTATCATTGATCTTGCTGTTGTCCTGTTGGAGATGAAACCTAAGGCCCCCACGCATACTGAGCAGCCATTTTTTCCTACCAGTGAGCCACACCCAACCCTTCACTGAACCTTTACAACCCACACCCCCAGATGAAGCTCTCTGATAACTCGATTTTCTCTGAAGGTAACTGAGTTTCTGAGAGGTTGAAGAGCATGCCAAGGTCACATACTACTAATGACAGAACTGGGTCTTTCTCATCTGCCCAGCCTGTAGCAGGAAGGGGTCTTAGCACTTCCTCTCCTCCAGGTAGAAAAGAGCCTCCAGAAGGATCTGTTTCCTCATGTCAGGTGAGGCATGGGCCCACTCTGGGCTTGGCTCCTGGGGCGGAGGTAGAAAGCTGTCAGTGGCAGGAGCAGAGGCCACGGAGCGGTGTGGAGCACGCAGTAGATGCCCTGTGAGCAGTGGCAGCTGGCAGTTTTCTTCCTGTCAGAGTCTGTCTCCGGCTGGGAGCAAGGCTTTGTCCTGGCTGGAGCTAGGTTAAGCAGAAGTCCTCTCCAAGATCTCTTCTGTTGGACAGTGGTTCTCGCTCCTTCGAGGTGTCTGTCCAATTGATGGAAGCTGCCATAGTCCAGGCCTGGAGCGAGCTGGTGGATACATTTCTTACTCTGTCCTGGGTAGCATCTTGCTGGCTCCACAGGTTCTTAAAGAATAAACGAAGAGAAGAGAGACAGCTGGAAAATACTCTCACAGCATGAAAAGGAAGAGCGATGTATTGTAAGAGCACCCCGCCCCCATCCTGTGCACAGTGGGGATTCCAGGAGAAGGAGGTAGCCCCTGAGTCAGGCCTTTGAAGATGCGTAAGATGTTGGAGAGAACAGCAATTGCAGATGACAAGAACAAACCGCAGGGTGGGGGCCACCATTCACATTTAGGGAAGGAGAATGGCCTGGAGTCAGGAGGTGCTGGGGCCTGGTAGGAAGGGAAAGTGGAGCAGACTGGATAGTATTCCTCATCTAGAGAGAGTGGTAGTCAAGGTAGGTGGACAGCAGGTTCCCGGAGAAGCTCACCTCAGGAAGCATCTGTACCTCTGACTCAGCTGCTTCTCAAATGGTATGGCTTCTCTAAAGCAAGAGCCCCCAACTTTTGGGCTCAACACCACTGTCTGTCAAGTTGATAGTATTGTGTTTAACCAGTGGCTCTGAACTCTGGTCACACATGAGATTCACTTAGAGACGTGAAGAAGTGCCCAGAGCCTAGGCCTTTCCCCTAGTGGCTTATTTTATCCAGTGTAGGCCTTTGCCAGTGTGCCACTATGTCCCAAGGCTTCTGAGAGTATCGTTCTGGACTTCAGAGTTCAGAAGCACTGGGCTGAAGGGCCCTTCAGAGCTGTCTCTTGCAGACACATTTTGTATAACACAAGCCATTATATGCCTTGTTTTAGTGATTCTCTCAGATCTGAAGTCTTTCCCTATGAAGGCAGTGTTTTCTTCAGGATAGGAGGGTCTCTGCTTTCTGCAGCCACCCCAGAAGCTGCACCCCAGATAACAGAAAGGAACAAAGTCCCCCCGAAAGGATACCCGAGTCTCTCCTGTGAGAAGAGGGGAAGAACCTACGGCTCCAGGTCAGGCCGCAGGGATCAGTTGCACCTTCCAAATAATCGAGAAGTGCGAAGGCTGTCTGCTTCCACAGTTGTTTGGGAAGAATGTAGGGAGTGATACCCACCAGGGGAAGGCCAGAAAGGGCAGCTGTTGTTCAGCCCTAACCCTGCTGCATTGATCCCTTCATTACCAACCACCTGGTAAGTGAGCAGCCTGCCTCATTATCTTGCTTTGACCCAACAGCTGTCTACTAGCCAAAGTGGGATTGATTTAGTTGAAGACTGGCTCCTTCTGCAGGACTGTTACCGATAGTTGGCCCAGCAGAACGGCAGCTGGCTGGCAAAGATGAAACATTACATTAACCTGCCCCTACTTATAGCACTCTCTGGAGTGCTGCATTATTCATGGCAAATGACATTAGGCCAGCGAGGATCCCTGGAAGCCCAGGACAGTGGGCTGCCCTTTTTTTTTAATTATTTTTATTTTTGGCCATCGCTAGCAGCTCCATTAAACTTGAGCAGAAAGCTACCCTGGTCAGATTTCCAATCAAGCTAGGACAGGTGGAGACCCAGAGTGAGATGCAATTCAGGTCATAGGAGAGGACTGGATTCTTGAAGGAAGTGAGAGGTCTAACCCAGGTTTATGACCTGGGGCCATTACCCATCGTCCCCAGACCTGCGCTTCCTCATCTGAGAGAATTAGGAAGCTACAAGTTTGTGAGAGTCACAGACATCAAGTACCAAAGGTTGAGTAAAGAAATGGCCCATTCAGTTAGGCGCTTTCATCAAAGCAGGGGGCTCTGGGTTCTGCTGCCAGTACTCACACCAAAGGTAGGGCATGTCAGTGCACACCTGGAATCCCAGAACTCAGGGTGCACAGACAGGGAAATCTCAGGGGCTTGCTGGCTCTGAGGGCACCATCAAGGTCAAACTTAGTTGATTATTGGTTGTCAGGACAAAGTTAGGAGTCAAGCTAAGAGCCAGCATCTCTACTTACTGAGAACACAGTCTGTTTTTTATGTCGTATCTCAGGCTCTGTGTGAGCTAGGTATATTCACTCACAAGGCTGTGAGTGTCTCCGTGTACATGGGCAGCGTGTGTACAGATGTGTCCTCTGCACACGGGTTCTAGACACTGATTGGACACAGTCGCATGGTTTGAAAGGCTCCTGTGCTTATGTCTGCCACAAGCTCCTTCATAATTCTCTGAGCACCTTGGGGATGGGGGAGTTAAGCCCCTCTCTTTGGGGGTGGTGAGTTAGCCTGTGAGCTCATGGCTAACTATGGCTGCTGCTCTGTTCCAGACACAGAAAATTCAGGAGTGCCCCCTCTTTGACTCAATACATGGAAATATGAAGAGGAAGTGCTTGGAACTGATGGGTTTTTTTTCTGTGTCGGTTCTGTGCGAACAGAATCCTGCACATTTCCAGTGGGAGAAGAAGTGGGTGACAGAATGACCTCAGCAATTGCCAAATGGTAACACAGCTGGACAAGCTGCCATTTACCGAAAGTTGTTTCCCGAATTACCCTCAATTAGGAGAGGCCTCTTCATAATTTGATTTTTTTTTTCTGTAAATTGCACAAACTCAAGCAGCTTCTCAGCCAATTGGAATATGACCTTGTCAGATGGAGAGAAGTGTGCCAGAGCCTGGATTGTTGTCAAGCCCTGTGGGCGCTCCTCTGCAGGGAGGAGGGGTAGGAGGGGATTGGAGGGGGGAGGGAGTGGGGGTGGGGTCTCCTCCTCCGAGGACACATGCTTGTCACTGTAGATCTCAGGCAAATGGCTAAGCATTTTTCAACAGTAGAGACTTCGATTGTTAAACAGGAATTAAAACAAGAAAAAGCAAAGGTTTTGGCTTTTTCAAAATTAGTTCTAGGCGTGTGGCAGACTGCTGCTTGTTGTTCTGTTATCGCTGTTGTTCGTTCAGGAGGGCCCTCCTCTGGGAAGTGTTCCTTCCCTCATTCCTTCCTCTGGAAAGTTTCTGCTAGCCACTGAGAGGGACAAGGTGAACAGGTGAAATGAGTTTTAATAAGGAATTTTACCCAACCCAGCGCACTCAAAATATCATTTCTACTGGCATTGCTCTCGTTCCCATACACTGCCTGGAGTATGGGGTTGGAGACATGTCTGGCCTTGTTCAGCCTCCGGCGACCACATTGGACAATGTGGCCATTAAAGTGACCCTCACCACCACTGCTTCCTGGTGTGTCGCTGTTCTTTAGGTAAGGAGCCCTCTAGAGGGTTGGGACTATGGCCTGGGAGCCTGGGAACCAGGCACAGGCAGAGACTGGATTACTTACCTTTCTCACTTACTCTACGAATGATTCAAGAGACACAGCCTGCCATGGCACCAAAGGCAAGGCGGCTGGAGTTGCCGCTGGCTGGAGTTGCCGCTGGCTGGAGTTGCCGCTGGCTTACTACATGTGGGTGTTGTTCTGCCCAGTTCACGAACCCCAAAAGACCAGGAATAAACAGACTCCGCTGTAAATACATGAGGTTCTTTTTATTGTAAATCATTACAAGCTGCAGCTTGGGCCCACACCCTCCACTGCTTTAGCGCCCCGTGCCCAGGTTAATTGGGTGATTTAAAGATTCTGGTCCATTCCAGCATGCCCAAGGCAGGGGCGATTCCTGCCTGGCAAGCATCTATTGGTCAAAATGCTACATTTTGAATTGATTGGCTATAGGAAGTTCCCCAGACCATAATGACCTGGTGTCCCTCCCTAGGGGGATGGGCCAGTTTCTTAGCAACTGTATCTCTAGTGGGTGGAGAAAGAATGCAGTAAGGCGGTCCTTCCCCTCAGGGCATTACTGGACTTCTCCACCCACCTAGCTCAGGCCTTAATTAATAAGAGCTGCTAATTTTTAATCTTTTGGTCTCTTAGTGTCAGACAGAAAGCAAGGGTAGTTTGGCAGGAAACTGTGCCAGGCTGTGCCCCCCCCCCCCCAGACCTGTCTTCTAGCAAACCACTCACTTTCTCTGACTAGGCCCTCCTGAAGCTTCCACAGACCCTCTTCCCCACATGGTACCATCATCTCGGGTCCAAGTGCTCAAACGCAGGAGTCTGTTGCAGGGCGTTTCACATTCAAAAACCTAACATGACATATTGAGGTTGAAACCGCAACTTTCTCCTGTGAGTTCAACATGACTTCACTCCCCAGAGCCAGAGACAGGCAGGTATCACCGTGGAGGCGCTCCTGGGTGTCACAGTTAGGGTTACTATTGCTGTGAAGAGGCACCACAACCAAAAAATCTTGACAGAGAAAGGATTTGTTCAGCATATGCTTCCACATCACAGTTCATCACCAGAGGAAGTCAGGACGGAACTCAGGCAGGGCAGGAACCTGAGGCAGGAGCTGAGGCAGAGGCCATAGATGGGTGCTGCTTCCTGGCTTGCTCCTCATGGTTTGTTCAGCTTGCTTTCCTAAAGAACCCAAGAGCCACCAGGCCTGGAACAAAACCACCCACAATGGGCTGGGCCCTCCTCCAATCACAAATTAAAAGAATGTCCTACAGTCTTGCTGATAGCTGGATCTTAGAGAAGCATTTCCCTCTTCTCTGATGAATCTAGCTTGAGTGAAGTTGACATAAAATTAGCCAGGACTGTGGGGTTCAGGGAAAAAGGGTCCCTTTCCACTCCAGCCTGGAGCACAGACTACAGAGGGCTGGTACCTGGTGTGGCAGCCTCCCCCTTCCCACCCTGTGATACATCAGCTCTCCAGAAGCACAGTGGAAATGAAGGAGGTAGAACTGGGAGCCCTAAGTCATGAGTTCAGGTTCTGCCCTTCCACTGACTGCCAGGGCCACCTTATAGGAGAAACTCGGTATTTTTGGGGCTTTGATTTCCTCATCTGGAAACTAGGAACAACTTACTTAATGTCCGCTAACAATGCTGTCACCCAACAGTTAAGACTCAGGGTTCTTAAAGCCAGATACCCTATGGGAACTTAGGGCACTCCTACTCTCCCTGTGCCCCAGTTTCTTAATCTCTAAAATGGGGATACTGAAGGCTTCTAGATCTTTAGGTTGTTACAAAATGAAATGAGCTGATTTATATGAAGTCCCCCGAACAATGACATGATGACAAACAGCCAAGTTTATCAGCCAGTATTTTTTCTTAACCTTAATGCTTTTATTCTTAAATCTCCCCTAGGTCCTGATGGGTGGATTTGGGGGAATGGGAGCAGTGAGTGCATCCTTTGCCTGTGACTACAGTCCCCTTCCTGGCTTGGCCGGCTCTCCCACAGACTCACACAGGCTCTTTGTGAGCCAGGCCAAGCACTCCCAAGCCAACGTGTCTGACTCAGGCGCGTTGCAGGAAGCTAGCGCTTCTATGGGTTTGGAACATTCTTCTTCATTTCTTAAAGTACAAAAATAAAAACGTTGGGCAGCTGTTTTCAGATGTTCCTTTTTTGAGCCTTCCCAGCCTAGACATAGCAACTGTGTGTAAGTAACTTCACCTCACGCTGGTGCTCCTTGCCCGCAGGGGTCTATTTCAGTCACTGAACTGGTTCTTCAGATCTCAGTGGAGGTGGTTTGGTGGCCATCTCTCATCCACGTGCTGAAGCCCCACCAAGTAGTGGTTCTCGAAGAGGAATGCAGCCGGCAGTGGGCCCTTCCCCTAATTAGCAGGAGGCACAGGCCAGCTAGAGCCAGCACAGGCAGGCAGGGGTGGGGCAGGCCTCGAGCTGCCCATTCAGAGACGATCCGAGGCACTAGTTAGTAGTAGACTCACTGGGTTTCTGTTGGTGAAAGTACTGGCTCTATAGCCCAGCACAGATGCCAGCTGAGGGAATGGGAGGAGAGGGGGGTGGAATTAACTCATCCAGAAAGTGCACAAAGCCCTGGGTTTGATCCCAAGAGTGGTGGCACAGAATTGTGATCCCAGAACTTGTGATGTGAAAGCTAAGGGATCAGAGACTCAGTTCTCCTTACTGAATTGGAGGCCAGCCTAGGCTGCACGAGACCCTGTAACCTGTCAGTGACAAACAGGGTCTGGGAGATGGCTTGGTTAGTTAGTGCTTGGTGCGACTTGAATTCAGATTCCCAGCACACAACTTAAGGAAAAAAAAAAGCTGGTATTTGGCCTGGTGTTTGGGGTGCCCTGCATTGTAATCCCAGCCCTGGGGAGATGGGCACAGGAGGGCCCCTACAGCTCACTGACCATAGTCTCACGGGCTCTGTGAGCTTCAGGCTCCCGGGAATCCTGTCTCAAAATAAATAAGTGAGCAAATAAATAAATAAGGCAGACAACAGCAGAGAAGGTACCTGAAAGCACCAACGGCCTCCACATGCACACACAAACAGCCACACTTGTGTGCACACACACACAAACAGCCACACCTGTGTGCACCCACCCAC
>NW_026596091.1:3161995-3234629 GCF_907164565.1 Psammomys obesus | reverse complement strand
GTGTGCACACCCACCCACACCCACACACCTGTGTGCACACCCACCCACACCCACACACCGGTGCGCACACCCATGAAATGCATGCAAACACAAACCAGATGGGCAGCCCATTTGTTCCTCTGGACAAGACTAGAACACAGAGCCATAGTGTTTGCCTGCGGAGCATCTAGTTTCTCCCTTTCAGCAGCAACCGGAACGACTGGCGAGAAGGAGCAGCATCCAGTCGCTGTGTAGGGACGAATGTAAACTGGAGAAACCCCCTCAGCACAGTGTGAGCCTTGTACCCAGCAGGCAGCCCGCCTATTCTGTGAGTGACATTCTCCAGGCCCCGTGGGCTTGCTCGCCCATCACGTCCTGATTCGTAGGGAGGTTGCATTCAAGAAGGACGGTTTGAAAATGAGGAGATTTAAAATCTGTCTTGAGACTGGTCCTTCAGAGGACGAGTCCACCTCCCTGTCCCTACCACCTCAGCCTCCTGTTTGCCACACTTGGGGTTCGCGTCCCCTAAAAGGCATGTCTTCATTCAGAAAGCCAGTTGTATCTCTGGAAGTTTGCTTTCCTGGGGCCGAGTAAGTGAGCTGGCCTCTGAGAAGTGTGGCTCTGAGGCTCTGGGGTGTGCGAAGGTGGCTGATGGCCCAGTTATTCCCGGTCCTGGGGGAGGCAGCCTGAATGAGGCCTTTCCTCGGGAGTGGCCTACATCCCAGTTCCCTCAGCACACCAAGGAATGGGCGGGCGCATTGCTGTCCTCAGAGAGCTGTGCAGTCAGTGAACTGCCCACCGTTTTCTTAATGAGGACCAGCTAGCGAAACAGAGGGCCCTTTTTTATTTACTTGCTTGCTTATTCGTTCATTTGTTTATTTTACTACCCATAATAAAGTGTCTTTTTTTTTTTTCTCCTTGAGCTATGAGGGAGCAGCATATACCAGCATGATTTTGTTTTTTCTAATAATAAGGTGGAGGGGGCTGGGAATGTAGCCTGGTTACTAGAGTGTTAGCCTAGCAGGCACCAAGCTTTGGGTTCATTTTATGCGCTGCATAAAATGGGGCGTATGTGATGCAAACCGGTAGTCCCAGCACCCGGGAGGTGGAGGCAGAAGAATGAGACATTCAGGGTCATCCTAGGCTACATAATTTGTTTGGGGTGGTCTGGGTTACTTGATTCTACCTCAAAATAAATAAAACACACACACACAGGCGCATGCTTGTGCGCATGTGCACGTGCGCGCGCGCGCACGCGCGCGCACACACACACACACACACACACACGCTGCAGAAAATCAAGCGTGCATTTTCTTGGAGTGTAGAGCAGGCCCTAGAAGAGTGGGAGAACTGCCTGGAGAATACTTGGTGTGCTCTCCCTGCAGGATATGAGAGGGAGAGACGGGACAGCATGTGATTAGAGAGGGCCTTGCTGAGAGCGACACTGGCAAACTGCTGCTGTTTGTCAGGTGTGCTCTCCCCATCTCTGTCAGGACCCATTCCACTTTACTTCCTGAGAATCCTTGTCTGGATCCAGCACAAACCTTGGAAATCCCCTTCACACCTGACCTCACGCTTTACACGGGGTGGGGGGGAGGTGACTCCTGTGCAGAGGCCACAGGACCTCATTGTTTGGGAGGCATCTTCATCGAGGCTCACACCAAGGATCCTGTGGAGAACCGAAGCCAAGGCAGCCTTTGAGAACTCTGGGCTGCTAAAGCCACTTAAGGGAACGGCAGGCCACACCTGTGCCTTCTCTGTGAGGCTGCCTTGACCTTGACTCAGGTCATTAGAACTGTAGATGCTGGCTTCTCCAGTTTTGGCGAGCAGAATGCTCTCCCACATCATGGGAGTATGCTGCCCTATGAGACAAAAGTGACCGTGCAGCCACAATGAAGAGTTTTAAAATCAGGTTGTCACAGACTGTCTACACCATGCACCATAAACCCTAAGATGGAGACGAGGCCACCACGCTCACAGACAGATGGGGTGGGGATGTAGCTCATTTTGTGCAGTGCATGTCTAGGATGCATTAAATCCTCAGGGTGATCCTTAGCACCGTGGAAACCAGGCAGGGTAGAGCAATCCTCTAATCCTGGCACTCGAGAGGTTGATGTAAGAGGATCAGGAGTTCAAGGTCCCAGTTACATGCAGAGAATAAGGACAGCCAGGGCTATCTGAGACCCTGTCTCAAATATAAGTAAGTAAGTAAATAAATAGATAAACAAATGCAGAAAAAGGCAGAGTGGCTTTTCCCTTGGTGTCTCACAGAGGGGTCTAGATTACCTACACCTTGAGTTTAGTTTTCTGACCTCTAGAATCCTGTGAGAGCGAACTCTATTGTGTTAAACCTCTGAGTTTGGGGTAATCAGTTGCAGCAGTGGTAGAGACCTAATAAGCCCACACACCTTTGCAGTTGGAGCTAAGGCACCCTTTCCTGCATGTAAGGTCTAAGGGGAGCCTGGAGGTTGCAGGGCCTGTGATCTCGGATAAGCAGAGTCCCACAGCCCATTTAGTCTAGAAAATGGCCCTTGGGTACGCCGTAGATTTATGCCCCAAAGCTCACCCTAAAGATAAAAACTCCTAGTGATGACAGCAAGTCAGAGGTTGTCTGACTGATCAGGGAGGGAATCCTCCTGCTTCCCTTGGGGAACTGTGAGGACCACTCGAGTCCCTGTGAAAAGGCGCAGCAAAGCCAGGCCTGGGCCTTGCCCCACTGGTGACTCTTTCGTTGGCTCATCACCCACTTACATGGCAGGAAACAGCCAGGAGGATACAGCTAAAGCGCCTGCCTTGTCCGAGAGAACAGGCGCCGCCTGAAATTCGCGTGCGCTCATCCTCTGGGGATGAGGTCCTGCAGGTGAGGTTCCGCTGCTGGGCTTGGTACAACAGTGACAACAGCAACAGAAAAGGGAGAAAGGAAAAAAAGAATAAGTAAGTTAAAAAAAGGACTGAAGCCAGTGGCAGTCCCCAGTAAAATGTGTCCAGACCTGTTTCGTCACAGCTTTGTGGCATCTCCAGCTCAGAGCACTCACAGGGCCAGCCCCACTGAGGTGCAGTCCTGTGAGGGCAGCAGGTGAGTGTGATGGTTTGGTTGGAGTGTATCCCCATGTGCCCGTGTGTGGTGGCCATGGCAGGTGGGGGGCCTTGAAGAGAAAGCCAGATAGATGTGATGAGAGCCTTTGGGGCCCTGTCCTGGGAAACAGGGATTAATGGAGTTTCCCCTGGATGCCAGGCAGATCTCTGGAGAGAAGATCGCTCCCTATGTTCTCGCCTCCTGTCACTTGCGTGAGCACTCTCTTCTGCACACACTCCTTAGAGCGCTCTTTGCAGGAATGGGCACCATGAAGTTTGGACTTTCCACTTGATAGGTTTATTGTGATCACTAAATGAAGAGACCGAAGCAAAAAGCCTTGAGCTGTTCCAGACACATACTTTGTGTGACCGTACAGCAGCACAGCCGAGGTCACAGCTTCCAGTTCAGGTGTCAGTCTGTGGCTATAACATCTGCCTATGCTCAAGTATCATAAAGTAGCCACTTCAGCTCTCTGTTGTAGTTACCCATCTTGGGGGTGGGGCTTCATAGACCAATATGTAAATTTGTGGGCATGGCTAAAATCTGTCCCTCAGCTGAGAACCAGCCTCATCACACTCCAAGGCTTTGCTGAGACAACTAAAAGGGTTCTGGGGCTTGAAAACGAACAGTGTCCCCTCGAGAGCTAGTAACGGGGGTAGCTGTGGCAAACTGTAGAGTGCTATGCGAGATCAGTCAGTGATATTTTCCACGGTTTCACCATCGCACGTGGAGCCTGCTGTGCAGATGAAGTGCTGGGCACCAGCCAGGCAGGCTGGCACCTGTGGTTACAGGACAAGGTCAGGAAGAGGTGTTTAATGTTGGTTCCGTTCATCTTACGCTGGGATTGGAGAATTTGGCCTCTCCCTTGTCCCTCTACTGACAGTGAGGGGCAGATCAAGCCACAGAGCCTTGTTTACCTGAGTTGGTCTCCAATCTGAAAGCGGCAAGCAAGCATGTGATGAATGAGGGTCCTGGAGAGCTCAGAACACAGTGCTCACTGTCGGTGGAAGCTGTGGTCCCCAGCCATGGAAGATGGCGGGAGACAAGCTGCCAGGTAGAATCGTGGGGCGTTGGTAAAAGCCTTGCACAGAGCAAGCCCACATCTCATTAAGATGCCTCCTGCGCTAGCACAGCTACTAGGGAACTGTTGGAGCAATTACATTCAAACCTCAATTTTGAAGTTTGAAAGGGGGTCAGTGCATAATTGGCAGGAGGAGAAAAGGAGAGGGACAGCTTGAAACAGTAGGTATTAAGTGGCTGTCACAGCCATAGAGGCTGAGATAGAGGGCCAGACACTCTGGTCAGATCCCCAGAGGCTGAGCATGGGTGGTCTGTGAATCACACATGGGCCTCCTGGATGTTACATTTGGGCTTTCTTGGAATCAAAGGGATTCTGGAGAAAGTTGTATGGTGCTTGGGATGTGTTTGTTGAATGAAATGATTGGTGCTAGTCAGCTGTTTATCAAATGGATGAATGAAGGAGGAAGGGAATAAGTGAACGAGTTAGGTAGGAATTTGTATAAAATGAAGGTAATAATTTTGCTGCCTTCCATGGTGGTGGCGTGTGAGAACTGGGCAGGCAGAGCCTGGCAACAGCCTGCAATCTGCTTAAACTGAAATCTCGATGACATTTTCAGGCTCATTGGTCGACTGCGACCGCCATAACAAGGTGCCCCAGGCTGGTGGCTTTCATTGCAAGGAGCTGGTGGCCTCCGCATGGCAGCTGTTTTATCAGCTGTGGAAGCTGAGGTCTGATCGTGAGGGATGGCGTTCTGTGAGCTGTTCTTCCAGCTGTGCCCTTGTGGCCTTGCCAGTGCAGCAGCCTTGGTGTCTCTGTTCTTCAGTCAGGGCCTGACCTCTGCCACCTCTCCTATCTCAATTATATCCTTAAAAGCCCGCCTCTCGGCTGGTGAGGAGGCTCTTCAGTGAAGCACGTGAGAACGAGGTGCGGTGCAAGCCCAGCACTGGGGAGAGATGGAGACAGCAAGGGCCCTTATGCTCACTGGCCAGTTTGTCCAGTCAAATCTGTGAGCTCTGGGTTCAGTGGGAAACCCTATCTCAAAAAGAAATTTTTGGAGAGCAGCTGAGGAAGACATGTGACATTTACTTTTAGCCCCAGCTTGCTCCTTCAAACACACACACACACACACACACACACACACACACACACACACACACTCCTCATACTCACACACACAGCCTGCCTTTGAAAGCACACTGGAAATCAAGGCACTGCGTAAGCCCCAATACTGGGCAAAATCAAAGCTAGCTTTTAAAGTCGTCTGTATTTCTGGCTTTGCCTCTGAGCAGTTGTGTGAATCCTACTGAACTCACTGAAATGCCCTCCTCTTAGGATGAGAAACCAGAGGGGCCCAGGGTTCTGAAGAAATGATGAATGTCTAACAAGCCATAATATGCCCTGGCGGTGCCCTTCAGGGCTTCCGGGGTCATCCTGGGTCTCCACTGCAAGACTAGTAGACAGCTCGCTAATGTTTGTTACTTTATTCTGAAAAGAAAACAAGGTTCTTGAGCCTTCCAGAGGACGTTTTGGTGGATGCCATGGGAACCCAAGCCTGGGTCCAGTGGAGCTCTAGGGATCTTGTTTGTTTTTCCATCTTCCTTCTCATCAGCAAACCTTGCCCGGAAGACAGTGGGAATCTCATTAAGTCGGCCTCTGCACGATCGGAATATAGCATTCCCCCCGTTTTCCGCTGCAGAGGGGTTGGGGGTGCCAGATGACCAGCGGGAATGCAATTAGGAAATTCGGTGGAGTTGGAGGCACCCGGAGCTGGCCAGTTCCTGGCTCAGTGAGGAAGCCGAGGCCCACCGAGGGAGGGCCCGAGATCCTAAACACAGCGCACAGCAGGGTTGTTGACCCTCACTAAGGACACTGGTCCGACACGAGGCCTGTTTGCTCACGAGACACAATGTCTTTCTTAGCAGTGGGTCCCTTTACTGTATGGACTTTAAGTATGGAAAATGCTTTTTTTTTTTTTTTTTAAAGAAGTATTCTGCATTTCAGGTTTCCCACTAATTATGACTGGCTTTCTCCCAAGTTAGTTGGAGCTATTTTGGGGAAAGGATTTATAGTGATTTAATAAGAAAAGCCTTCTGAAAAGCCTCATAAAACTTTCTGTACAATCCCTTCTAAGCAGTGTTCTCTCTTACAATTATGTCACTAAAAACTTCCTTTTTAAAGAGCAGGACCTTTGTCTATTCATGTGACCCTTAAAGGAAGCATTCACAGAACCCCTAAGCACCAGGCAAACAGAGACTTTATAGGGTCGGGTGGTTTGCCGGGGCAGCAGAGTCCATGCTTGTTTCAGTGACCGGCTCCCGTGTCTATGGACACAGGCTGCCTTTCCGGGAGAATCCTGGCACTGCCTGCCGCACTGTGGGACTCGGTTTATAGGAGTAATTGAGTGCACGCACCTTGCATGCATGCATTATGTTCACACATGCATTACGTGCATACGAGCCTACGTGCATGCGTGTGTTTGTGTGTTACATGTTTGCATAAGAGCATCATGTGTGTACACGTGCAAGTGTGCCTCAGTGAGTGTGTGCATGCGTGCACATGTGTGCCTGTGCGTGTGTGTATACATGTACATGTATGTAGAGGCCAGAGGAGATGTCAGGTGCCCCCTTCTACAGCTCGGCACCTCATGCCCTTGAGAAAGTCTCACTGAAGCTGGAGCTGGTCTAGAGGCCCGCAAGCACCAGTGTGACCATCTTATCTCAGACCTCCACGCCCAAGTACAGGGGGTTGCAGGTGTGCATGGCCACGCCCAGGTTTTCTTTTTTACCCTGAGAATTTCATACATGTATACCATGTACTGACATCACACCCTCCCCCACTTTCCTCCTTCCACTCTCCCCGGACAAGTCTACCCCCCAGCTTATTTTGCTCCCTCTTCCTCCTCTGCTAAGTTCCTTTAGTTCTGCCCGTTTGTGCAAGGGGCCATGCACTGGAGTGCAGGCAGCCTCCATTAGCCACGCCTCCCAAGAGTGGTTCTCCCATCTCTGGGAGCTACCAAGTACCAACAGCTCCCCGGTGAGGGTGGGGCCTAGCGAATCCTCCCCCCCCCCAGGGACAGCAACGCCACGCCCGGCGTTTCACTGCCCTCCTCTCATGCTTTGGTTCTTTTTTTCTTTTTTCTACCTCCTCTTTCACTGTTTCCTGAGCACCTCTCTCTGTCTATCTCTGTCTGTCTGTGTCTGTATTTCTGTGTCTCTGTCTCTCTCTGTTTGTCTCTCTGTGTCTCTGTGTCTATCTCTGTCTCTGTCTCTCTCTCCGAATGCTCATTACCTTGACAGCCTCACTTTCTGCCTCCTGACAGTCACATGACATCATACCCAAAGCTCATATGCACATCAGGGCTCCCTCTTTTTCTTGTTTTACAGGCCTACCTAGAGCTCACAGTCCTCCTGCCTCAGTATGCAGAGCACTAGGGTGCTGCGAGAGGCCACCGTACATGGCTTAGGGTGGTATGGCTTCCGTCCCGGCTTTGTGTGTTCCACAGTATCACAGAGAGGCCCCACTTGTTCGCCAGTACCCAGCCCCTGACGACCACAGGCCTTCCTACTCTCTGTGGCTCTGCTTTTCTGGATGCTCTATTGGAGTCACGCCGCATGCGGCCATCTTAGGGCTGCTTAAGGTTGGGGCTAGGAATACACATTCAGGGTTTCTCCGAATCTTAACCATGGCCTGGAGCTTGTTACTGTTTGGGGCTGAATAATACTCCACTGTCAGGCGTACCATTGGCTATGGCTCCATTTTGGCAGTTGTGTCCAAAGCTTCAGGTGTCTGTGTGAAACAGTAAATTCCGAGGAGCCCAATGGCTGCTGAGCCATGTGCTTGGGATGTATCGATTTAAAACGATAATACCTGTGTGGCCTATGTATCAGTTATGATCAAGCTGTACCTGCTGTGGGGAGCTGCATGGCCTCATCCGCTGATCACGAATCCTGGGACCAGGACTCCAAGCTACCAGGCTTTTGAATCCCAGGCTCACAGCGTACTGAGGGAGACCGAACGGTCAGCTGAGTGTCCTTAAGCCTCAGGGTATTTAATGCATCTCTGAGCCCATCCAGGGGGTGGGAGGTGAGAGCAGATCCCCAGCCTTGGGTTTGTGCCTGTGGACAGTGTTATGCTGATGGTGAAGATGACAGGATCGACGTTGGCGGCATAGGTGGCCATGATGGTGGTGGTAGCCTGACTGCCCGGCTTTGCACATGCTTTAACTCTTCCCAGTCCAGCAAGGCGGGCACTCCCGATTTGGTCTGAATCCAGTCTGACCACCACAGGCTCTTCCACTGAAGGCTTGGTTGCCAGCTGCCATTTTGGGAACTTTGTGAGTTGAAGCCTAGCTGGGGGAAGCAGGTCCGTGGAGGTAGGCCTGGGAAGATTTTGCCTAGACCCTGTTCCCTCATCACTCTCTGCATCCTGTTCTGCCACATGATGAGGTCTGAGCAGGTGATGGACCAGTGACCACGGACTGGATCCTCTGAAACTGTGAGCCAGGGTAAATCCTTCTTTTAAGTTGTTTATTCCATGAGTTCAGTCACAGCAGGAGAGAAGGACAGGTGCTAATGCTCAACTTTAAAGAGATTAACAACTCTCCTGGAGTCACATAGTTTCCCTGTAAAAGTCACAGGAGATGACCCTCAGCCATTCAAGTCCATAGCTCCTTACCCTCTGCCTGCCGAGCACAGGGTGCTAAATGATGATCCAACAGGGTTCTTAAGCAGTGCAGGACACATGCAATAATGACTTTGGACACCAGCACACATGGAAGAGCTGGGGTCAAGGGCAGGTCCTTAAGCCTGTAGTCTCAGGTCCGTTAGAGGCAGAAGCAGGAAGACCACAAGTTGAAGGCCAGCCTGGAAAACTTAGCAAGACCATGATTCAAAGTGAAAAGTGAAAAAGGAGGGCTGGGATAGAAAGCAGAGAAAGTCTGTTTGTCTAGCATTCACAAGGCTCTGGGTTCAATCCCCAGTACTGCCAGGAAGGAAGCAAGGGAGGGGAGGAATGGGATGGTTAGTTTTAACTGACAACACAGACACGTGGGAAGAGTCCAGCGAGGGAGTGCTTAGATTGGGCGTGTCATTGAGGGGCTAGATTGAGGTAGGAAGATGCTCCCACTGTCCCCAGGAAGAGGACCCTGTTAGAGCCAGCCGAGCAATGGCATCACTCACTGCTCGCTTCTCTTGGCTGCAGGTGTGATGTGACCAGTCCATTCAAGTTCCTTGACAGATTGTGACCTGGAATTGTGAGCCTAATGAGCCCTTTCTCCCTTAAGTTGCTTTTGTTCAGGTTTTTACCACAGCAACGGGAAACAAAATGGAAGGCAAGAGAAGTCGGGAGGCAGGAGGCTTCCGTGGTCCTCCTCAGTCAGCAGTCCTGCTGTCTGCCTGCTTGGGAGTTTACCTCTAGCCCACCTCATGCTGGCCCCACAGTCCCCATGGACCACTCACACCCCAACAGCCTGCCTTAGGGTTGTTTTCTACATTCTAGAAAAGAAAAGGGCAAAGATTGCTATTTTCGGCTGTCAGGCACAACATGAACCAGCCCACCAAGGCACGGTGCATTTGAAACACTTTCAGTTTCCATCTCGGAAGGCATGGATTTTTGACTCTGGGCCAAGGATGCTCCCTGAAACAAGGGTAACACAGTCTTGGCTTCCCCTCCCTTGCTGGAAATGGCTTCCCTCTCCCAGTGGCAATATCATAAAGCAGCTCTCTCCCAACCCCAACACATACTCTACGGCCCTGGGTCCCTTTCAGCCTCTGGGCCTTTGCCCCCCCACACACCCCCCACCCCCCACTCCCTGGCCTCACCTCTCCTCAGCAGATCCCCACACAGTCCCAAATCCAGCATTTCTTTTCATCTCTCTGTTTCACGCCATCTTCTTTGTTGAGGGCTAAGGTCAAACCACCCACCTTTGTGCCTGATGTGAAAGCTAGATGGATGGGCCAGCTGGCAGCTTGGGGGGTGTATCTGGAGCCCCAGGTTTTTGTGACCAAGCCTGTTGGCCTTTCCTTTTTAATATCTGACCAGCAAGGCACAAGGGCCGAGGGGCCCTGCAGTCAGGACACCTGGGTGTGTCCCAGCCAGGTCCCGAGGAGCCAGATTTGTGTCTGTGGCTGTGACACAAATGGAACCTGGCTGTTCACAGAAGAGAGATTTTCCCCCTAGCTTTCATGAGCTCCCTATGGTGAGAATGTGGCTGGTCCCCACCTTGGGTCTTGTTGGTACCGGGTCCCCAGTGCCACAGCGTCAGGGGCCGCAGCCTTTTTGAGTGGGGAGTTCCCGCCCTCGGGAGTCTACATTAGTCCCCAAGAGTGTCCGCTGTTAGGAGGCAGGCCCTCCCTCTTGTTTCATGGCTCTCCTTACACGTGTTTGTATTCTGCTTTTTCCCACCGGCTCAAACAGTGCAAGGGTCTGCCCAACAGCCAAAAAGGGCTTGGATTTCCTCTCTCCTAGTCTGTGAACCAACCTCACCTCCACCCTTTATAACTGTCCCAGCCTCAGGCATTCTGTTACAGCTGCAGGTCACGAGCAATCCAAATGCAGCGTCACAGGGTCTCACTAGACCAGGCCGCATCAGAGCGCAGCCTCTTACATAGTGTGGAATCTTCCAAACCCACATGGCTGTTGGTAGAGCCATTTCTTAATGGGTATAGGACTCAGAGGAGCTTGATGCTTCAGGCCCAAGACTCTACTCTCTCTGAGCCCTGAGAAGACCAAGTCTTGTAAAGGATGATTTCCCAATTAGCTTGGCCCCTCTCAGGGTACACATGCTTCTTTGCATTAGCACTATCAATCACAGAACGCGTTCACTTACATTTTCAGGAGCCTTTCACCAGGTCACAGATAGTGATATCCAGGGCAACGGACACCATGGATCAGGGCACAGGGAAGGAACCCCAGGGTTCCACCTAGAATTCCAATGGCCATGCTAGCTACGTGGCTCTGGGTGTGGGGTTTCACCTCTCTGCATCCTGTCGCCAGGGTTGATAAGTGAGTCGATTGATGGAATCTGCCTAGCCCGGAGCGGTGCTGAGTATGGAATGAATGTGAGCGAGTAGAGCCAGACAGTGATAGACTCCTGTTCCTGGTTCCGCCATCTGGAAAGTTCACTGAAGGTGTGGGGAAGGAAGAGGCCTCAGGGTGTTGAGGAGTTTGGATGCCGCCGAATCAGCTGCATTGGGCAGGAATGCAGAGCCAGTGGAATAACCGGCACGGTGGAGAAGTGGTGGCTAAGCGGGCGTGTGTGCCTGGTTTAGCTCCTGCTGTCAAAGCACCTCAAAGCCGAGAGCGACCCAGCCTGGTAGACAGGTTAGAAGCCTGCCAGCAGGGGTTGTAATGAAGAGGGGCGTCGGGAGGACTGCACGTGTGGCTCGGTTGGTGGAGGAGTGCTTTCCTCACACACACAAAGTCCCCGGTTCAGTCCCCTGCACCGCCTAAACCAGATGATGGCACATGACTCCCAACCCAGTACTTGGGAGGTGGAGGCATAAGGATCAGAAAATCACTTCATCTCTTGCTATATAGAGAGTTTGAGGCTAGCCTGGGCTACGTGAGATCGTGTCCTTTAAAGCAACAATAACCAAACCAAAACAACAACAAACCCAGGAATGTCTGGGCAGAACAGAGAAGTGAGTCAGATGTCTGCCACCTGCTGTGGTGAGAGGCTTCCTCCCCAAGTTTCCGGGAGAAAGTCCAGGCTCTCCTGCTCCAGGGAGCCTGGCTCATCTCTTCTGAGGCCCATAGGGACGTGAACTTTCCATCTTTGCACCACAGACAAAGGCCCAGAGCACAGCGCTTTGCAGAGCTTCAGTGTGCTGCGGAGTCCTGTGCCCTTCATAAACTGAGGAAGCTTCAGTAAGGCAGGTCCCTGTGGGCGTGGGCGCAGCGTGTGGGGAGAGAGGACACCACAGCCGGGTCCCCCAGGCAAGTCCTTCACACTCCTTTCCTGCAGATATGGCGTCTGATAATTCAAGTCATTTATTGACAACAGGAGTGGAAGCCACTGGCACCCTGCCCAGACTCCCTAGCATCCCTGTGAAACCTCCTGGGTCGCTCCCCGAGGGCCTGTATACTTTGCCTTTAATGGTACCAGTGCAGCCTGTACACCTACCCAGGGTGGGCAGAGCCAGGGAATGGCCTGTCCTGGGTAGCCCTCAGCCTGGTTTCCTGATACAGGACAAAGCCAGTGGACTAGCGCTGTGCCCAGAGCTCCCTTAGAATCAAGTTGGGGGCTGCCCTGAAGCCAGGCTGTATATGTTTGGGGTCCTCCACTTCCCCAGGGGGTTCTCAGGACTCACTACATAATTTTCAGGGCCCAGTGCTGAATGACAACTTGGGGCCCCATGATAAAAATGGTTGAAAATTTCAAGATGGGGACTGTAGAATACAGAACAATTACAGGGCCATAAGCAGCCGTCCACACCAGCCTGCCCATCCTGCCCCCCCCCCCACTTTCTTGGGAGCTCTTTCTTAGTAACTCGTTTGCATGTGGGTTCCTGTCCTGCTCTGGGCTTCAGTGAGCTGACATGGGGAGTCCACCAAGGTTCTGAGCAGACGTGCGAGCATCTAAGGTAGATGCAGCACTGATGCCTCCCTAGGAGGCAGCTGTGCCGCAGTCCCCGCAGCATGAGGTGTAGGGAGAGGCCAGGGCTACTACTCCAAACCATGTGTTCGAAGGGGTGATGGAGGTGAGTTAGAACAAAGGCGTGCACACTTGGGTATCCTCTTCATATGCTAATTATGTTTGGCCCCAGTGACTTGGATGGGAAAAGACCAACTTCCTTCCCCAGGGTTGTTCATAAGCAACGCCCACACCTATCTCAGGTTGAGGACTGTGAGAGGGAATGACTGATGGGGCAAGAGGAAGTGCTAAATGGTAGAGACCAAGGCTAGTCTTTTAGTAACTTATTACAGAGTTTGGGGAATTCTTGAGAATTCGAAGAATCTTAAAGATTCTCAAAGTGTGACATTTCAGAAACCTGTGAGCTGTTGGGGTTAGGGCCAGGGGACAGGGGAACCTCCTCAAATCGTCCTGTGGGATTGGTTTTCTCGTTCCTGGTTCCAGCCCACTGCTTTACTTGTACAAGCCTGTTAAACCCCCTTTCCAGATTCTTATCCAAAATGGCTGTTGTCCCTCAGTCCCTCGGCTGCAGGCAGAACTGGGCTGGTGACAGAGTCCTCTGGGAGGCAACCTCCCTTTCTTCTTTGTTATGGAGATACAGGCTCCTCACTGTTTTTCTAGAATATGGAATCAGTCCTGGTAGTAGTCCTGGGCCATGTGGTAGCTGGATATGGTCCCTGCTGGAGACATGCTGGGAGGTGACAGTGGAATGGCGTGGCTTTGGCGGGGAGGGCTTTGTTTCCCTGGGGACATTTGTCTCAGCTCTCACTATTGAGGCCAAAGCTGCGCCCCACTTTTTAGAGTGTGCTTGTGGGCAGGGAGAACAGGACTCCTTCACAGATGCCACAGACACCGCAGAACTGGGAGGGGGGAGGCTTCCCTCTGATCTCGCCAGGGGTCACGCTGAGCCACCTCTGTGATGAGAACACTGGCTGATGCTGCCTTGGGATTTTTCCTTGACACAGATCCCGTGTAGGCAGTAATTCATGGTTGCTTCACTGCCTTCAAGCACTTATCAGAAGGCACAGGTTATTCTGTGACTATATACAGTGAATGAATTTACCCAGTGCTGGAAGGAGGAAGAGCCAGAAGAACAGTGTGTTCTCCTTATTCTAGACTCTTTTAAAAGTTTTCATGGGCACCACAAGGGTCTCAGAATGCACCACTTGGTGGCCTTGTCTATGCACCGAGCCACTCCTCAGCATCTTCATCATCACAGGGATGCCTTATTATCCAACTCTGGAGACCCCCCCATGCCATCACTGCCACGTGGCATGGCCCTCCCCAGAGAGGGAGGGCTTTCCCATCTCCTGGCTGCTGTGTGGCCTGTGCATCTTCCAGGAAGATGGGAGGGACAGGACTGGGAGTGCCCTCAAGGCTTAGAGGCTGCAGGTGGAAGGCATTCCCTGACCGGCCACAGGGCTAGGCCAGCACAGGGCCAGCAGGACACAGGGTATTGTGGGGGTTGGGGGTGTGTGTGCTTTGCAGGTAGTGAAGGCCCTAGTGACACCCAGAGTGTGGGAGAATCTTCACACAGGCTGAGAGGGGAAGTGAACAGAGCTGTGTAAACGAAGACTGACGGTGCCTGTGGAGGGCTCGAGGCTCCTGATGTACGGCTGATGTCTCTGCAGGACATGTTTGCAGCCACGTTAGCAAGTACTGCTCTCAGACAAATTTTGTGGTTCCCCACTTTCTGCTCTCGATAGGGTTCGCATCTAGTTCCAGTTTTGTCTAAGAGGGGTGGGGGAGCTCCTGTGGCGGTGTGAGGTGGTGATTTTTGTGTGAGCAGCCGGTGGTGACAGGATCTCGGGCTTCAGCACCAGCCCTTGCTGACACCAGCACGTCCATGCTTCCCACAGGAATGGATTCCACGCCTGGCAGGCGAACTGCCTGGTGGCTCCCGCTCAGTTGAACAGTGTGGTACAGTTGATGCTTGCTGAGGCCATAGTATTTACTAGGAAGAGGTATGGTTTAAGCCTCATAGTCGGAATCACCCCCATTTCCTAGATTCGGGTCCCTGAGGCCTCAAGAGGAAATTGGATCCATAGTTTTAAGAAGCTGAGCCTGACGGCGCAGGTGTGTGGTCCTGGCACTGTGGAGGCAGAGATAGAAGGATTCTGGGACCCCTGGCTCCCCCAGACTAGTCTACTGTTGCGCTGCAGGCCAGTGAGAGGCGGTCTCAGCAAACAAGGAAGGTACGCCGAGGAATCCCACTCAGGGTTCACCTCCGCTTGCACCCCTCACACATGAACCTGCTCCACAAACACATGCGCACACAGCCATCACAGAGGTAAAAGTATTGTCTTTTAAAGCCTTTTGCCTGTGTGCAGGCTTGAGTGTGTTCACATGTGTGCATGTTTGCGCGTGTATGCCTGTGGTGTGCGTGTGTGCACAGACGCAGTGTGCTCTGGGTCCATGGGGCCTGGCTACAGGGCCCACACAGACTGACCTCTGCAGAAGCTCAAGCCTTTCGTGAAATGGGGCAACACTCATCCCGTGTGCTCGGAAGCATGTCCAGGCGAGGCACACCTAGAGCAGCGTGTGCGAGGCTGCGGCGCTACCACTGCACTGCATTGTGCGTGGAGTAAGCACACGAAGAAAACAAAAACAAAGCTAGGTGTCTTGAGTACAGATGCAGTTCCATCCACGAATGATTGCATCTTCAGACGTGAGTCTGTGGGCAGAGGCCTGCTCCCCAGGGCATTGTCACTGTAGGCTGGCGTTTCAGAAAGCCAGAAAGTCACTTCTGGGAAGCGTGGCAACGTTAGCGGCAGGAGTAGCGTCAGATCCGCCATCTGCCAAGGCTGAAATGCCACTGCTGCCAGGACGGGGAATCTCTGTCAGAGACACTCAGCTCTCACAGTCAAAGAAGCACGTTGAGGAGTCTGAAGCACAGGCAGGTCAAGGGCTGTGCACCGGAGAACCTTTTCAAAGGCCTGGCCACATGCCTGGTTATGTGCAGGGACACACCTTGTTGCACATTTATTTATTCCCATTGCCAATCCTGTGTCTCCCTGGTGCCAGTCACAGCACCCACCATGGTGTGCGGGGAGGTGGGGGTGGGGGGTGTCTACCTACTGGGCCCTGCAGCCCCTGTTGCTGGTTGGCACTTGTTTCCAGCTATCTTCTACACTTCCTAAAGCGAGAAAGACCAGAGGTCTTTGAAGAGTGGTGGCTTTGAGCTTAACAAACCCTGAACGCAGTGGCAGGCACAGATCCAGAAAGCTGTGCACACAGCTTTGGTCCTGGCAGCCAAGCGGAGGATGTCTTTTCTAGAAATGTCAGCTGGGGAGCGAGAAGCCTGAGAATCTCAATGTGGAGCGTGTTTCCTTGTCTCTCGACTCAGGGGCTTTGGGAGTCGGGGTTCTCACAGTGTGTGTGCTGTTTGTAGCTTTTAGTTCCCTGATACCCAGAGAAAGTGAGCTGTGTCTGCCTTATTTCTTTTGGAGTTTAGGCGTGTCATTTGTGCTAAAGGCGGGCCCTTGGTTCTCCTCGTTTTGACTGCTATGAGAGGTGCTGGTTTTCAGGGTTTCTGCGTGGAGCTGGGCAGGGTTGGAAATGACCACAGGGCCTGTCTAGAAGCTAATAGGAAATGCATTCTGCAGCCACCCCCCAGAGGGAGGACTTCCCCTCTATACCTGTCCATTGAAGTGTCCAGATAGTTCTAAATGCGTACTTTAAATGCAGCCGGGAATACAGGCCTGGGCATGTAGCTCAGTTGGCAAAATGTTTGTCTGGCATACACAGAACCAGTTTTGGGTCTAAGCCTCAGTACTGCATAAGCTTGATTTATCACCAGCAATGCATAAACTCAGCACTTGGGAGGATCAGGAGTTCAAGGTCAGCCTCAGCTACATAGTACATTTGAGGCCAGCCTGGACTAGAGACATTGTCAAAAAGCAATCAAGAAAACAAACACAGATTGCCTTTGGCCCTTCTTCTCTGTGACATAAACCAACCTCCCGTTGAGATCTTCTTGTCATATCTTTAAGTGCCCCACCCCCTCCATTTTTTATCAAGGCCAGATTCTGTGTGTCCAACCTGCAATGTCTGCCATGAAGCCACCACTTCCTTCAAAGCACAGCTTTAGCCATCTGCAACACCTGGGCTCCCACAGCTGGCATGTCTCTTCCTGGGCATCTTGCCGAGCCTGGAAGCCATCCTTTTAGTAGCCCCATCCTGCTTTAAATTTTAAAGGCCTCATGGCACACGATGGAGGAGGGGCAGACTCCAGGCTGGAGCTGAACCCTGAGCCTGCCTTTGTAGCTGGCAGTCCTGGCCGTGGCCTCAGGAGTCCTCGCAGGTGACTCTGTCTTGCAGTGAATGGCAGGACTGAGCCACGTGTGTTGGGAGGAATGACCGGAGGCCAGTGTCTGGGACACAATGAGCTGAAAAAGTTTTCTGGAGTCATTTGAAGGACTATCCACAGGGGTGATGGCATAGGGCTTACCCTCCTGAGAGCCCAAGGTCTGTCCCACCAAAGCAAAGCTAGCTAGGTTGCTTGCTTGCTCCTCTCCTCCTCTCCCTCCCCCCTCCCCTCCCCTCCTCTCCCATCCTCTCCCCTCCCCTCCCATCCCCTTCTCCCCTTCCCTTTTTTTATGACCAGTAATGTTCCCCTTGACTTCCATTTCTGCACTCCAAGCAGGAATTTGCAATGATCTCAGGGCTAACTTTAGCTTGCATCCCTGCCGTCCCCATGAGGAAACTGAGGCTGCACCTACCCAGTTCGGTGCCAGGGCCATGAGCTGGGCCTGGAGCTCTGGCCTCAGGTTTCATCTGGGAAGAAGTTACTGGTGTTGGAAGTGTGGCCTAGGCTGGGGAAGAAGCGACCACAGGAGCTGTGTCACCACGGCCCCTCAAGTTTGCTGTTTGTCCTCCTGAGTTCTGGAGGTCCTTCTGCACCCTGCCAGGCCTGAGCCTCTGGGGCCCCAGCCCTCCCTTCTCCCCTCCTGCTGGCTACACTGTGACTAATCCCTTTTCCCATGAGGTGAGCCAAGACAAGATTAGAGCTTTATTAAAAGGAAATTAAGCTAGGAAATGAAAGGATAAACAAACCCCAAATGAAGAAGGAAAGAAAAAAAAAAAAACAGACCCCAAAGCAAGTGAGGTCACCTAACCCAGGTCTCCCTCCTGCTGAAACATACTGCTTGTACTCAGGTCAGGCTCCCAGCAGGTGGCCTCTAGCCCAGCTCCTGTTACAAGCCCTGCTAGTGGCTATGGTCACACTGGCTAATGTCATGGTAACAGCAGGTGCCTTCTTAGGGGTCCTGGCTTGTGGCACCAGCATGTGCCTTCCAGCACTCTGCTCAAACCAAGGCATCCTGGGACCTTTTCTGATTGTCACATTCAGACTGCTGCCACCTGCTTCCTGGAGAGGCTTGTGATACTTCTTCCCTTCCAAAACCCCCCGTGCAGGGGTAGAAACTGCGCGTTCTGTCCCTGTGACCCTGGTCCTACTCCATACTCCTCTTTCACGCACCCTCACCCCAGAACAAGTATGCTTCTCCTCTGCCTCTGCACCCTGTGTTTCCTGCCCCACCCTCCCAATGACCTCTGTTGCTCTCACCAGCACGCCCCCCTTCCTTCATTGCCTTTACTCAGCTAACCCCTACTTGTCCTAAATATCGCATTTTTAGGGGCTGTTCCCCACCCTTAGTGCATTTCCTGTGGGGATGACAAAGTGAGTGGAAATCGGTGTCACCTAAAGAAAGACTAAAAGCCAAAAGAGCCACTAATACCATCCTAGGGGCCCAACCCTTGTGCCCCAACTAATGCTCATCAGCTGCCGAAGGCCTCACAGCTATATCTTTTAATGTAGGGATTTGGAGATTTGGTTTCCAACCCTGTGCCCTCTGCCTTCCTCGGATCACAGCTCCTTGGCCTTCACCTTCCTCGTGGTGGTGACTATATACCTTTCCCTTTATACTCCTGACACAAGGCTCAGTGAGGACCAGGCCCCCATGTGTCACACTCAACCCTGAACTCCCAAAAGGCCTGGCGAGTGAGGCAAGCGTTCCCAGTGCCTGCTCTGTACCAGCTGCCACACTGGGGGCTGGTCTGCAGGGAGCAGTGGTGGAGTTTGCCGTGAGGCCTCCCATCTGTGTTTCTGGGTGACAAATCATCCATAAGGGGTACTGGTGCTCATTCTGACTGAGCAGAAGTGTTTCTAGCAGGGACAGGGATGGATGGCTTGCCTCATGCATGTGGAGGAATTCTCCCTGTCACGAACAGGGAGTTGTGGGTACTGGACAGTAAAACCGAATAACGAGCTGACACTGCTGGTGAAGCTCCTCTGCCCCAGTCTGTGCGTCTGTAAAGAGGAGCTGGCAGGCTGCTGTTAGGAGGCAGCCAAGCTAGGTGACAGAGACAGGCCGGGAAGAAGAGCGCCTTACAAGGCGCAGTTCCTTTTCATGTCAGCCTCATGGAAGTCAGCCGGCTCCTTTTGAAAATGGGAGCCAAATATTTTCAGTTTGTGTAAAATAAAATTTGAAATTCCCACTTAAAGAATATACTGGAAAGCCTTTTAAGTACACTTCTTTGCAGACTGTAAAGTGATCATTTGAGGGAGTATAGAAAAACTGAAAAAAAATTGAGAAGCACTTTAATTCCTCTACTTTAAGGTAATTATTGTAAACATTTAAATTTATCTTCTAATGGGTTTTTTGAGTACCCCAAAGCACAAAATGTTTCAAAAGATTAGATTATATCTTCTATGTACTTAATAGATTATGAACGTTTTTTACCTTGATAAATATACAGTAAGAGTTTTATCTGCTATGTGTTGTTGCTGTTTAGATCTTATCTGTAAAATAGAACAAGTCACGGTTAAGGGATGGGGAGGGCACTCCGTGGTAGGGCGCTTGCCTGGCATGCAGAAGGTCCTGGCACGCTCCCCCACTGGCAGCTGGGGAGATGGCTCAGGTGAAAGCGTTTGCTGCCCGAGTCCAAGGACCTTCGTTTGGATCCGCAGCACCTCTGGCTGTACTGGATGGACCTGTAACCCCAACACTGAAGAGGTAGAGACCAGCAGGCCCCAAGAATGCGCTGGCCGCCCAGTCTAGCTGAGTCTGTGAGATTCTGGTTTAGCAGAAAACCTGTTTCAGGAAATTAGATGGAGAGTGACCACCAGAGGAGGACCCCTGACGCTAACCTCTGGCCTCCATGTGTGGGGACATGGCTGTGTAGTTGGTCTGGTGTTAGAGCCCCCATCTCCCACCTTGCACCCCCACACACAGTTCATGCTCTCGCTTCTCCCCAGCCTTTCCACCGGACTCCCAAAGTGGTGATTGGCTTTACCCAGACTGAGTGTGAGCCAGTAAGAATCTGTCTTCTCTGTGGCCTTGTAATTTCCTTTTTAGTTTCTGTCTTGATGACTTTTTTTTTTTTTTTTTTTTTTGGTGTGTGATAAGACACTACGACCAAAGCAATTTATAAAAGAAAGCATTCAGTTTGAGGCTCACAATTGCAGCTGGTCAGAGTGTGTACTCACCGGCAGGCATGGTGCTGCAGCAGAGAGAGCTGGGAATGGTGTCAGTGACCGACAACCTCCAACAAGGCCACACCTCCTAACCCTTTCCAAACTGTTCCGCCACCTAGAGACCAAGTATTCGAAGACATGAGCCTATACAGTGCCAACCTCATTCAAACCACCACAGTTACAAATGACACCATTTGGGCAGAATCTGATGTGTGACACAGGCCTGCCCTGTTGTGGGTGGGAAGAGGCCATCCACAAGGTGATCATGTGGAAAATATTACGCCCACGCCATCCAACTTCCACAATGGTAGCTTCTCAGCCTGTCCCCTCTTGTTAGACACCTCTGTTGTTTCCTTTGTGTTGTTGCCGAGAGGCACGCGCTCCCTGATGGAGAGTTGCTGGGTCTGCCTGTGGCTCTACTGCAGGATCTCCGTGTCACAGGCTAGGAGCCATATGCCTGTTTGGGGCCACACCCACGGTGTCTCCTTGGCATCCTTCACTTAACACGTTTACAGAGAAGATCCCTGGAGGGGTTGTCTAAGTGACTAACTGGGTTAGGAGAGCCAGACCGGAAACAGAATTCAGCTTGAGAGACACACAAAAGTCTCTCATGGGACTCAACAGAAGTCATCCCTGGCAGGGATGAGCAGAGACTCAGACCCCACTAGATATGGAGCACCCTAAGACTTATCAGAGATAAGCCAAGCCACTGGGACCCCAAGGTGTGAAGGCACAGAGTGACAGAGCCTGAATCTTAAAGGGGAGGGGAGGAGACACTGCAACCTCAGTCAGGCCCTCAGCTCCCCTGCTGCCTTCATTTTCTACCATGTCCTCGTGTTGGCTAATCTGAGACCACAATCTGCCCACAGCCAGTGGTTCATCTGTCTGTCCATCAGGCCTTATGGGAGAAGGCAAGTTAGCAGAGGCCAGAGAATGGGAGACAAAGGATCCTAACACATACAGCCTTATGGCATTTTTCAAAATGTCAGTAGGATACAGGCTGCCAGGTCAGCAGAGGAACTTGGTCCTCCTTGCTGTCAGTGGGGGTAAGGTGATTATTAACAGTCATTACAACAGTAGTATTAGCTATCACGTGTTAAGTATTTTCCATGTAGAGGGCAGCGTGTTACATTACAGGGCGTTTTGCACATAGTATTTCTAATTTTTATAGTCAATCTGTTACGCACATGTTGTGTCTCAGGCACATATCTGTCTCAGGCAAGGCAAAACCAGTTTGTAAGGCTCAGCCTTCTGCCTGAGGGCACAAAAAAATCAGTAGCAGAAATGGGATTTCTACTCAAATCTGGATAACTTAAAAAAAAAAAAATAAGGCAGCAGAAACCAAGCTAGAAAGGTAAACATGTGTTTTCTCCACAGTGGAATAATGAAGGAGAAAGAGAAGAACAGAGAGAGGAGAAAGAAAGAGAGGGGACAGGAGGTGATCCTCAACCCATCAGTTCATCTGGACAGTTGTGGTGGGGTGTAACATCTGGACAACTCTGAGTGTTGTCGTAGCGTTCAAAGACTGCAGAGACCAGACTCAAAGCAGTAAGAGCCTGGGGACGGCAGGGGTCTGTGTAGAAGCCTTAGGATCTTAACGAATGACAGAGGCAAGCCTTCCTTGGAGGCACCTGCTGTCCTGGCAGCCCAGGCACCCGAAGGGGTGCTCCATCAGGTGCCTGGCTCCAGAGCAGTGCTTCCCAACCTTCCCAGTGCTGCACCTCTTTAATTCAGTTCCTCACTGTGGTGACCCTCCAACCATAAACTTATTTTTATTGCTATGTCAAAACTGGAATTTTTCTGTTGTTGTGAATCGTACTGTAAATATCTGATCCGCAACCCCCATGAAGGGGTCGTGACCCACAGGTTGAGAACCACATCTAGAAAAAAAAAAAAAAAAAAACCCGAAGCTAGCTGCCTGGAGCAGGGACAAGGGGGAGCAAGCGAGGGTTCCACAGGTACTCATTTGCCCTAAGAATGAAAGTCGAGTGCTCTGTCTCCAGTGCTGAACTCGGTAAAATCAGCGCAGGGACGCCCTTGCTTTGCTGTGGTCACATCATTTGAGTCCTTCCCGAAATGAAGGAGTGGGTCAGCCATGTTGTACTGGAGAGGTCACATGACCAGCCAGGATTCGATCTGAGGGTGCTACTGGTGCCACTCAGGGGTCAAGTGCACCACTTTGAGCCAGCCAGACTTGGAGGGGGAGGGGGTTGCTTTTTACTTCTTTCTGGGTGGAGAATTTCCTCCCTCTCCTTCCCAACTGTGCCGTGACTGAAATAGCCCATCAGTGTTAAGTATTGGCCAAGTCACTCTGATTGAAGCCTGTCTCTAGAAGGCTCACCCAGACACAACTGCTCATAAGCTTTGAAACATGAAGCTCAGGTGGCCAGGTCCCCTGCCAACAGGGTGATTTTATGTGGAGTGGAATCTGCTCTGATGCTAAAAACATCAGAAGCGTAGAATAGCTTTGACCAGGGTCCTGCACACAGTAGGTCTTATTCAGCAGAGGACCTAGGCACCCTAAGGTGGTAAGATGTAGGGTGCAGAAGCCCCATGTCTGAGGTTTATATCTTGTATTCCATGACCACAGACAACTTAGATAAATCTCTCACTTTACCCCAAAACAAAAACCCAAAATGCTCTAAAAATCTGACTATTTCTGATGTCACAAGGGGGAGAGTTTTACACCTGGCCTCACATGACGTCACAGTCCAAACTATAACCTGCTAAAAGGTTTTTTTTTTTAAGTAGTTTCAGGCTGTTTGTGGTTAAAAGTAACTTGTGTTGCCATTACAGAGGACTCGGGTTGAATTTAAAGCACCCATGTGGCAGCTCACAACTATCATAGCTCCAGTTCTGGGAGCTGCCACACCCTCTTCTGATCTCCATGGGCACTGCACGCATATGGTGTGTGTGTGTGTGCGTGTGCAAAATTCACACATAAAATCAAGTTTAAAATTTTGAAGGTTTCAGGCTGTGTGTATAATGTAGATATGAAACAGAATGAATCCTGTGTCCAGATTTGGGTTTTACCCTTTGTGCTCTCTCATGTGAACACAATTTTTTCAGCAGATGAAAAGTGAAGAATGAAATCTCAGGCATTTTGGATCAGGGATATCTGAGCACAAAGATGTTTATTATTCACGAGTATTCTTCCTTTTTAGACTCGTTTTCTAATAGATAGTCTGACCTTTTATACATGGATTTTTTTCAGCCCCTTGGTGGCCAAGAGCTCAGCTCACTCCCGTTGTTGAAAGCCATCCAGCACACCACAGCGCAGGGTGCATTTCTGAGTTATTCTAAAGCCTTCTTACTGTTGCTTATTTGCATTAAGAAATGGAATGCTAGACTCACGAAACCTGATAGGCAATTTGGTGCCCACTCATATGGAAACGGTCCGTGGGTTCTCGTCTTGGACTCCCGCTGGGCCAGGAGCGGGCCAGCCTGGCCTTTCCATCTTGCAGGGAATTCCGGCTTGCAGGTGTGTGCAGCAAACTGTCCCCACTCTGTGCTCTGCTGTTACTATTACTGAAAACAAAAGAGTGCCCGCAAACCCCAGTAAAAGAGACTGGGTCCAAGCTGGGCTCAGCAGAAGCACCTGCACAGCCTTTCTCATCACCTTGGATGGTATGGCCCTGTTGCCCAGGCCCCTGTCCACTCCGTTGTGCTTTGGAGAGAGCTGGGCAGAGTGACTGAGTCAGAGTCATCCTGGAAGGTTCTGAGGAAACAAATCCGCAGTCCATGGAGTAGCTTGGTATTGTTCTTCCTTATTTGTTTTATTTTCTCTTCACTCTGATATTAAAATAATAATACGTTGTTCTTTCTGTTTCTTTCTGACCCTTCCTGGCTCCAGGCTTGGACCCAGTTTCAAAAACCAAAAGACAAACACCCCCACCAAAGGGCCAGAAATCTCAACTGTCACCGGGCAGGAGCTGGGGACTGCTGAGAGCTGGGTGGCTTACAGGATTACATGAAGAAAGGGTATCTCTGGTCACAGTTGGGCACAGGACCATGGGAAGTCGCAAGCCATGCACAGAGAGCCAGAACAAGAGCCCGACTTTGGCTGAAATATGCCACGGGAGGGAGCTCAGGGTCATGGTGGCTGTTTTGTCTGAGTTCCTTAAGGACATGGTGCACAGGGCCAATGCCACTGTCGTCTAGAAAGCAGTGTGGGGCTGCTGTACTTACTGCTCACTCACTCAGGCACGGCAGGAAGCTGTCAGAGCCTGGCCTCCAGGGCACCGTTTGCAAGCCCAGCTGGGGAAGGTGACCAGTGTATGTGGAGAACAGTGGCTGTCACTCCATCCCACAACTAAGGGAGGCAGCCTGCTTTTCCACTTTAATCAATCTGCTGTGCCCCGTGCTTAGTGAGCATCGGCATTTTAAGGATGCAGTTCCCTTAATTTAATTTATTACGTAGTTATCCATTACGTGTGTGTGCGTGTGTGTGTGTGTGTGTGTGTGTGTGTGTGTGTGAGAGAGAGAGAGAGAGAGAGAGAGAGAGGCTTGTGGGAGTCATTCTCTCCTTCTACACCATATGTCCTAGGGATGGAACTCAAGTTGTCAGACTTCGAGTCACATGCCTCTACCCACTAAGCCATTCTTTCCCAGCCCCTTCTTATTTTAATTGTGGTAGAACACATGACACGAGCTAGGAATGTAGTTTAGTGGTAGAACATTGGCCTGCCATGTGCAAGGCGCTGCTCTGTTCCCATCGCTGGAAAAACAAACAAACAAACAAACAAACAAACAAACAAACGTAACAGACCAGCCACCCACATGTCCTTTGTCAGTCTATCCACGTTCATGTCCACTAATGACTTCCTCAGAGCACTAGAGCTACACTCCCCATCTTCCAAAGTGGAGGCCACAGTCAACGGAAAGGTATCCTAGCGTCTCCACCATCAAGACAACCCGACGCCAGCAGGCTGCTCACCCTCCTCCCTCCTCTGTGTCTAAGGTGGCTCTCGGATCTCGTCTGTCTCACCCCTTCGTGGAAGTCTGAGAAATGATCTGCAAGTAGGGAATACGTTTGTATATATCCAGGAACCAGGGATGGGCATGAGAGGGGGCTTTGTAAGGCTGCCAGGAAGATGTGAGCCCTGCTCGGAGTTGGGTGTCTGGCTGGTGACTGCCAGTCCCTGCTGGTCTGCATGGTCTCCTGCTGGAACTTAGGCCGGTTTTCCTATTTCTTTGAGATTCTTTATGTATGATGGAAGAGCTGCCAGGGTGGAGGTCAGCCTCCATAGGGTAGGGTGCCTAGGGACAGATTCATCTCTGTTTCCAGTACCTTCAGATTTCTCAGGCCCTGAGGCTGGACATCAGGGGCTGTCCCCTTTTGATGCATGTGAGCAGAGCAGGCCTTCCCAGGCCAGAGTTCACTAGCAAAGGCCAGCTGCCCTAACTCAACACAGAATATACCAGAAATTCAGTTTAACAGGGAAAGTGGTAGAGTTAAAAAAAAAAAAAAAAGCAAAAACAAAATAACAAAGATCAGAAACATAATAATTTTGAAGCAGATGGGCACACTGGGAAGTGCACGTTAACCTTTTGACACGATGATACACTGTTGCTATCATCTACAGTTCATGAGCACAGTTGATTTAATACAAAACACAAAAACCTCGTAACATTTTAGGTAGGTTTCACTTTTAGATTGGACACATTCTCAGGTATCATGGGGCATGTGTGGCTGCACACAGCCTGTGTGCGAGCGGCAGGTCACTCGTGTCTGCCATGTAATGGGGTTGCCGTGCTCTCCTACGAAGCCACAGCAGGCTCACCGTGACGTGATGGAGAGCCCTTCGTGCCTTGGCCTCAGCATCTGTAAATTCACAGGTGTTCCCGCTCTCGTCGCAAGCGTGGAATTAGAGATAATTAGAGATATGCTTATGCCACAATTTAAAATGGCAGCTGCTGATTTATTTCGCTGTTTTTGCTTTTTGCCTCCCCCCACGGTTTTAAGCTGTTTGTTGCACCACCAGTCACCATGCCTGAATTCCAGGCAGCAGGAAGGAGGAACGGAGTGTGGTACCTTGGCCTGGAAAGCAGGACTCTCTGAGCAGTCCCCAGAGGCTTTCTATGTACAGTTTGCTGGACAGAGCGTGTCCTTGGCCCCTGCCAGAGAGATTGGGAAACAGTGTCTATTCCCAGGCGAGGAACTGAAGGGATGCTAGAATGAAGTGTGTCTATCGTAGGCTGGAGGCTCCCCAGTCAGTGCCTCTGATTCAGGCCCAGAGTCCGAGGGGTCAAGGGGCCCTCAGTCATGCTCTGTGGCCCTACTCCTGTCAGTCTGCTCCTTGAGGCCATTTCTGGGTGAAGGCTTTTGCTGATTTTTCTGAGATACTTAGTGGCACTGCCATCCCCCTCCTGGGGCATTCAGATATTGCACCAGCCAGGGAGATACCTTCACCCTAGCCACACAGCATCGTTTGGGCTGGAGAAGGGAGCCACTGTGACCAGGTCCTATTTCATGTTGTTACTTGTTCCCAGTCATTTCTTGACCCTTCTCGGTTTCTCAAGTGCAGAGGTCACTCGGCTCAGGTCCCCGCCTTCTAGTCCAGACTTGCAGAGTCCTCCTGTTTGTCACAGAGTCTGTCAAACGACAGCATGCTGGAAGAGACCCTCTGACACTGCTTCATCAAGGACCTCTCTTTTAATTGATGAAGAAGGCTGCAGCACAGAGCACCCGAGCCACTTAAAGCCACAGAGTGTCTGAAGGTTTGCCTTGGTCAGCACCAGGCTCCAGGCTGTGGCACTAGCTCACGCTTTTCATCTTGTTTCTAGTCGTCTAACAGTTTCCACGGTCAGATGTGGTGGTGTGAACTTACGTTTGAGGCCCTCTGGAGGCTCAGACAGGAGGATTGTGGGTTTGATTTTAAGCTGGGCTTTGTAGCAAGATCCTATAATCAATAACCAAGCCAAAACAAAACAAAACGACAAAAAAACCTACCATCAACAACCAAACGTTGGCAGAGTTTTTTTCCCCGGTCTACAAAGCATCTTTAATTATCTCTGCTGGTCTTTCTCTTGCTCAAGAGAGAAATACAGAAAATAGATGTTTCAAGTCTTCTGCTTCCAGGAGCATGTGGCCACACGAGTTGTCTTTCCTATCCATGGTAGTTTCTGAGACTTTCAGTTCAATCCGAAGTTGCCACACACATCTTATATCCTGTTTCTTACAAAGGTTAACTCATTCATTATGCATGGTCATATGTCAGAACAGAGTGTGATTGTGCTTTCGGGTCAGAGGCTATTTGAGCATCGGTACAGTGCAGTAACAGCTGGCCTGGTGACCAAGACAGCTCCTGAGTTATTAGCAGGCCCATAGGGGAAGCCTCTAGGATTCATGGGAGAGAGGCGGTCTGTGGCCGAGGCAGAATGCCCTACATCACTCTGCTCAGAACAGTGTCCATTCAGAACTTCCTCATTCTTCCTAGAATTTCCATTTCAGGCTGAGGCGGAAGAGCATCAGACATTCAGCACGGGGCTTGCTGTATTTAGCTGATTCTTCTAGGTGACAGCCATGATTGACTAGAATTTTAAAAGCTGCCTGGAGGAGAGGGAGAGGTCTTCAGGACCTGCCTCTCAGGTAAACCGTTTTCTGGGACAAAGAATTGGTCTGGGAGTGACAGCTCCTTGTTTCTTCTGCCACAGATAAGAAAGGGGAAAAAAAATCACAGAATCTGTGGCAGGCAGGTCACCCCTCGTTCCCTCTGTGAGCCACACACGTACCACGAGTTGGGCTGCACAGCTTGGAAAATTAGCATCATTGTCTCAAATCGCTCGAGTTTGAAGGCGTTTTTCTTTCTCATGATTTCCAGGTACCCGTGTGTTTGAATAAACAGGTCCTTGAGTGTGGGTCACGGAGAAGCGATCCATGTCTCCAACGGCCACAAATGCCTCTGTGGGCCCAGGGGCTCCGGAGTGGCGGGACGGACCTGGCTCAGTGAGTGCCTGCTTGTCTGCCTTGGCCCAGCCCATAGCGTGGTGTCCAGGAGAGGCTGGCCCGGAATAAAGACAGGCTTTCTTTCCCTTGAGCTCACAGAGGGGCCCCTGAAGGTAGCGAGGGAACAGAGCACTCAGTGTTTGGGGGACCAGCCCACCTTCCCTAGTACTTTTCCACCACGACAGGCCGGTGACCTGCGCTGGCCTCGGAGCAGGTTTTACAAGCCCTGTGGAGAGGCACTGGTGGAGTCTCTCTGCACAGCGACTCAGAAGCTCCCAGGGGAGATGAGCAGGGATGTGTCTACCCAGGGTGAGCCTGCGGAACAAAGAGCCCCAGACTCAGCCGGAACATACCCGACCCTTTCTGAGTCTGGAGGTTCGAGCCGAGGGTGCAGGTAGAGTCGTTCTGCTCTAGAGGACAGCGAGGGACGGTGGTGCTCCGGGCCTGCCTCCTTGGCTGGTCCATGTCCATATTACCATCCACCTCCTCAGCCAACTCTGTGTACGTTTCTCTTACTTAAAGGATGCCTGTCTTATCAATCGAGGGTCACCCTAGGAGCACAACCTTAAAATTTGTTCCTTTGAAAAGGACTGTCTCCAGATAGTCTCGTTCTGACACCGCACTTCTCAGGCCATGTGTATCGGGAAATGAAGAGCAGCCCTGGGACCTAGATGAACGCTTCAGCATGCCCCTGCCCCTCACATCTGGGTCTTGCTTATACCCTTGTAGTGAGAGCTGTCCCCCATAGGTGCACCCATGGGTGCCAGGCAAGTACCAGGCATTTTAGCTTCTTAGCTCCTGCAGGTCTCAGTGGCACTTGAGGCTGGTTGTTATTTTCCACCTTATACATAGGAGGCTACGGAAGCACAGGGAGAGTGAGTAACCTGCCTGAGGTCACAGCCAGGAAGTAGTGGAGCCAGATCTGAACCCGGTTGGGCTGGCTGCCTGAGGGTACATTGTAAACCACTTTCTTTTCCTTAGTAGATTTAATATCCACCATGAGTCCTTTCATGGCTTACAGAGGACTCTGGACACATTGCCCTTTGACCTTCACTATAAAAGAAGGGTCGATCAGAGGACAGTCCTAACTGGCTTTGAGGTCAAGAACTGAGAACATGCAGTAGGTAAGGTCCTATGATCAGCATCATTCTGTATCCTCTGGAGGCCACCGTGTGCCAGCAGTGTGATTCTGAGGAAGCAATGTACCGTCTCTGTGCCCGACTTCCCTCATCCTGAGCGGGGCTGTCAGTGTCTTAGAACTGTCTGTAAGAGGTTGACAAAAAGGCAGATCATAGCACTTGATCACTATGTTACTATGGTGTGACTTCATTTCTCCTGAGAGCGTTGCTGTCCCCTCATCCTCTGCCCTCACCATCTGTGGAACTGTATGGTGGCCCCAGCTCCTCCGAGTATTTGAAGGGCAGCTACTGTGCATTAGGAAGTGTTGTCAGGACTAGTGTTTCCACACTATGCCTGGAAACCTTCCTGCAAATGAAGAATGCAAATGGGGCTGGAGAGGTGGCTCAGAAGCTAAGAGCTCTGTCTGTTCTTCCTGAGGTCCTGAGTTCAATTCCCAGCAACCACGTGGTGGCTCACAACCATCTATACTGGGCTCTGATGCCCTCTTCTGGCATACAGGTGTACACGCAGTCAGAGCACTCATACATAAAATAAATAAATCCTTTTTTTTTTTTTAAATAATGCAAATGATCGCAGTAGCATTTTGCATTGATTAGTTACTGGGAAAAGATTTGTTATTAAAGAACTTCAGTCCTTTCAGGTGTGGCCATTCTAAGTTTGAAGTCCCATGTATGGTCACGTTTTCCTCCCCTGGGACTGTATGATCTGGATGAGAGAATGAGTTTGGAGAGGTCCCTTCTCTCTTGCTCATAGCCATGTCCCAGTCTTGGCCCAGGCTTTGTAGGACAGTGGTTCTCAACCCCCCCAAATGCTGTGACCCTTCAGTACAGTGCCTCATGTCATAGTGAACCCCAACCATAAAGTTGTTTTCGTTGCTACTTCACAACTGTAATTTTGCCACCATTACAAATTGTAATGTATATATCTATGTTTTCCGGTGATCTTGGGTGATCCCTATGGAAGGGTCATTTGGCCCCTAATGGGCTCTGGACCCACAGGTTGAGAACTGCTGGCGTAGAAGATGCCAGGAAATAGCTGGTGGTGCAGTTTTGATGGCAAACAGCTGATCTGTTCTTAGACCCAGGCAGTCTGCTGGGCACCAGGCTAGGACCAGATACTGCTAGGTCCCAGCTCTCAATGGGTTAGCAGCCTGGACCTGTAATTCCCTGGTGTTGATGAACTGGAGAAGCTAGGCCGTATGAGGCATGTGATAATCTATCTCCAGGTCTTTGAGGGGGCAGAGCTAACCTTGCTCTTCTGCCCAAGAAAAAACATTTTTCTGGAAGTTTCTTCTGTTGCCAGTGTGTTAGAGACAGCAGGTGTGGACAGAGAAAATGGAAGCTCATTTTGTAGGCCACAGGAAGCTGATGGAAGAGAGCCATGCCCAGTAGGAGAGAAAGGCTGGGAAGAAAGGTCCACTCAGCGTAAGTCCACGGTGGGCTTGGCTCCACACAGAGCATTTGGTGCAGACAGGAGACTCACTTTATCCCTCTGCCCCACCCCTCCCACATCCCTTCATGCCAGAAGAGAAGCCTGCCCTTGCTCCTGACTGGACACGTGTGTCTGACATCCCTCTGACTTGAGGTCTCACGGAAGCAGAGTCTAGTGCCACCTGCAACCTTGTCCTATTCCAAGGATTGAGTCTGCCGGTAGAACAGACTAGCTGAGGAGCCCAGTCCAAGGATGCTGAAGAGAGGTGGAACAGGAGTGGTCCTCAGGTCTGATCTCTCCATGGAGACTGTCTGGAGATCTTGCCCCTGTGGTATTTCTACCGCTGGAAGGGTTCAACACTCAAGAGAAATCATCCCAGGAGTTCATGTCCACACTGTACCCCACCCTATCTGCTCTCCAAACCTGGGTCTCCCTGCTCATTCTTCTATGGACCAGGATGCCAGAACTAGATGTATCTGATGTTTGTCAGTTATTCTCAGCCCCCCATATCCTAAAACCCTCACCTACGTGTGACAACTTCCTTGAGCTTCAACTGCCCATCTGTAGGCTAGAAGGATGACCTGTCTGCCAGAGGCCTTGTTCACAGGAAGCAGGGCACCAGACCCTCCTGTCTCCTGCCTGAGCTGTGGCCCTCCATCCTGTACTCCCTTCCTGGTCCTCTACATCATGAGTTCCTTGAACAGGATGTGGCAGCAGGCTTTTCAGCAAGTTGATTCTTACTACAGGGGAACGGATACTCAGAGAACTCAAGGGACCGTGGATCAGTCTTCTCAGAGTTAGAGGTGCATACCGTTCGTACTCTCTGGCTTTCTCAGAAACCACCTGTTCTTTCTATTTGTGTCAGGATTAGAACACAGAATCTTGGCAGAGGAAGATGCTACTTTTAATTAAACATCCTGAGTCTCCTTCCCATTTAGGATGAATCAGTCAGTGAGCTCCATATGGCTGGAGATGAAGAGTGGGAAGCGGCTTCATAGAAATACAAACTCAGATGATGGTGGGATTAGCTGAAGTCTGGGATCCCCAGTACTAGCAGGCACCAGTCACAGGGCAGTGTCTCTCTGTGTGTTTGTCCCTTGGCTTTGACGTCACGCCTGAAGTTGGTCGTAGAGCAGAGAAATGAACTTGGTTCCAAGATCAGTGTTGGCACTGTCTCTCATGTGTTGTGTGTCCTCATGAAAACCATTAAACATCTCCGAGTCCCAGATCTCTTATCTTCAAAGTTGGAAATGCTCACAATTATACTTACTTCATAGGGTGCTTGTGAGGCTTGAATGACTCAGTGGGAGGGCTTTTGTGTGGCAGAATCCTCTCTTGGTTATTGTGGATAACAATTGTGCATCTTTGAAGTTTGATTTAAGTGAATATTAGTCAGTTCCCAGCCATGATTCAAATTAAGTTTTGTTTTGTTTTGTTTTCTAAATGGTCCAGTTTCTAGGTCATTGTTCTACTCTTACTGTCAGTATTGACGACATTTGTTCTGGGTCAGAGGCAGAGGAGTCCCCCATCTTTTCTGCCCCATGGCTGAGTGTTAAAATAGTTTCCAGCCCGCCTGGGCTCCAGATGGGTGCTCATGAGTTTTTGTGAGAAGAAAAAAAATCTTTGGAAACTGCTGTTTCAGGATGTTGGCTTAGGTCAGAAAAGGGGGGTCTGCTGTTGTTTTCTCCATGTACTGCAAGGAGGGTTTACTGCTGCTTGAGCTTTTAATTGGTTTACTGATATTTTTTACGACTTCTTATTTTAATGTTTACAGTCCCAGATGGCGACATTTACAGACTCCCGAGAAGGGACTGAGGAATGATTTAGCTGAAGTAGCAAAATTGGAGGCATTGTATGGAGTCAGGGTTGTGCCACGGCGTCCACGAGGGGCCACTGGCTTATTTAATGTGATTTAAGTTGTACGGCTGTTCCTCTCCGCAGGGGGCAGGGGAACAGATGCCCACTGTTCTCTTAGCAAGCAGGGGCTGCCCAAGGCCTTGGCAAGAACCTAGCAAAGCTTGGGGTCAACCTGGCCTGGAGTGGGGCAGCGACAAGGCGCCTGTCTAAGAGTCAGCTCTGGGCTGTGTGTACACGTGGCAGGGGAAGAGATTATCCAAGCATCTGTTTTTAAGACTGACTCAATATGCAGTCAAGGCTGACTTCAAACCTGGTCAGCCCTCTGCCTCAGCCTCTGCACATCAACCTACAGATTGCTATTCACCTCACCTTGGACAGAACCCCTCCGATAGTGCTCCCAACTCATAATTCTTTATTGGATCTGTGGTTTAGCTGAGGGTGGTTCTGATCTAATTATTTCATGCTATCAGCTGTCACTTGATAGAGGTAAGGGGGAGGGCTCCAGGGTCCCATCCTTCTAAGGGATGTGGATGAACGTGTTTAAAGTCTCATGTAAATGACCTAGCATTTGCGTCCAGCTGTCTGTCTGAATCACCTGTAAAACACAGCATTGGGGTGGTCGGTGTGCAGTTCTGGTGCCTTGGTGAAAGGATAGACCTATGAAATGAAAGTCCTGACCTGTTTAGTATAGTTGCAGGGTATCATCGTTATCAACAGTTTTAATGGATCCCCTTCCAGGCTGTTCTTCCGGTTAGCCACTTTACTGGGCTAGGCCCACATATTGCTGGGTAGTATCATCACAGTGTTCTTCACGGTACTCTGTGGCTTTGCTTGGCCAGGTGCTCCAGGCGCCATGCTGCCACTCCTGATACAGAATGACCCACCCCAGCAGAGTGGAGAAACTGGCTGGTGAGCATTTCTCCTGGGTGGTTCTCAGCATCATTTCAAGGGTGCTGACTAATACAGAGATCTTGGCCCTCTTTCTTAGCCCAGTTAAGGAACTGCTGTTTTAAGAGTTGGGAATGGAGGGGGAGAGAAGAAGACAGAGGGAAAGGTGTTGCGGTGTTGCGTACACAACACAACACATACTTGGAGGTCTGAAGACAACCTTTGGGAATCCTCCCCTTCCTCCGAGCTTCAGGGATGTAACTCTGCACCTCGAGTTTGCACACCCACTGAGCCACCTTACTCACCCAGGAATAATCTTTAACAAATTGCTAATGACCACTTCATTCTTCTTCCCTCCTTAAGTTCCATCCTTTCAATCATCTAGCATTCTGCTACCTGCCCACTACTCATCTACCCATCTACCCATCCATCTGCCCGCCTGCCTGTCTGCCTGTCTGTCTGTCTGTCAGTCCATCTAGCCACCCATCCGCTGAACCAGTCATGCAGTTAGCCATCCGGCCACTTGCTCTTCAGCCACTCACCTCTCCATCCACTCGTCCACATACCCATCCACCCATCCACGTACCTACTCATCAAACCCTTCCTCTGTCTATCCACCCATCCACAACCCACCCACAGCTGAGCTGTGCCATGCCTGGCCGGGCCCCACTCATGTGGTCACACTATGTGGTGGGCATAGATGTAGCCGTGTGTGCTGTATGCCCTTGCCTGCCAGGGTTCCCACCACCTGGCCAGCGCTGCCAACCCCTCTGGATGTGCGGCAGCCCCATCTTATTTCTCATCCATCTCTTCAGCTGTGGAGTCAGCAGGCCACTCCTCCTCCCTTCCAGTGGAGGTGCCTCAAGAGTACACAGTTGATACCACCTCTTGGCTACGAACTGCCCTAAGTACCAACTTCCCTCTGGCCTGATACGCAGTGAGCCCAGGAGATGAGCTAACATTTGGGCGAAGTGCCGCAGCATTTTCTAAATGTCATTTTTCAACACGACAATGATGTTGATGGTGACAGCGTACATTATTTAAGGGGTTCTCTACGAGTAGTCTTCTCAGGTCGGGGAGGCAGCAAGGCGGTTCTGTTCAAACTCGGCGGCAATTCCGGCTCTCATGGTTTCTTCTAGAAGAGCATAGCTTCAAGTGAAAAGGGGTGATTTCTTTTTTTCCCAGTAAAATGTATGGCTGAACAACAGAGGAGGTTCCTGAGGCCCTGGCAGTGAAGATTGCCAGGGAAGTGTGTGAGCGTGAATGGACAGTCCCCTCTGCTTGTGGCTTGCTGCACTCTTTCAGGGAAGTGGGCTGCTTTCTTTTTATGGTGCTATTCCAACTTCCTAATGCTGTCACTAGTTTATAAGGAGACAGACGCCACCAAACAGGACTCAGTGACACCCTGAAGTTTATGAAATTGCAAAAACGGTTTCATGGAAACACTGGTGTCACCAACTTGGGCCCATTTATGACATTTATGGCGCTCTGGGTGCTTTCTTTAAAACAACAAAAATCACCGCAGGCAGATGCGGCAGGTAAATTACAGTAATGAGTGTTGCTGTCGCCTGTGCTCCTCAGGGACAGCAGCTCTCTGCTCTGTCCGGATGACTAGAACCTGCTGCCTGGCCTGAGTTCTTACCTACACACTCTTCATACATCCTGATCTGGAATGCCAGAGATTAATGGAATCAAGCTTGCGATCAGCTGTGTGGCTAGTTCAAGGCCTGCTAACCTGAGATAATATGATCCTGTCTCAAAAAAAAAAAAAAGTTTTTCAATAAAGGAATGAATTTTGTTTTCCACAATGCAGTACAGATTGAAAGGCCTGACTGGAGACCTGGCTCTCTGTCACTCTGGTTACTAGCTGTGTGGCCCTGGCAGAGTTCCTGCCCCACTCTGCACTTTTTTCTGTGTCTATAAAAGACAGACATAAAAGTACTTATCTCAGGGCTTGGGGAAATAGAACTTTAATAGGAGGGAGAAATAACAGAGAAAAGAAGAAAATCCTCCTTTAAAAGGAATGTGTCGGGGCTTTAGAGTTCTCTGTTGTGTGTGTAGCGTCAGCAGATGTGGACATTGTGAGCAGATTCTGGGGTTACATGGCCTAGGTGGACCACGGCTGGCCTGGTGAGTGGCTGTAGACTTGTTTCCCCTTCCGGAATTTTGTCTAGTGACAGAGCAAATAGTCATATTTTGTGAGGTCCCTTCCCAATTAGACCAGCAAACATAGAAAGGGCCTGGGACCTGTGTTTGCCCATTGCTGCTGGTCGCAGCTTCTGTTGGATTAACTATGACAAATATGGGCTCCCTTTGCAGAGAAGCACACTTGCCATTCCTCCAGACTTCCCCCCAACAGTCCACATTGGGGGAGGGGCTAAGAACAGGGACATTCCTGTATGTCTGTGATCAGCAGTTGTGAGGTGGAGATCAGGAGTTCAGGGTCATTCTCAGCTATATAGTAAATCCAAGGCGCACATGCCTAAGGTATGTGAAACCCCGTCTTTAAAAGAAAACAGTTTTGTTTTCCAAAATCTAGCAGGGATGACTAGAGATTACTCTAAAGTACAGCGCACTCCAGCCCCTGCCTTGAATCCTGCCACACCAAGGTGAGATTTTATTAAGTTAAGGCCATGTGATTCCATGTTTTTTGTTTGTTTGTTTGTTTGTTTGTTTGTTTTGTTTTGTTTTGTTTTTTCCGGGTTTTTCTTGGAGTCATCTGTACTTGTCTGGTAAACTCCAGTGGTTACAGAAGAATAAAATGAGATGAAGCTATCTGGGCGTCCTGCCACAGGCTGCTCTCCACCTGCTGGAGACACAGTGGACAGCCTGCCAGAGGCGTGTGGGTGATGCTACAGGTCACCCCAGGGCCTTTGTAAACTATGGGCACCACTGGCCTCTGCTTCAGGGTCTGCCCTGGGGCTCAAGGGCTGTGCTTGGTAAAACCCTGGAGGTGAGAACCAAGGCCAGACAGAACTGTGATGATGGATTTCAATGAGCTGGATTGTAAAGTCTTCAGGAAGCAGCACAGCCTCGACAGGCTACTTCATAGAAGCTGGAGTCTGGGGATTTTGGTTAAAATTCCAACAACCTCCGGGCTACCCAGGAAGAAAGAAAAGTCTCTTTACACCTGATCAAGCCAAACAGAAGGGAAGACAGGACTCAAGGTGTGTAAGTTCCTGAAATAGTTAACACCCAGGAAGCCATAGCTTTCTGCTGTCCCCTGGTCTCTCTGCAGCCACAGGGAGTAGTTGCTGTCACAGTCCAGGTTTCCTGCTCAGAGCATGTCTGTGGCTACTAAGGCCTCAGGGTTCAAATGCACTTCTGTGACATAGCACTGAAACACGGACTCTGGGCTATGTTTCAGCTGAGTCAGAGAAGGACCCCCATACCTGTCCATGGGCCACGGGGGCCACGTTGGTGAAGGGGTGAGTCCATTCCACACCAGTGAGGCTTCTCTTCCCCAAGCCTAGAGATGGGTTGTCCGGTGCAGAAGGGAAGAGGCACCAAGGTGTTTCTGACTGTCATTGCCTGCCATTCTGTCCTTTATTATGTCCTGTTCATCTGATGGCAGTAGTGTCCACGGTTTGTAGGTCATGTGGGAAGAGGGAGAAGCCCACGGCTATGTGTTAGAGGAAGTTGTGTCATGGAGACCATGATCTCAGTGAACTGCTTTTCTCTGGTGTCACTCTCCTGCAAGGACACAGAACAGCCTCTAGTGTCACTGTGTTCCAAAATCATGATGTCCCGGAGCAGCCATTCCAGCCCTCACATTACCCCATCCGCGTTTGTATAGAAAGGAGCATGGTCCTGGGAGAGGAAGGCCCCAGCCCCGATTCTCCTTGGCCCTAGCTTCTCCATAAGCACACGCTTTACAATTGGCCGCTGTGTCCCCTGGCCAGCCAGCTGGGCCAGTGTCCCGGGGCAGCCCCAGGGCCTCCCCTGCCTGTCTGCTCCACATTTCTGAATGTTCCATTCTAACAGGTCACAATCAGGAGCCTGTTCCCGCTCTGGGAAAAAGAGCAGCCCACAGGCTTTTACACTCGCTGGCTAATTTGAGGTATTTATCACTATTTGGAGAGCTGTGCTTGTTTTGAACCTATTCCCCCTCTAGCTTTCAGAAGCTGCAAGTGAAGGCTGTGTCTCTGAACAGGAGGCTTCTGGGTCCTTCCGCTGCCTCAGGCAGGAAAGACCTAGCACAGCAGCTTGGTCTGTGCATTCTCCATTCCAACTGTCCAGATCATGAAGGAGGCACCCTTGCTGCCTTCCCTAAGTCCAGGCCTCATCGTATACACACAGCCGCCCTGTGGACTGCGCCACAGGGCAGGGTCCCTGACGCTGAGCAGCAAAATGCCCATCCAGCCTGGACTCAGAGTGACCGGGGCAGCTGGCTTTGATGGCTTGCTGAATGACCTTGGACCAGTTCTTAGGTTCCCTGGTGCAGTGATCATCTGTGGAGACCAGACTGCTTAGAACCTAGTCCCAGCCCTGCCACAGCCTGCCCTGGACTTAGCTGTCCCGTTGCCTTTCCTGGAGGTTGGATTACCAGTTTACTCCCTCCAGCGCTTGAGCAAACTCAGGAGCCATGCCCATGCCTGGCACATAGAAAATGCTTGATTCACCAAGCATTAGTTCAGAAAAAAAAAAAAAAGACTCCTGGTAAATCTGCTTTTCCTTTTCCTGTTCTGGGCATTTTTTTTTTTTAAACATATAAAGCCTAACCAGAGTCAACAGCTGGCCAGCAGTGGAAGCTTGGCAACATGGACAGGAGGATCTCTCCCTGGCTTGCTGGAGATCTTAATGGCCTTGTCAAGAGAAGGAAGACAGGGTCTACCTGTCCGTGTATGCTCTGCACAGTACAGTGAATGGGAGTCCTCTGACACTGCTTCTCTTCCTCCTTGGGATGCTGAAGAAGGTGCCCTCAAAACCAAGACACTTCCTTCCATCCCTCTAGATCCAACACCATCTGCCTGAGGACTTCTCATTCACACCTCCCCATAAGCTACCCCCCATCTCCCTCTCTCTAAGCCAGCCTCTCATGAACACACGAACACACATACACACTCCCAGCTTTGTTTTCTGCTTTTAGTCTCCATATGGGGTTACCCAAAAAGCCAAACTGGTTTCCCCAACTCTACCCTCCAGGGGTGGTGGATAAGTAAGAATGAGCCGGGGCTGTGTGTGGACACCCAGTAACTCCCACTTGTCTCATGGACATGGGGTGGGGACAGTTATCTTGCCCTCCTGTTCTTCTGGTGGCATTCCTTTCTCCTGAGATCTCCCTATATCCTGCCTGGTCAAACGTGGTTCCTTTGCATTCTTACGATCCTAGCCAAGGGACATGAGAGGCACAAAAGAGCAAGGGGGCAGATAAAGTGCTGTCTCTGGTTGCCTTTTTTGCGTGGCGTAGTTTCTTCATTTGCAGAGCATCTCCATTGGTGGAATTGTTGAGAATCCCAGTGAGAGGAAAGTCTTTCTTTCTGGGACTGGTCCTCCTGTTCTTGGCATCATTTGGGGCCTTAACAGGGCCAGAATAAGTCCCTCTAAGTCTCGCCCATCATCCAGCCCAACAGCAAATAAGTATCTTTTCCAGTGACAGAGTGTGGGCAAAAGATGCAGTCAAGGGTGTGGGGACACTTGTTCTGTCCTTGAACAAAGATCCCCTCAACTTACCTTGATGAGACATTTCTGAGTCACATTGTACAAAGCGAAAAGGGCTATACAACAGCCAGATGAACACCCATGTCTATAGTTAGGATTCTCATAGAGTGTGTGTGGGGGAGAGAGAGCGAGAGAACAAACACACATATATACATATACATATACATATACATATACATATACATATACATATACATATACATATACATATACATATACTTACAGGATTGATTGGAGTTCAACTATTCCAACAATGACTGTCTCTGTGGGAAAGTCCAGGAGTCCAGTTGTTGTTCAGTTAATGAGGCTGAATGTCTCTGTTGGTCTTTAGTGTATGCTGGAATCCTAAAGAAGTAGGCTGAAATGCCAGTGTAGAAGTAAACTTGCCAGGGAGAGTGAGGACAAGCAGGCACAGAGCAAATCCTTCCTTTTCCATGTCTTCTATATAGGCTGACACTAGATTAAAGGTGTGTCATTCTCCCCTCAAATGATCCAGTCAAGAAAAACCCCTCATAGGTGTACCCAGTAGTTAATTGAGTAGTAGTGGGTTTTAGTTAATTCCAGATGTGGTCAGGTTGGCAGCCAAGAGTAGCCATCACACCCGTGTCTCTTGGAGGGCAGATAGCTGTAGGATACTGATATACTGATGTCCCCTGCATCTCTTGCTAGTCATGTGGCCATGGAACATTGATGTCAGCCAACTGGTCGATGACTCAGCATTTCTTCACTGTGACAGGGCAGAATGGCTGGAGGATAAGAGCCAACCGTTGACTGAAAACCATGGCACGGTGACCACCAGCCTGCTCTTGAGTGTTCAGCCACTGTGTCCTGGTGTTGGGAAATGCTATTGTGATAGGCCAGGAGGTGGAAACACTCAGATTTCTGCTTTGGCTTCAGATGTGTAATAAAAACAATCAAGATGGCCTGAGTTTGCATCTCCAACTAGGAAAATGCCAAACAGTGTTGGCCAAGGAGGCCCATCCATGTAGAGGAGACTGTCTAAGTGGATGGCAGTGCAGCGGACAGAGTAACTGCTTGCACAAATGACTGTCAGGGGCATATGCAGGGTCTCGCTGCCCTGCAGACACGTTGCAGGTACCTGTGCCAGAAAGGGCCAGGAAGGAGTGGGCAGCTCCAGGGAGGGAGAATAAAGAGGCCATTGGTCTTGCTTCCTGGCAGAGTCTGCCAGGGTACACAGCATGTGGGAATGGGAAAGGACCCCCCCCCCCATGAGCCATCTTGTGACTCGTGCCCATTGATGGCGCTAGCAGGTGTTTTGGAGCACTGGCCACCTGCCTGCCTTCAGCCTCCTGCAGCGCAGCACCGTGGCAGAGACACAGGCCAGTTATCCGTGCTGGGAAGTCTGCCCCTCTTTACATTCCACAGCTTCCAGGGCCCAGAGTTCTGGAAGCATCTTAAAAGAGTAACTAACCATGTTTCAAGTCAACAGAGACACTTCCTTCAGCCCATCTAAGCTGTTTAGAATGTGTTCTTTTGGTTCCTGAGTAGAGACAACCACAAATGTTTCTCTCCTTGGTTTTCAGCCCATCACTCGGCTCTAAGACACCACATCGTTTCTGTGTGCATGGTATGAGAAGGATTCTTTTCTAGTGCAGATGCTGTGTGGCGGGAGCAAGTGTCAGAAGCTCTCGAGCCCTAGTTTTCTGGGGCTTAACACACGGCACATGCCAGGCATGAGGACAGGTCTCTGTGTACAGTAACCTGAGAAATGAAATGCAGAATACTTTGTCATGTTCTGAAGACAGGTGCTGAAGAACTCTTAAAACATTTTTTTATTGTACTCGAGGCTGAGATTAATACAGATATTTCTTACATAACCTCTGTCTTCATACTGATCACTTCAGCCCATGATGTGTTTAAAATATTCTGGCCAAATGAGAAATGTATAAAGAAGTTCTTGTAAAAGTGAACCAGAAACACATGATAGCAAGCATCCCTTGTCTTCGAAATGAGGCAGTCCCCCATGTTAATGAAGAAACTCTGGCAGACCAGCGTTGCCACAGCTTCTCTCTCACTTGTGTCTTGGAGGAGTTGTGTGTACCCAGGAGCCTCAGTCCCAGCTTTGCCTCTTGCCCATCTCCCTCTGGGTGAGGTGATCTTGCCTTGTGCAGGCTTGCGTTAGCCGTTTGGTGGGAATGGGATGCTTTTAGTGTCTTTATCCTCAGGACCAAGAAGCTGAGGCTCTGGTGAATGAATACATGAATGAGCAAGTGAATGAGTCATCAAGTCAGTGAATCAATGAGTGCTGGATAAATGAGGGAGGGAGGGAATGGATGCACGAATGAATGAGCAAGTGAGTAATTGAAAAAATAAGCGAGAGGGAGGAAAGAAGGGAGGAAAGGAAAGAAGTAGTGAATGAGCAAGTCTGTCAGTGAATAAGTGAATGAATGAACAAATAAGTTAATGAATGAATGAGTCAGTGAGTGAGTCAATGAATGTGTGAGTGAGTGAGTGAGTGAGTGAGTGAGTGAGTGAGTGAGTGAGGCTACCCAGAGCAGCAGCTCTGAGGACTGATGCAAAGGCCGAAAGCTGTGGGACTGGACTCCTGGTTTTCAGCTTTGTCCTTGAGCAACTCACCTCTGTGTGCCTCTGTTTCCCTTCCTGTAGAATGGTTGCTACCAGGACTGTTAGGGTTTGGATGTCAAGTGTCATCCAAAGGCTCATAGGTTTTGAATACTTAGCTCCAAGATGTTGATGTTGTTCTGGAAGGTTGTGGAACTCTCTTGAAGTGAGTCGCTGGAGGGTGGGCTTCAAGAGGTGAAGCTGGGCCATATTCTTGCTTCACCTTTCTTCTCCCTGACCCCTCACTCCCAGCAGGAACCTCACATCCATGCTTTCCTAGCATACCAGACTGTATCCCCATAGACCACAAGCCAAAATACTATCCCCCTTCCTGCCCTCCAGTCCTCTCTAGAAGGTATTTTGTCACAGTGAGCAGAAAAGTCACTAATATAAGTTCCCTTCACAGTAGCATTCTGAGACTGAGCTACAAATGTACGTAAAGCCTGTTGCATGTCATCTGGCCAGCTCAAAGCACTTAATGTGTTACTGCTGGGCCCTTAGAAACCTCACTGGCACTGTTTTGTGTTGAGAACCTAAGGCACTAAGCCTGGAACACCCATACCCAACTATTCTAGAGATAGCACAGTGCAGGAACAACTTCCCCAGCCGCTACCTTGCCCATTTTCTGCATCTTTGAGCCATTTTTTTTCCCTTGGCTCAGGAGGTCAGCCTTGTATCCACATTGTGTGGGTTTCCTGTTCCATCCTGTGATGACGGAATGGGGTTATTTTTGCCACACTGATGACTCCTTACACAGTTGTGGGGATTCAGAGATGAAGAAGGGTCTCCTGGAGACAAAGTCAAGGTTGCCTCATACCTCTCTGAAAGTTCTGGCAAGACTGTGCTCTTGGCGCTCTTCAGCAGGCGGACATGACATGACCTGCCTTCTATAGGGGAGCTGTGGAGACCCTGGGTTCACCCACCGTCATCACCTTCCCACCTCACATTAGTCATGACTGCGAAGCCTCTTTTGGCCATGCTAGCCACAGATTCTAGGTACTAGGATGTGACTGTTTTAGGGAACCATTTTCCTGTCTGTTACCTAGCCTCCTCATTGTCCTTGACTCTGCCTTCTATTCCTTTCCACCGGTGCTTCTTAGTGACAACTTTTATAATGAGACAATGAGCCCCATGAGCCAATGCCAAACTGCCCTTTTCTTTCTGTATCTCGCTTTCCTTTTTTCATGGTCCCTCACTTCCTCCTGTCCTTTCTAATCTGAAAAATGGTGGTTTTAATAGTGGGGTTGCCTGGCTGTTGAGAGTACAGAATTACCCAGTGTGTAAAGTGCGTGGTCCTAATTGGCTCCAAAAAATGGGAGCCATTCTCCCTGTGACGGCGCTGCGATGGTTTTAATGCCTCTGTAACAACAAACGGTCCAGTGACTCGGCGTGGTCAGAAGGAACAAGGGCTTTAGCTCGCCAGTCAAAGGGTCCCAGTAATGACCTATGGAATGCAGAAAATAACAAACCTGGTCCCAACTAGTCAGAACCGGGCTCCATGGGGAACAAAAGAGGTATTGAGCTGAGTGGGTGATGGGTGTGAAGCAGGAGGCTTGGGAGCAGGCACGGGCTCAGCAAGCGGCCGTTCGTGTGAGTGAGCATTGCAGATCAAGGCGGTCTTTTGTCACAGCGTGTATATTAAAAGAGGTTCAGGATATTTATGGCCCTGATCCCCTCAATGGCCACCCTGTGTGATCAGCCTTTTTCAAGTTATGTGATGTTTCCAGGAGGAATTAGGAATAAATCTTCGCAGGAGTCTGATTGAGATGGGAGAAAGCACTGGAAGGTGAGGGGCAGGACGGAGAGCAGGACTGGTTGCGGGGATCCCCAACCTTTGAGCAGCCATGGGAGCTCATTAGGAAGTTGAGTATGATACATGGCCATGCCAGGCTCTGCCTTCTTGGCCACCATCTTGCCAAGATGGCTGATGGAAAAGAGAAACACGGGCTAAGGTGCTGCTTTGCTCCTCAAGAGCTCTCCCGTCCCTTCTGGTTTCCTTCCCTCCTACCCTGCACCCTCAGTCACTGTGGTTTCTGCCAATTCCCAAAAACCAGCTTTATGCAAGGACCTGGCTGTCTTGTTTTTACTCATGGCCACACTTCCTATAGCCCTGGGCTCCGGGCTTCCCAGTACCCCCTCCATAGCACCACCAGAACCAGTCATTTACCCACCTGGAGTCTTGCTCACTACCTACAGACAATTACCCCTGAGAGAAGGGAGGGACTCCCTCGCTGACCCCAGAGCTAGGAAGCTCCTAGCACATCGTGGCATAGTGATACGTTAACTCCTGACACAGCGCCCTTCTGGGCACCGCCTCGCTCATTCTAAATATTTCACCTGTGTCCATTGGTTTAGTGAATCTATTTTACAGACGAAGAAGTTTGGGGTTGCTAGATGAAAAGGCCAGAAGAATAGTCTCTGCAGACACGTTTGCAGTATTGCTGAGTTTATTCAGTCACTGTTGCTTATTCGTTGCTTGTGATAATTTTGTGTACCAGGACACCCCTTTTCTTCCTACCTCCTCAAGACAGCAGAGAAACGGGAAGAATAAGTTTGTTTTTGTTTTAATATTTTGAGTGGAGGGGGCAGAATGTGCCTCTACACACACACACACACACACACACACACACACACACACACACACACACGCCAAACACACATACTAGAAGATGACTCATAGGAATGGGTTCTCTTCTTCCATCACCTGGGGCTCAGCGCTCAAACTCAGTGGCATTTAGTCAGTAGACTGAGTGGCAGTCTAACACCATCAGTTACAGGATGGGTGATGAGTACTCTGGGCATGCACCTCTGTAGCATTGGAAGTGGAGTATCTTCATGGGAAACGCTGTTTCCTGACAGGTGTGAATAAGCACTTTGCTTCCTGCCTGTGTTCTCTTGGAAGAAAGTTTCTTTCTGCCTATGGCCCACTGAGCCCCCTGCATGTGCTCTGGTGTGGAGAAAGTGGGGCTCTTGCTATCTCTGCCTGTCAGGAAAAGTCTCTCTGTTCTTCACCTCTGACCACACACCCAGACTCATTTAGAGTCTTTAGGTCACCCTGGCCTTTGCCCTGGCCTCTAGCTTCACCTGTGCTCTCTCAGGCTCCTCTAGTGGAGAGAGTAGCACTAGCTGGGCAGGGGAAGAGGAGGATGGGGTGCCCAGGGGTAAAGGCAGAGATGCTAGGACAAACAGGTCTGGGCTTCATGATGGCGGTGTGGTTTTAGTTCCTGAGTGCCCCTGAACCCCAGTGGCCGCAGGAATAATAATATCCAAATCAGGAGGCTGTGGGAGGATGGAATGAGAGGAACCGTACCTGGGCCAAGGAGTTGACAGCTGAAGCAGCCAATCTAAGGTTTCGTTTTTCTCATACATGGTTGTCTTCATCATTGAAGTATTCCTCCTCTTCTTCCCCCTCCTCCTCCTCTCTCTGCTCCTCTCTCTCTTCCTCCTCTCTCCTCTCTCCTTTCCTCCTCTTCCTCCTGGTGCCAGGTACGGAACTTAGGACCTCATGCTTGCTAGACCAACCTGAACCTTAGCCCTGACCCCTCTCAGTCCTTGCAGGCTCCTGTGCAGCACTAGGCAAAAAGCAATGCCGTTCCTCTGATAACAAGACCCGAGTGTGCATGAGCAGGAGTTGAGCTGTGTGTGTCTACACACCCACATGAGTGATGCTCAAGCAGTCAGATCACTAGTGATCTCAAGCCCAGACATGCTACATGTGAATGAGCTTCAGAAACGCTGAGAGAGCGAAGCCGCTTGGACAGACCACAGTCCTGTGAGTCCATAAATGTAGCATGGACAGACGCAAAGGCAGAAAGTACATTGGTGGCTGCCTGTGGTCCGGGGTGGGTAGGAGGACAGGCAGAAGTGACGGGTGGGGGTGGGAGGTTCCAGGTGGTGATGAATGTATTTTGGAATCAGAGTATGGTAATGGCTGCACACCTCTGTAAATACACAAGTACCACCATATTGTGCATTTTAAATGGGTAAATCTCTCACAGAGGCTTGTCTCCTAGGTGACCCTAGATCCTGTCAGATTGATAATGTTCATCATCGTAAGTATTACTAATACAGAAATGCATCAGTTATCTGAGAAGATGCCCTATTCTGGTTTGGCTATCCCTACCTTATGGGACATTAGAAGAAAAGATTGAAACTTGAAGTCAGCAAAGTCCTTGATTTGAGGAGAGATGGTTCCGAGTCCATTACAGAGGGTAGGGCTGACTGCTGACCGCTCAGACATCTATGTTTGGAGCTCAAAGATGCTGCACCCGGCTCAGCATGGTGGCCATCTTCAGGGAGTGTATGGCAGATTGGGCTGAAAACCTAACCAGGGTTCCTGGAGGCTCTGGCTGCCTACGGCTTTCCATCAAGACAAGATGTGCAGCAACTGATTACAGGCGCTGGTGAGTCCCTCATTGCACAGACCCAAACAGTGGCTCATTTCCATGCACAAAGCTTTTGTTTCAGTTCCAGTGTGAAAGTGGGGGAAAGAAATCTCACTGCCAGGTGAGAGGAATCTCTTGTTCGGGGGAGGGTCAGCCCTATTGATGTGTTTAGTTCTTCAACTACAGGGATGGAGTCCACCCACATTCAGCAGGTGTCCTACCTGTCCTGGGTGAAGAGCGCCTGCAGAGACTGTGGCTGCATGATCCACCCTTGGAGTCACAGTGGAAATGGACCACTGCTCAGATGACTCAAGATTACCCTGGTGTGGTCCCACCAATAGCATCTGGACCTGGTTTTCATGCAGGGTCCATCTGTATAGTGTGTATAGTCTTTGTTTTTGCTACATTGGCACTGTGAGACAGACAGACTATGGACGGGGTGGTGGTCCCTCCATGGTCCAGAGCTTTAACCATCATGGCATCTGTTTATCACGGGAAGCCATTTTTGTGGGTGCAAACTGTCCCAAACTGTCTATTAAGATATTTCATCCGGCAGTGGCCTCCTCCAACAGAGAGCAGCATAAGTTGGGGTCTGGATTTGAATGTTGCTGCTGGCACTGCCTCACCAGCTCGGGTAACCATAGCAACCAGTCATTGCTACAACCTGTTCTGACTCTGCTGGGAGAATGCACAACAAGCTTCGTGGCCCATCTCTGCATAGATCTCACAAGGACAAAATATATGTCTTTGCTGCTTAGTCTTGTGTTCAAGGTCAAAACTCAGTCCACTTTAAAAGGTGCTGACCTTTGGCAAGAAAGGAGAGAGCAGGGAAGGTAAAAGGAGAGGGGTGAGTAGAAGGAAGGATAGCTCTAAGGCGGGGGGGGGGCGGGGCAGGGCTGGACTGACGCCTCAGCCTCAAGCCTTCTGCCCACTAACGATGAGCCGGCACCTAGACAACTGATGCTGAGGCTTCAGCATGCCTGCGACTGTGCTGTCCCCAGGAAGGAGTGTCCCCATGTGAAAGTCATTGATGTAATCGTGGGAAGTGAGTTGCACTTGAGCTGACTTTGTGATTGAATCTCATTTTCACTTTGAATCCTATCTAGTCATGGCCCTGTGGTTTTGTTGGGACATTCAAACCTCAGAAGATTGAAATCCAGCTTTGACAGCACTGTGCGGTTTTCCTGTACTGGCAGGAAGCAGTGTAGAAGACTCAGACACCATCATTCAGAACAGCACACATGGATGAGTTTTTCTCAGGAAGTAGTAAGATGTGATATTCCCCAGCCAGCCACCTGCCTGGGGCCTTGCAACTTCCGGGGGTCCATCCTCACTTTGCCAGCACCAGGCTGCCGCTTAAAACCTACACTTTTATATGACATCTGAATTTTGTTCATTGTTTTATCCCTTAGGTGCAATACTGGGCAGTTAATGGATTCCTGGTAGCTATTTATTGGGTGAATGAAGGAAGCTACAGGTAAATCAATTGGTGTGAGTTGAAGGCATGCCTTCATATGTATGGGGAAAGTAAGCCCTGGATTCCGTTCCATCAAGTAAGCCAAGCTGCAGGGACCTGGAATCCTACCAAGCCTGGAGAAGAGAAGGGCAGAGAGGTGAAAGAGTGATCTCATAATAGTTAGCGCTTGACTGTCAGCACATGCTGGAGAGGGAAAGCCAGCAGATGAGGGGAGTGAGGAGGCACAGCTGAACCTCCTGGGCAGACAGGCCCCAGGCTGGTGCATTATTTGTGAGGAAAGGGCACCTGAGCAACTGCGCCTGTGTGCACTGGGTGTGTGCGTAAAGAAGTAGCCTGTCCTCTTTTCTTTCAAGAATGATGATAGAAGAAATAAGAATTGGCATGAAATACAGGTGGGTGGATAAGTGGATGGATGGATTTGGTTGATAGGTGGGTGGATGAAAAGAGGGGTTGGATGAGTAGGTGGGTGGGTGGGTTAGTGGATGGATGGAGGGATGGATGGATAGATGGAGGGAGGGATGCTGGAGTGGGTATCTAGATGAGGCAGTTAAAAGAATGTTGTATTGGCCTTGAACAGCAGAGCTGCTCACTTCCTCAGACACCAGCTCTGCCGTCTTTAAATGGAAATGATACTACCACTGAGCCTCCCTCAGCCTGAGTGCCATGGGGATGCCCACATTAACAACCAGGCACGTCGAGACAGACAAGGGCTGTGCTGTTCTAAAGAACTGCTCTCTCCGTAACCTCTTCTTCCTCAAGCTGGAAGCACTGCCAGCATATTATGATTAAAGTCCGAGATTGAGTTGAAAGCCTCAGGAGCCCCGTGATCATTTTGGGATTCCTCCAGCAAATCTTGTGTGAATTTTCCCCCCTTCTCAGCTCCCAAGCAATTTTTCTTCCAGTGGAGGTTGCCAAGTTTTTATGGCTATTTGGTTATCTTATCCATCCAGATGGTTACTGTTAATTTATGCTGAAATAAATGTGCAAAACCTCATTTGTCATATTGCTCCAGAAACATGAGGTGTAAGACCTAAAAAACCTTAATATATAGCCTCCTGCAAGGGCTGGGGTGTGCAAGGACTGCACGCCTTCTCATTCACTTTGGCCTGAAAGCCTGCTTTTCTGCCCTTGACATTCATGTATGAGCAAATGAGGGTGTTTGCTGTAAGAAACGTGGACTCATTTTACGGCTTTTAATACATATGCTTGCCTTGGGTTACTTAGCTGCTTTTTATTGAGAAAAAAATAAAGCTGTGATTTATTACCTGATGATAAATTTCAAACACCTTTTTTTGTACTTTTTAAAACATTAATCATTAGGTATAATGTTAGAGCTGGTGACCAGAGATTTAAAGACTAATTAGCTGTGTGGCCTCGGGTCCTTCTCAGCCTAATGCAGCTGTGTCCCCATCCTTGAGTAAATACCGCTTCCGAACCCTTTGTGAGGATGGCATGGCAAAATACACGGGTGCCCTAGGAATGCGAATCACTGGTATTCTGTAGGACTGGGCCGGCAGCGCTGATGATGAAGGGTTCTCTCCTAGAGACTGGACTTCCCTGTGGAGCAAGTAGAGTCAAAATCAACCGTGGCCCTCCATGGACACTCACTGAGATGGAGGTCTCAGTTTCTGAAACTCCTCTTCTGTCTTTTGGGAACTTCTCAAGTGGAAAGTTACCAAAGTTCTAATAGAAGCCAGCGTTTCCACGTGATGATTCATAGGGCTGACCCTTTCTAAAAGTCAGATGTCTCTGGCTGTGGTCCAGAGGCCAGGCTATGGGACAGTTTCATGTGGTAGACAGTTATATATTCCCTTGGGTACCAAAGGCACCAAGTACTGAGTAGGTGATTCATGATGGCTTCGATAAAAAGGATGCTTGCTTCTAGGGCTAGGCCCAACCAAGTTCGGTTATAATGTGTCACTTCCTGCGAGGCCTTTAAGACTTCCGGTCAAGGCTTGCAACTGTGAATACTGTGGTTTCAAAAGAAACTATCTTCTAAGTGGAGCCTTTTGGGTTTTTATTGGTGCTATCTTGTTAGGGGTTCTGTTTGTTTGTTTTTAATTTTATGAACTATTCCTTAAAAAAAAAAAAAAAAACATGCTGAAGGGGCTCTAGCCAGCCTGAGCCTGGCAGGCCCCATCCTTCTCCCCCACTCCCCCCGTCTTGCTAAGAACCGTTAGATTACATTCCTAAAGCTAGTCCCCAAGGTCCATTCCCTGATTTGTCCACTTCCTCCTTCTGAGGCTGACTACCAGTGTCCAGCTATCACAGTATTCAGGCCCAGCCATCAGAAGCTCCTTTGGCTCACCTGATTAACACGCCCAATTAAAATGAAACACCTCATCTTAACACAGGGTTTCCCCTTTACCTTTATAAACTGCCATTTGCCTATGGGTCACATCTGTCTCCTCTCTATCCAGAAGTAGTCCCTTGTCCCCACAGACAAATACCTCTTTCCCCTCTCTCATGCCCCTTTCTCCCTCATGTTCCCTTCCCCTTCTCCCTCATCCTCTATCTTTGCCTCTTATTCCCTATCCTTTGTCCCTCTGGGGCAAAAAAAAAAATCTCCTTTGCGCTGAGAACTTTGTCTTGAGGTGTCTTGAGCCAACTCCAAAGTTTTCTACACATGCAAAAAAAAAAAAAAAAAAAAAAAAAAAAAAAAAAAAAAAAAAAAAAAAGATAACAAACCAAAATTAACCAGACCCAATTCCGTGAATTTCTATACAGTTGGAATAGGCATTTGGAATGGAACGGAAGCTCTGGAGCTTCACATTAAATTTTACAGTTTTAATATTCAATGTATTTTATGTTTTTATCCACCACCAGAAACAAGAAGAATAAGACAACAGAATGTTGCCATCTTGCTTAACTGTTTTACGTGTTGGTCTTGTTTTTTATTCTCTGCCATGAAAATTGGTGGGTTCTTATTTCCAAGGCAGCTTTTCTGGTTCCGTGGGACTAAGAATAGTGATGAAGCCTGGGACTGAAGGACTAAGAGGGTAGTGCCAGACCCCACCATGAGTTTCAGAGGCATTTCTTAGCGTTTGAACGTCGCCTGTGTTTTCTTTGCTCTTGGGTGATCAAGGCATGGTTATTGACTGAGCTATTAAAAGCATTGTCTGAATCTGAGGCACTAAATGAACTGTCTTGGATCCCATGATGATCTTTACACGTGAAGCAGACAAGTTGAGATGGGACTCAAATCAGTACAGCTCTGGATTTCTTCTTTCTGTACAGAATGGCCATTTTCCAGAGAGCTCCAAAGACATATTTCCTTTTGTATGTTCTTCAAGGTGTTTGTCTGCACGTAAGTCGTGCTGTCCTTCCACGAGAGCGTCACACTGGAGGGTGGGGCTGTCATTCTGCATTTCCTGCCCTTAGCTGCCAGCAGAAGTGTGAATTTCGTGTTGAATTTGGCAACAGTGTGGTCATGTTTTCTGCCTCTCACCTCCCTGCCTGGTGTCCAGGGCCCCTTATGATTCTCAAAAGACACTATAACAGAGAGTCGGTTACTTGTGTGGGTGTGAGCTGGGGTCCCTCTGTGTGCTTCTGGCACCCCAGTCTGGTTGGCAGAGGTAGCGTGCTGAGACCCTCTGGCCCTGTTCTCCCATTTGCAAGCATTCTGAAGCCCGGCCATGGCTGGTGGGTTCTGGAGGGACAGCTTGCTGTTACAAACCAGGTGCTGACAGAGTGCTAGCCCTGGAGTCCGTGGCCACTAATGTTTGCAGGTGCACTGATGGACTTATCCTCACAGCTCTCCACGGCAGCCCCTGTGCTGACCATGTGATCGATGGAGACACCAACTCAGGGGGAAGCTAAGCAACCCACCGTTGTCCCTACACCATACAGAAAAAAGTAGATGCCCCAGTGTACGAATGCAGGCAACCAGTACACATGCGTGAACACACACGGACACACACACAGATCTTTAAGATATTCCAAAAAAACCTTCAGATTCATGCAAAAAGAAAACCTTAAAAGCCCTTGGCTGTATGATTTCTAATAAGACACTGTCTAAACACTGCACAGGAAGACAAAAATGGAGGCTTAATTAAATACATTGTTACAAGTGTATTTTAAAAAATGGACAGATGCTTTTTACTGCTGTTAGGTGTGTTTGTTTTGAGACAGGCCAGCTCTTGAAATCTTGAAATCTTGAATCAGCTCTTGAAAACTCTCCTCTGACCCCCAAGCAAATGCTGTGGCATAGGCACACTCCCACACAAACACACAGTAATACTATATAATTAAAACATAACTGCTTAGACATGTACAATTCTTCTTATATCTAGGCCCATTAAAAAGTGAACCTGACTGGGTAGAGAGGTCAGTCAGTGAAGTGCTTACAGTGCGAGGCCCTGAGTTTGATCCCCAGAACCCATGTAACAAGGCCAGGTGAGGTAGCGTGCTTTTGTGATTCCAGCACCGGGGAGGTAGAGACCAGCGGGTTCCTCAACAAGTTCCAGGCCACTGAGAGGCCCTGTCCAAAAAAACACAAGGTAGACACTATAGTGAGAATATAGTCGGTTTCTTTAAAACCCAGTTATGTTGTGTGAATGTGTTTTTGTTTTTGTCAACCCAGGGGCTGCTTCAGACTGTCCACAGCCATTTACTATGATTGTCTCATGCACTAGCAGGGGTATGATTTTTGCCAGCTGAGGAGAGTTGACATCTGGGAACTTTTTAGAGAGGCGTTAGAAAGGATTGGGGTGGAATAAGGGTTAGAGGGTGGGAGATATAAGAATCCAATAAGCTAGAAAAACCATGCCAACCGCTGGTGCCCCACACTAGGCTCCACTTGTAGGCACTATTTTTTTAATCTATTTTATTTAGGTTCTTACACCTTCTACCCTCTTCACCCCAGTCTCTTCCAACCCCCCAATACTAGGTAGGTAAGAAAAAAAGTTAGAGGGGAAGGAGATATCGATCTCTTTAGAGCACTTCCTGCAGATTAGAGCTGTTGCGTTCCTTGGGACAAGTCCAGTTTGCATTGTCAGGGTACCTCCAAGTTCTTCTTTTTCTCATCAGACCCTCCGCTGGGTGAGGAACAGCCCCTGGAGAAGGAGCTAGAAGGTGGCCTTGAGTCAGCACCTAGGAGATGGGAGTGGTGGGACTAGGAATCCTTTGACGCTAGGTGTGCAGCCTTCAAGTCCTGGTACCACCAGCCTGGCCCAGGTGTGGCCATAAGCAAGTAATCATCACATCTCCAGACCTCAGCTTCCTCACCTGTAAAATGGGCATGCTGTTGCCTGTCCAGCTGCTTTGCCACAGGACTCAGTTACAAAACTTGCCATTTTGCAAGTGTGCAAATGCTTGCAGTGGGATTTTCTTTAAAGTGCCTTGTAAGACCTTACATGATGGCAGTCCCGGGGCAGAGTAGTTTCATGTGCATTCTAAATCCCATTCAAAGTCTTCAGCCATCACAGGACAGCGTCCCAGTAAGAGACAAAACTCATGCACACTTGGGTTCTTGTTTTACACATGTGTCTGAAGGTGAGAAAGTCCACATCCTTGTGGTTTAGTTACTGAATAAGCATTTACTACATGCCTACCCTGTGCACAGCCCCAGAAGTGCATAGGTGATAACACATGGTACCTGGGCATGAGGGGACTCTCCCAGGCTGACGTCACCTGATTCAGAGCTGGCACTGAGAAGCTGTTGCTTCTCTCTCACACAGTCCCATCCAGCGTGCTTAGCCTTTTCTCTGCGACCACAGGGCTCTTTGACAGACAGAGGGGAAGTAACACGTGACCACGATCACCCATCACGGCCTCTGGAGTGTGTCTGCGGTGGTCCTGTGTGGGGGCAGACCTAGCGGGACATTTTGCAGTCAAGTTGTGCCCCCTGGTGATCCTCTGGGATCAACTGGGTGAATGTCACCCTTGAAGGGGGATCTGAAGAGAAGCTTATGTTAAATAAGTGAGACACCCTCCGCCCCAGCTTTGGCAGGGATTTGGGGCTGACAAGGAAAGACTATTTGTTTGCAGAGATTTGAGTGGTCCTCAGGAGCAATGCTGCTGTGCTCCCACGGAGACTGCGGGAGCATCCAGGATATTATAGAACTGTCTGCAGAATTTCTTTCTAGGCAAAAGTAGAGGGATAGGCTTGGGCAGATCTTCCGAGGCCTTCCCCTGGGTTCTCACCGTGCTACCTAATTTTTCTTTTCTCCTCCAAATAGAAAATATCTGGACATTTTCTGTAGATGCAAGAAATGATCAAACACTCTGTCTTCCTGAATTAGCAAATGGAACATTTTGCTGTATTTGCTTCAGGTCTTTTTTTTTTTTTTTTTTTTTTTTTAATATGGACCACTTTACAAATTTGCCTGCCATCCATGCTAATCTTCTCTATATCGTTCCAAATCCAGTGTGAGAGCTGCTGAAGCCAAAACTGCTTCAGGTCTTGTTAGAAGGCTACATACCTGTATGTGCCCAGGACGGACACAATGGTGTGGACGAATTATAATCGTTTTTTCGTGTGACTGCTTGACCAGCCTGAGGGATACCGTGACAGCTGGTGGACTCGGAGGTTGTCTGTGGATGGAATGTCTTGTGAGCGTCTGGCTCTTGGAGAGTCTGGCCTCATTAGCCCTCTCTCTTGCCTTAGCAGCGGAGGTAAACATTCTTCCCTGGCTCTCACCCCTGTAATTCTGAAGCTACCCGGGGCTGTGTCTTGCATACAGAGGGTGTTTAATTAAAGCTCCTTGGTGAAGGCCTCCTACAGTTAGTCTGTCCAGCAAAGGCAGAGTTCCCACCAAGCCCTTTGAATGGTAATTGGTATTGCAGGCATGATTGAAAGCTAGTTTCATTTTAAGACAATAAGCTGCATTTTTGAGAGTTGAACACAGAGTGTGTAGATGAATAGTCCTTGCACTTAATCAGGAAAACTTATCTGTTCTCTAAAGGGAGTCCTGTTTGCAGGGGAAGACCTCTGTATTTATTCTTTATTACCGGAAAGTAATTCAGCTGAACGTGATCAAACTGTCTTTAACTCAGACTTGGCCTACTAAGATCAGGATTTTTCTACCAGGTGTGAATTGGGGATTCATCCTCAATGCCTATCCTCTAAACTCTGTTAAACACAATGTGTGACATCAGTGACGAGGTTGCATTTTCTGAGCTTGCTAGATCCAAAATGGCTGCCTCAGAGGCCTCTGAAATGCCAGAGAGCAGACTCCCAGGCCTTACCCTAGATCCAGTGAGTAGACTCTGGGTAAGGCCTGGAAGTTTGTGTTCTGAACAGACTGTTCATGTACTCCTCCTGCATTATGAGTCAAGGACCATCCACATAGACCAGTGCTGGCCAAAATGGCCTCTGAGCCACCTGGGACTGTAAAATGTTGCCAGTCTCAGCCGAGCTGTATGCCCTTGGTATGAAATGAACACTGTTCTCAAAGTATCATACTCAGAGAGAAAAATCAGTCTTCCGTTAATGTTCGTTAAATTTTGTTTACTCACAGTAAAGGATAGTATTTTGGATACATGGAGTTAATAAGTGATTTGCATCAGTTCCTGCTTCATTTTCTTTTTTTACTGTGGCACTTACAGTTTCCAGTGTATGTGGCTTGCATTCTGTCTCTGTGGGACAGTGCTTGTCTCAGTCATCGAATCCCGGAGAACACGTGGCATCAGGGGAATTTGGAGTAATGATGATCAAGAACATATGACTCCCATTTTGGGACTTTCACAAACCAATTCACTTCCTTGGGCCTCAGTTTCCTCCTGTGACATAAGCAGAGCAGCAGGAACCCCTCCATTGCTTCCATTTGGAACTCAGTGGCTGAGGCCAAGCTCCTTCGCTCTTCCCTCAAAGCAACAAGGACCTAGAAGGCTCTCCCGTTGCAGTCAGGAAGTGATGCCTTCCGGTTTCCAAAGTGATGAGCTCACCTGCCCCCAGGGGCTCGTAATCTTGCCTCTGTGGTGTCCTCCCGGTTCCCCTCGCAGGCTCCCATTGCGGAATAGTCTGCCTGCATTGAAAGTTATGACCTCCCGTGTTGCTTACAGCTGTCCCCATAGAACTATACAACTTTTGTCCTGCTGTCTATAATTTGTGACTCCACTCTAGAAATGCCAGGTTAAACCGATTTGGACTAAGATGTTGGGTTTATTCATCCTCTACCTACCTACTATATTAAAAAAAAAAAAAAAAAAAGATAAGAGTATAAGTTAATGTTTCATTCTTCTAACTAAATTTTAATACTTCAGGGGAAGTAAGATAGCAGTACATTGGAGAGGGATGCAACAGGAAGCTTTGTTTAAAATTAATGATAGAGGGCTAAGGCGATGGTTCCGCCAGTGAAGAGCTTGGAGGATCCAAGTTTGATGCCCAGAACCTACATGAAGAAGAGCCAGAGGTGGTAATGTCTACTTAAAATCTCACCACTCAGGAGGCAGCTCTTTAGGGCTTGCAGGTCAGACAGCCTAGCTCCATCAAAAAACACCTCAACAAGTGAGAGAGCCTGTCTCTAAAAAACAAAGTTGACAGCGCCTGAAGAGGAGCTTCATCCAAGGTTGTCCTCTGACTTCCCCTCGCATGCATGCGTGTTCACATGCACCCAGGAATGCACGCACACGCGCACACACGCGTGAGCGCGCACACACACAATGATGGAGTTCCCAAAAAGAAAATCACATAACTCCATCCCCAAATCCCAAGAACACAGAAACACCAACCTCCTCCTTTGGGTTACAAGAAACTTATCTATAATGTATTTGTTGTATTATTGTAAAAATAATGTTTACGGGGCAAAACATTGGTCAAAAGACCATTCTTGGCTTGAATGCCTACGCCTACCACTAGGTGCCTATTTATCTCAGTGTCTGTAAAATGGGGAGGATACAAATTAGACACCCCAAAACCCCAAATGTAGGCATGAAAAAATCCCACACTAAAAAACTTTGTGCTGTATACAAAATCATTTTTTATAAGTATCTGAAATTACTTTCAGCCCAGGTGTTTAAGGTATATGTCAAATAAATTGAGCCCATGTTTAGACTTAGGTTGTATTCCCGAGCTTTATCATTTTAAATCTGCAACCATTCCGAAGTCTGAAAGGGAGCGCTTTTGTGCCAAGCTTTTGAACGAACAAGGAAAATCGGGTTTGCACTAGTGGTTTGCTCCCTTGGCAATGGCGAGGGCTGGGTGAGAGTAAGGTAGGGGAAGCAGGTAGCTCATGCCTGGCACCTCGTGACATGTTTTTATGGCTCACCTAGCAACCAGCTTTATGTTCTTCCTAAAGAAGGGATGCTTTTCATGCCCTGCAGCAGGATTTCAGGAAAATGATACAATAAAGGGATGCAGTATCAGCAGCTGTGAGGCTTGAAAGGGATGACATAGGCAAATCATAAGATGCCTGCCCGGGTCAGGCCCCGTACATGTAACACCCAGGGTCTCATTCCTCCTCCTGACTACTTATTTGACACAAATGGAGAAACTGGGGCTCAGGAATCCTGAGTAACTGCTCCAAGCTTAACCTGCTGGTAAATGATAAAGCTGAATCTATAGCCTTATCTTCCTGCTTGGAAAGCCCCTGCTCCTTCTAACATGCTCCTCTCTACAGAAGAGGTGGAGTCAGTCCTTGGATGTGCTGAAAAAAACTATACATGTAATAAGACATGTCTCATTCCATCAGTATTGAAGACCTGGGAAAGAAGGAAGGAGGGAAGAAGGGATGGAGGAAGGAAGGAAGAAGGAGAGAGAAAGGAAGGAATAAGCAAGCACTGGGGTTTAAATCCAAACCCCCCTGCTCCCTGCAAGCCCAGAATGAGGCACACCCAGTGGGAACATTGGCCTGGGAATAGAGGTTTGCATTCCTCAAAAGTCTGAGGAATTCTGGGCAATGATGAGCCCTGCAGGAGTACAGATCTCTCACAAGAGTCCAAAAGAAGCTAATTAACACCACAGTGTTAGGAATAGGTATCGCTGAGCCACCAATGAGGCGCCTCTAGGTCCAACCCTGGGATGTGGGAGCCAGGACTTGCATCATCAGTATATTTGGTTCTAGTGCGTCAGGGCTGTGGAACCCCATACTCCCTACCCCATATGTGACAGAAGGCATGGTGACACTGGCATAGCTGCCCCCTCCAGTCATAGGTTTCCAATTTCCCAAGCCTAGTTCACCTTCATAAGAGGTCAGAATGGACTCAGGGGTTCTTGTTCACAGAGCCAGTGGCACAACTCACAGGTGTGTGTACTGTCTCAGAGACCTTGTTGTAAGGCCGTCAGAGTCGCCGTAGATTCTAGAAACCAGCTTTTAAAAAGCATGGTCTCTCTGTGTATTCCCGGATGGCCTGGAACTTTCTGTGTAGCCCAGACTGGCCTCAGACTAAGAGATCTGCCTGCCTCTGCTGTTACAAAAGGCCTTTATCACCATGACCGGCCCTGGAAACCCATCTTTTATTCTTTTGACCTGTGGTCTCAGTAGTGCAGAATTCCATTTTCAAAGACTGCTGGTGGAGGGAGTGTCTCTATCTCAGGTGTTGACCTCACTCTTGCAGTTTTTTATCACAGGCTTCAGTTAAGGCCAACACATTCTAGAAGCTTAGTAAGTAATAACAGTACCTAACAGTGCTTACAGAGCTGTGCTCTGGGCTGTTCTGCTTCATCTTCTAAAACAGCCCGAATCTGTAGGTATGGAAACTGAGGTATAGGGCTGTGTCCTGGGCCCAGCTCCAGGCTTCAACAGGAAGATGTAGATGTTTGGATCACTGGCTCAGGGGATCCTTCTGCTCCCTGGGAAGCTGCAGGAAGCAGACAGCAATTTGCCCCAGTGATTGAAGGGCTCCCAGCCACTGGGGCAGATGTCTCTCCCTGTTCCCTGGGCCCCTTGCCCAGTTCCTCTCTGCCCTGTACAGTGTCTTAAAGCACGTTGGAAGCATTAACTCATCCCTGCTATTCATCTTAGTGAGGCTAGCTCTGACAGTACAATTTCAGTGTTCCTCCAAGGAGAGACAGTAGGTCACAAGAATCGATAATGGATCCCAGGTGGTTGGACACAGTTCAGATCTGGTAGAAACCCGCACCTCCCTTGTACTGCGTGCCAAGCCCCCGCTAGCACCCCCAGCTCTGAGGTACTACCTTTTGGAAGTAGCCTGGCCCTGAGGTACCTGGAGAGATAGCAGGATGATTGTCCCAACTGACCTCCTGGCTTCCTGGGTCCCTCCGCCATGTTGGGACGATAACAAAGACAGTAGGCCTCAGCCCTCCTTGTACCGTTCTTATCAGCTGGCCCTCCTTAGGCCATTGTCCCTTCATACTCACCAGGGCCAAAACTTTTGTCTCTCTTGTTTCCTTCTGTGTCTTTTGCACCTCAAATAAGAGGACCCAGCATACAGTTGTCCCTTTAATATGACTGGGTTGGGGGGAGCTTCTACAACCCCCTCAGATACTAAACTGCACATCCCCTGTATGAAATTTAGTTGCATTTGCATAGAACCTACACACGTCCTTCTGTAGTGTCTAGATTACTAGTTAACACTGAGTATGATGTAAATATTCCACGAATGGTGATTTTTGTGTACCACTCAGGGATTAATGAATAAGGGGGAAGTACCTCACTGTGTTCAGGACTGATGCAGTTTGATCCAGGGGTGGTTGGATCCATGGGTGCAGAGCATGCAGGCCCACCGTGTGTGCTGGGTGAGTGAATGCTGGCCACCATCCCAAGTGCGTGTGCAGTCTCCTGGCCTCTAGCCGTGTCTCCTGTCTTTTTCCTGTGCAGCACACGTGACATTTCCTAACCTGGACCAGCCCCACTCCATCTTCCCCCTCCCCCAACAGCCAGTCTCCCCAGATGTCATAGGAAATATCTTCTGTGAACCCTCCCTTGCCAGACTGTATGTTCTGATATATGTGGAAGCTCAAGCCTGGCCTTGAACATGGCTTCCCTCACCTCCACTGCAGTCTCCCTGGCAGGCAGTTTGGGCTGGGTTCACCCGAATTTGTCTTTCTCCCGCCTCAACACCTCCGTTGCTGAAGCCAGAGCTGTAAGCACAAGTTGGATCATATCTCTCCCCGACTCATGCCTCTCTAGGGGACCCACCTAGGTCTGAGTGAGTGCTGGCACGGTCACCTCTGTGCTCATGGTTCACTTCCGCTTTCAGCAAGACCTGGCTTTGAGGATCCATGGGGTGGCATGTGGGAAGTATTCAGGACAGTGCCGCCTCCATAGCTGTTAGCTGCTGTGTATTTACAGTGGTCCCTTGAGGGCCAATTCCAAGCGGATTGTGTTTGCTCCGTGGGACTCTGGCCTGGTGTCTGGCTCCAGGCGGGAACTTGAATGGGGATGGAATGGAGGCAAGGAGATGAAACCAGAAGACAGTGTGGTGTGAGCCTGAGAGCTCTGAGTCTGGGAAAAAACCTTGAGAGCTAAAGGTGGACTTGGGTAGGGACAGCTTCCCTAGAGGAGGAGAGGTCTTCCTGCCCATCCCCTGGGGATTCTAGATCCAGCATGTTCTCTCTCTCTCTTTTTCTCTCTCCCCCTCCCTCTGTCTCTTGAGTCATAAGCCTCTGCAGATGAAGCCTGTGACCTGCATCTCTTGGTCTCTTTCCAGAAAACCCACATGAATCCACTGTTCTCATTAATTCATAACTCAAAACAGTCTCTGTCCTCAGACAAAGTCACCCCATTGGGGTCCCAGAACCCCAGCTGAAAAGGCCTGAAACTCGGGTTGGTTTGACTCCTAGGTTGTCCCCCTAGATACAAGGGAAATGGGCAGGGTCAGTCCCGCGCCATTGGGCCTTTGTGGCGCCAGGCCGCTCTCTCTCTTAGCACTTAGGAGACACATAGGGAGACTCGGCCTCTGAGGGTGTGAGGGGCACACGCTCTCCCTGTTCATGCTCCAACGTGCTGACTTACGATGTTAAGAAACAACAAGCTTGGAAGCCTCCAATGAATAACAGCTTAGCAGGAATCTTTCCTTCCCCAAGGCCAGCAAACCAGCTCTCTGCCAGCTGACACCCCTCAGCTCTTCTCTGTGGCACAACAGAGGGGTGCACCATGCCAACCTTGGGAGAGCCTGGCTTGGGCTGTCTGGCTTCTGTGAGTGGAAGCTTCATGGTCAGGTTGGTTGGGAGCCACTGAATCCCAGTCTCCAGCTCCAGGTCCATTGTTAACTCACCCCCATGAGCGTCTGCTTTCTCATCTCCAAAATGGGCTTAACCACCTTGCAGGATTTCCGGGAGGACTGGGGATTAGCAATCGTGGGATCCGTGCATGCTAGTTACCCAGCATATGGGAGCTGTCCCTCCCTGGCCCTGGCAGCAGCTTTTATGGAGCGCCATCTCTGTGTTAGGCAGGAAAGAGAACACCTTGGACAGAGAGACAGATGATAAACAGACAAACAAGTAAATAGGCATTACGTTTGTTTAGGTAGCATGGTCAGGAAGGGGCGGTTGCGTAGCTGATGAACCAATGTGCCATTCTCAGCTCAGTACAGCCAGCCATCGCCTTTTGGTTTCTGAACCAGATGACTGATAATGCCAATCACCCTCCACAAGATGGGCTGAATCTTCAGGGAGTTGGCCTTAATAACAGAATTCATCAGACCAGGTGTATTTTCAAGTGTTCCAAGGGAGAAAAAACGGATGTGCTCCATTGAAGGTGTTAACATAGAGAACTTAGACTCTCATGAAAGGGGAGAGGAGAAGAAGGCTTTGAGGAGGGTAGAATCTCCTCCAGGAGCTACGTCAAGGTAGCTTCCACCCTTGGGTGGTGGAGACCATCGAAAACCAGCCACCTTCCTCATGTTCCCCTCCCCTCCCCCACTCACCGGTCCATCCATGTCCCTCCCCCTCCCTGACACTTGCTCGTCTTTGCCTCACTTTGCTGCTTCCACATCCAGGTCTGAGTGTAAATGCCAGCCCCTGGCCAGCCCCTGCGTTTCCCTCCTGGCCTTTGTCCCCATGAAATTCTCCAGGTGTCTCAGGTCACATCTCACTTTATTCTTGGAAATTAACGACTAGAGACTTGTCTCCTGAGAGCCTAGAAAGGAAGGTAACACAAAATGAAATTGTCCTCCCCTTATCTTCCATTTCACTTTTTGGCAGTTTGAGTTACCCACATTCAACCATGTTCCAAAAATATTAAATAGAAAATTGCAGCAGTAATTCATAGGCCTTAACTTCTGTGCTGTTCTAAGACCTGCGATGAAGTCTTGGCACCACCACCCTGTCTTTCCTGAGACAGGATGTGACCCTTTGTTCGGGTATCCATGAAGTATGTACCGCCCACCCATCAGCGGCTCGCTGCCGTGGTCAGCGGCTCACTGCCTTAGGTCTTGGGCAACTCAGTTTAAAGTCAGCCCCAAAGTGCGGAGGGAGTGGTGCTGGCATTGAGATACAGCAGAGAGACGCTGGAAAGTACTTCTTGTAGTGAGAAGTTGAAAGTTCTCGACTTAATAAGGACATGAAAAAAATCATTTGCTAAGGTTGCTCAGATGTGCGGTAAGAATGACTCTTGATGGAACATGAGGAAGAAAGAAGGCATTTGTGTTAGCGCTGCTCTCGCTCCAGACTGCAGAACTTATGGCCACCAGGCCTGAGGGCTTAGTCAAAATGGAAAAGTCCTCGGTGACAGGACTCCAAACTAGTCAGTGGAACATGCTCCCCACCCTTGAGAAGGGACAGCTGCAGCTGCTTGTTAGATGCATGGCGGAGGTCCCGGAGTGTGGAGCAAGGGGGTTCAAACTGCCACAGTGGATAAATGGTTTGTAACCAACGTTTGAAAATAAAGTGGACGAGAACGCTTTAAATATCAGCGGTAGATCACCTGGCTCGTATGTGTGAGGCCCTAGGTTCAACTCCCTTACTGAAAAGAAAGTCAGAGAATATGGCCTAGGTTGAGGATGAACGTGTTCTGAGGGGGTAGCTGCAGTGTGGCACTCTCCGCACTTCACTGTGGCTTCGTCAGACCGTGGAGTCTCAGCTTTCCCAAGGCTCCGTCTTCAAAGGACGCATTCTTGTCTCAGAGACCATAAAGCCTTAACGTTTACCTCTGCAGCCCACAGTCAGGGCTCGAAGAAAAGACTGCGTTGTTTCCTGCTAACTGTGAAGAACGACCACCTCCGCACTGTAAGGGACCCGATTCCCTGTGTCTCGGTGTATGACCTCAACACACTCTCATGGTGTGTGCACACATGGTACCTGCATACATACACTGAACACCCGCCCGTGCACACATACCCACTAGTAATAGATCATAAATGCATGTTTGTGCATACAAACACGTGTGCACATGCAGACATTGCCATGTACACACGGGCACACGAGTGCACACTCACACACACACACATTCATGGACTTGTGAACAATGCAGGGTTGGAACTCACAGGTGCGTAGCCACAAACACGGGTCCATTCAAGACCACGCTAGCAGGGACAATGGAGGAGCTCCTGGGGCGAACTGCACATGTTAACCTGACCTAGACACAGTCGTGTGTGCTTATCCTAGGGGTCTAGCTGTGACCCACCCTCACGTCCACACCTACCCTGCCTGGGATTTGATACAGAGTGTCAGGAAGCATGGGGGAGGGGGAGAGAAGTCAGCCCAGCAGAGACAGTATCTTGGGGGAGGGCTGTTGACCTGGCTTTGTGCTATAAGCCTGTGAGCCCAGAGAAGAACTGCACGTTGGGCCTCTGCCCTGTCTGTCCCATGGGGACAGTTCTGGCTCTCACAATGGGCAGTATGGCCAGTTCCTTTCCATGTCCACACTAGCTCTGTAGATGGGCAGAGGCTACCTCAGAACCCAAGAGAGGCAGCAAGAGAGGCCGGGAGTGTAGGTGTCCTGGGCCCCTTTCTGGGGGCTCCTCTCAACAAGCCCTTTGTGCCCTGGTGCTCTAGAGGATTAGAAGTTGCCGTGAGTTGTGATCAGCCAGCTCATGAGATGCAGAGGGAGGGAGGGCAACCCTAGGCCGGTTGGCTGCCAAGGAATGCTGGATGCTGCTCCATCCATGCCCAGCCACCCCTCCCCCGACTCCTATGTCTCACCCTCCTTTTCCTCTATCAGGAGCCTGGCCAACTCACCGCCACCCCCGGGGGGCACTGCTCAGGGGTACATGGGTTTGGGGGTTCACTCATCCTGCTCCCCTTAGGAGGACATGGCCCTGTAAGTTCTCCTCAAGCTCCCCAGTGTAGGAACATAAAGCAGGCTCTAAACTTACAGCCTCCTGCTCAGGGAGAAAGACGGCATGGTTAGCAGAGGCCTGCTGACTGTCAGGAGGGACTGTAATTACCTCCACTCCTGCCTACATGGGCGCCACAGCCAGCATGTGGGGCGGGCGGGCCGCCTTACATGGCGCTCGGCATCACTGGGCCAGAGGGAAATGATGAAGGCCATGGACACTCCTTCCTTGCTTCTCAGCACAGTTCCTTCCACCAAAGCAAGCAATTGCAAGGACCATGAACACACTGCCCAGTCACTCCATGCTTCAGTCTCCTCATTTATAAAATGGGGGCACTCGAAGCCTCTTCCTTGTGTGTGTTTGGGAGTCCACAGATTACCTTGGGAAGGCTAGTGGCAAATGCTGTCATGCTACCCACACTTCTGTTAAGATCCAGTCTCCACTGGCTCGAAGCCCCACATGGGACTGGCATAAGGAACATTCTAGAAAGTGTCAGCCTGAGATAGAAATGTGATGGTGCTCCAGCCGTGCCGGGCCAGAGGAAACAGCTCAGAAGTTAACTTGAGAAACTGAAGGAAATACGGTCTGTTTCGGTTTCCTGTCGTTGGCTGTACCACACTGCCACAAACTTGTCACATGTCACAGCACAGATGTCGTTCTGGAGGTCACAAGTCTGCTGTGGGCCTTATGTGGCTGAAATCCACAGGCCTGTAGCATCCAAGACCTCCTGTGTTCCTTGGTTTATGGTTCTCTTTGTCCTTAGATACGATGACAGCCTACTGGAGCCTTCCCTCTGCTCACCCCTACATTCCCCGACGCCCCCTCTTCTGGAAAGATTCTGTGCTCAAGTGACATCACCCAGCTAAGCCAAGGCCACTCCTGTACTTTTGGGTCATGTGGTTAACAGCAATCCTTCCACCTGCTCCCTCCCTCCCCCTCACCAAAGAACACTGTGTATTCAGTGTCTGGGTTTAGAGTGTTTGCCTAGCTAACAGCCACAAATGCGTTTTGGGGGAAAGTGACTTGGCTTCTTTGCCTGGGGCAGTTTCCAGCTGTTCTCCAGGAACCTTCACAGAGGCAGGGAAATGAGGCCTCAAGGCAGGAATGGCAGCTCAGACTCAGCCATGAGACTCATTGCACACAGACCTCCAGCCCAGCATTGCTGTGGGCAGCCTTCTACCACCTAAAGCCCTGTCATGTCTTCAGAGAGCATTTGCTGCATGAAACACCCTTTACAAGGCCTGGGGTGCCTGCTTCCTCCCTGTGATAGCCCCTTGACATATTCCTTTGCACAGAGAGGATTAATAACTTTGCTGAGTTCACACAGACCATCAGAGACAGAATAAGGCCTTGGGCCCAGGGACCTCCAGTGGCCCTGTCCTCCCTGGTCCTCTGCTTCTGTGCCCTTCAAGCTGCCTGTTCCAGTTCAGTGGTACTCCCAAGAGATTCATGGTAATCCCCATGGCTGAGGATAGGAGAGTGAACAAGGGATGATAGTGTAGCCAGCCTCCAGGAGACCTCCGGGCTCCTGTCCACACCTCACAGCCCTGCTGTCTATCATTAATGGAGAATTGATGGCGGTTGGCTGGTTCTAGTCCCCCAATCCCCACACAGGTAAGTAAATATTCACAGCGCTTTAGCGCAGAGATGGGGCATCATCCCTCCGTCCTTGCAAGACTGTTGTGGGGCCAGCAGACTCTGCCCAGACACTGGTTCATAGCCCTTTCTGGGTTTGATAAGCTCCGTTATATGCCTTTCTCGCTGGGCCCTCTCATTTCTACACATCTTTAGGATGACAGTTAAGTCAGAGGACAGGCAGACCTGAGGCCCCTGGGGAGGTAACAGTACTACCAGGAGCTCCAGGACCAATCCCTTTCGTACCATCCAGCCCAGGGCACAGCTCTCTGCTTGTGTCCCCTGATGGGAAAGGTATATTACACATCTGCCCTGGAAGTCCTTCCCAGTAGACTTGTCCTGCCCTTGGCGTTCTTCACACCTGAGGTATAAGGTGATGTGGTCTTGTAAGCATGGCCATTACTGTAAATTGCCCAAGTGGACTTCTCTGGTCTCATAAACATTGCAAGAACATCTGGAGATGGTCCAAGCAACTCTTTCTCCTCAGACAACCCTGAGCACAGCGAGGCTCTGAGGACACAGGACATGGAAGCAAAAGCAAATATATTTCCTGAAATAGGGCAACAGCTTGGGCTAGACCCAGCTATAGGCCCTCCCCAGACATGTGTCACCCACTGCCCAGCAAGCAGGATGAGCTATATGCATTCCCTGCCAGGCAGCTCTCCTACGGCTCCTCAGTACCCAGCCATCCCCACGGAGTCCTCCCCCATCTCCACCAAGACAGCAGCCGTAGGTGCTTGGCTGTGCTTGGAGAAGAGCCACCCTCCTGATTTGCTGTTCGGAGGAACAAAGAAAGTATCAGAGAGGTTCCACGAGAAGAAATAGCATAGATACACACACACAGAGATTGTAGACTACTGATACGGCTCCGCAGGTAAATGTGATTGCTGCCAAGACTGTTAATCTGAGTTGGATCCCCAGGACCCAAAGGTGAAAGGAGAAAAGGGAGAAAACAGTTTCCTGTGAGTTATCCTCTCTCTCTCTCTGTCTCTCTCTCTCTCTCTCTCACACACACACACACACATATACGCACACTTAAAATGTAATTAAAGTGGTTTTTTTTAAGGAAAAGGCTCAAATTCACACATATGAGTGGGTACAGGTTAACTACTATGAATGCTTTTCAGAGTGACAGTGTAAGGTACTTGCTCCTGCTACCTCTTCAGCAGCTGGAGTTCATGGGGTTCAGCAGCTAGGGGTCTGCAGAGCTAGGAGAGGGGGTCAGACAAGGCTGAGAGCAAGGTTGCCATGCCCTTGGCCATCCGCCACCTGATTCCACACACACCTCCGTGTGTTCTCCCTCTGCATGCTTGTCTGTAAAGACTTTGCTGCCACTTTGCTTGTCCACGAACCTTGTCCTCACGCACACACACCCACCACAAAACGGTTCCTTTAGCACTCCTGTGTCATCGACCCTCAGTGTGACCTTGAGGACCACAGCCTGCCCACACATAGGGCTAGCATCATGCGCAGGTGTGTCAGCGCCTCCCTTACATTCCCCTCCCTAGCTCCTTTACACCCTCCAGCCTTAACGATTTCTTTCTGTGAAATCCCAGAATTTGCACCTCACTCTTTCATGAGAGTCTGCCACCTAATGGGGCCCTTGCTTCCCAAGGGAGCTAGTCCATAGTCACGTTAGAGGCATGTTTTGCTTTTAAAAATCCAGAGTTGTTGGTATATAAAATGCTGTCTACAGCTGAGATTTCTGCAAAGCCACACTTTTTCTTTCAGTGCAGGACCTCACCCTTGCTAAGTAAATACTCTGTCACTGACCTGTGTTCCTAAATCCTGTCTTTATTTTAAACTGTCCCCAAATCCCACTCACAGAAGTCCCGACACACTCGATCAAGACTGTCTTCTGAGCATCTTCAATGCCTACCCCTTCCCAAACGACTGTTTCGCTGCTGCATGCCTAGAACCGGGATGGACATGTGGCAAGGAATGCCTGCAGAATATCCCTACTCCTTTGCCTCCACTCCGTGTCCTGATAGCCGCTATGTTGGCATCTACCGTCTTGGTGTCTGCCATCTTGACAGCCAGCATCTAAACGCTCAAAGTTGTCAAAGGACAGCGGATGAGCTTTTGCATCTTTTGGCATTGCCGTTCTCTGTCCAGCCGAAGGCAGTGAAGTGAGCTTGGCAGACACAGCAGCTGTGGTAATGACATTCAGAGCCAGAGCCCTGTCAGCAGACAGCAGGGCCAGCTCAGGTCCCTTCCTGAGCATCAGAGGGGTGGCAGCACCCTTCCCATGGATCGAAATGACAAAACCCATCATCAAAGGCACTTCCACCCCTGACTCTAGCTCCAGCTTCAGCGTTCAAAGGGCATTTTTTGTCCCTTTCATTTGCTGACATTTCACTTGGAAGTTAGGTTGAGGGAGAGACCAGATCAGGCATCCTGCCCCCAGCTGTAGAGCCCTCCACATGTTCAGAGCAAGCCAAGGCAGCTCACTGGAAACAGAAAACTAGGGGGCTTGTAATTAGAAGGCTGTGGTGTAAACCAGCTGCCTGGAATTGGTACCTGGTACTCAAACTAAAAATAGACCCTTTCTACAACCCAAGCAGGAGGGAATGGTTAAAGCAGTTAGAAGACATCTAAAGGTATGTGCCTTCTTGTTCCCTGTTCTGCTGAGAGAAAGGAGTGCATCAGGCCACCTCCAGAATGGGGTTTTCTGTAAGGGACTGGCCTGGCCTGCTGGTGGCATAGACTGGCTGCAGCGTGCCAAGGTTGGGGGACATCAGTGGCTGTGTGACCTGGGAGCTTCTGTCCTCCAGGATGTTACAGACACCAGTGGCACACCTCGGCATGAACGTGGTGTTTGTGATGGTGACGGTTGCTATGTCTGAACAACTCACTGCCAGGCAGAATTATAGCCATGGAAGACTAGGATATGAGACAGATACGTTTTAGCAGGTGGTATTGGAGAGGTATTTGGGGACAAACCCAGGACATGTCACTTGGTTGTCATTGGGAAGGGTAGTTCTGCCCATTTAATGGTTTTGTCTGATGCTGCCAGCTTCCTGAGGTGATTGTGAACAGACGGGTGTCTAGGACCTGAAAGGAAGTAGGCTTTCATTTGCCCCCCCCACCCCGTGATAGTGTAGTCATAACAATGATAAATGACATGATCAGAACCTTCTAGAATGAACTATGCCTATCCTTTGCCAATCCCTGGGCATGTGAAAGGTCTGGATTACTCAGATTTTGTGTCACACACTTTGAGGTCCTACATTTAAGGCCCTGCAAACCCATCAAAGCTCTTCCATCACTCACTGAGCCCTTGGAAGAACAATGGATATGTATCCGAGCCAAGAGCGGATAGGCAAGTGGTAGAGGCTGCCATCTGCCCAGGCGGCCGGAGTTTCATAAACCCAAGCAGAAATCCCCTCTCAGAGCCTGCCAGGGAGTAACGCTGATGGCCCCAGATAAGTGACACTCAGAGAGCAAGGGCCACTGCCCTGCAGTGGAGTGGAGAAGATGAGGGACACCCCCATCACACCAAATGCCCCTCAGTGCTTGTTGAATGAGAAAACGAGTCCTTCTGTTGTTGAATTTAAACAGGAATCTACTCTTAAAGCCTGGAAGGAGACACTCCATTCTCCAGCTGTCAGCCATCCACTGACATCTACTCTACCCCTCTTCCAGGGAGCCCAGGGCACACTGCTTGAACTCACAGTGATGATGGGCGGAGGGTGACAGGAGCTGATGGCCACTGTACATAGCCTGGTTTTTCCAAGCTAAACGATGATGATGATGAACAGGGGCTGGGACAGTGGCTCTGTGGGAAAAGAATGAAGACGCTATTTACATCTTAGAGCACTCATGTGCAAAGCCAGGCAAGGTCATGAACACCAGTAACCCCAAATCTGGGGAGGCAGAGATTGGGGCATCTCTGGGGTTCCTTGGCCAGCCGTGCTTGCTGAGTCGGTGAGATCTGAGTTCAGTGAGAAACCCTGCTTCAAAAGAAATTAGGTGGAGTGTAGCACAGGAAGGCTCCTGACGTCAACCCCTGGCCTCCACTTGCACCCACGTAGATGTGTACTTCACACACACACAGCCTAAGTAATAAAATGGTGGTGATGATGATGATGACAACCATGATGGTAACTGCATCCTCGCTGTCCATCACCATCTTCTTCGTCTCTGGCTGCAGCCCTAGTTGAGTAAATGGCTCCTGAAGCAGTAATTGGAGTATAATCAGCAGCTATTCAGGTGCTTCCACAGAAACTGATTTGCAAGTCTCTCCAGGGCTGGCCTGAAAACTTCCTCAAAGCTGTGAGAGCTGGTGAAGTGGACCCTTAATGCTAGCTTCCGCTGTAGGTTCTAGACAAACAGGAAGAAGCGTGCGTGTCAGCTCTGCCCCATTGTCCTCACTTCAAAGGCATCTAGGGTGGACGGGCCACCTTCAGCTCCAAGTGTCTGTGTTGAGAATAGCACTGAGACCGTTCTGTACCCACTGTTTGTGCTCTTTCAGAAGCACAGGTCTGCCTTAAGCCACTTGAGCTCTCCTTTCTGCACTGAGCGTGCCTTCTGCTTTCCCTAGCTCCAGTGGCTTCTTACTCAGCTTCAACTCAAGAGACAGCAAGGACCTGAAAGCCCTGAGCTCAATACCTTGCCTGAGAAGGCTTCTCCTACCCACCTTCCTAGACCCCACCAACTCACAAGCTGACGGGACAGGAGAAGTGAAGGGGATGAGCAGCCGCCAACACCTTCCTCCAGCCCAAGGGATCGTGGAAAGCTGTACTTTCAGTCTTGTTCCTGCTTCACTTTTAGATTGGGGTGGGGTGGCCTATGAAGACCGGGGAAGGTGGCTCAGTTGGTAAAGTGCTTGGCATGCAGGCCTGAAGACTTGGATTTGGATGCCCTGCATTCGTGTAAAAAGTCATATGTGATAGTACCTGCCTGTAACCCGATTGCTGGGAAGTAGAGGCAGGAGGATCCCTGGGCTCCTAGCCAGACAGTCTTGCAGAACCAGGGAGCCCCAGGCTTAGTGGGAGACCTTGTCTTGAAAAATAAAATGGAGAGTAATTAAGAGAAACACTGAGGTCAACCTCTAGCCTCTCACATGCGTGTGCACACACATGTCTGAGTACACACGGACATGCACCTTGCAATGCCCCATTCTCTGCTCTTCGTCTCCAGCACTGGCTTGAAGAGACAGAGAGCCTTGTTTCTCTCTTTCTGTGTTGCATGGCGTTGACTCCTCTGGCCTCAGACGCTTGCCTGTACATCCAAGATGAGCTCGTGTAAGTCTCAGGGCCAGGGGGACTCAGTGTGGCCTCTGTGTGGTGGTGTTTCCTTTCCCTTCTGCAGACTTTCCACGTGTTGTGATTCCATCACACGCCTGTGGCCTCTGGAGGGCACACTTGTTCACTGAGTATCTTTTGAGTGTCTGGTCCTGCCCTCCGCCTTGGAGACACATCTGGGACAGATGTGGAGCCTGCCCCATGCTCCTTCACTAGAATTTTCTTGGAATCAGCAGTGATGGCAGTCAGCACCATCATCTTTTTCTCTTGCCTGGGGCAAGAGGACAAGGGGTGTGGCCCCGCTCAGTCTCTCTGGGGAGAAGACTGTAGGGGGGTTGGCAGATGCCTTCTTGTAATGGTGCTTCACGCCAGGGTGGGAGGGCTAGTGGATTGTGACTAGACCTCCAGGGGCATGGGCTCTGCTGATGTGGTCAGACTGTGCCAGGACTGTATCTCCTCCTCTACCTCCTCTGTCTCTATCTGTCTCTATGTCTCTGTCTCTCTCTGTCTGTGTGTACACACACACACACACACACACCAAAATTTGCCTCTCTTTCCTACCTCAGAGCTGTTCCCTATCTGCTGCCCCTCTCCAACTCACCATCCAAGGAGTCTGGGGAAGGGAAACAGATGGGAATGTCTGTCATGCACAAAGCTATACAGTAACACACCGGTTGCTCTTTGGGCTCCTGAAGTTTTAATTCCAGCATCACTGAGTGTTGGTAGCAGAAGCTGAGCTCAGCTGGACTTGTGATCTGTGGCATTGCCAGGGCCCTGGCTGTGTCCAGGCAACCAGTGCCATCATTTCATGCCCTCACCTTCAGGTTCCTCTGCCTTCTTCACCTTCTATTGATTTTGAGGCTCAGTGGCAAGAGAAAATATGGTTGGTTTTGTGTAATGTGGGACTCGAGCCCAGACCTCCGCTGTTCATTTTCAGCACCTCTTTCCTGATAATCTCCACAGAGAGGCCCTGTGCCTTGAACTCTAGTATGCTGTCCTGTTTAATTTTCACTGTGTATCTCAATAGAGGCTGTGTCCAAAACCTCCAGCAGAGGGGGGAGGAGTGCTGCTGAGGGGATTGTGGCACATAGCAGTTCACAGACACTAGCTCCTGTTGGGGCTGGTGGCTGTGCCGTTGACAAGAAGGATGACAGGGAGAGAGGAAACCCAGACGCCTGGCAGACAGTAACGAAGAGGCAGTTAGCCTCTCAGTGCTGGAGCATCAGAGGGACCATTTTGGAGGAAGTGTGGTGGAAGGTGAGGTCTGGAAACAGGAAGCAGTGAGAGTGGCACTCAGGAGGGACCCTTTGAGGCAGAGGGCTCCAACCCATGCAAGTCTCTTAGGTGTGAGAAGACACCCACATCTGTCAGCCGTGAGAGTCCGAGACAGAGCTGCAAGGGGTAAGCAGAGTCGGGACATACCAGAGCTGTTACCAGGCCAGGCGTCTGAACTTCCCATGGAGGGCAGTGCATAGAGGACTTACAGGAAGGAGGGTGGGCGTCCACGCTGTGATCAGAGTGGTCTGGTGTAGCAGCAGCAGTCAGAGCTGGAGGTGACATGTCAGGATGAGGAGAAGGCAACGGAAGTCGCACCCTGGTTCTGGCAGAGCTGCCTGTATGGACAACAATGTCATCCCAACTGTGAGACACAGATGTGCCAGAGCACCTTGATTTTAATCACTTGGGATTTGGGGTTTCTGTGGAGAGGTCTAGGTGAGTGGCTAAGAGGAAGGTAAGACTTGTGAATCCTGCCTTCTAGTGCTCCCCACAAAATGGTCCTCCTTATTGGGGTCCCCACAATGTATGAAAGAATGTTCCATAGAGAAGGAATAGGAGGTTCAGTGGTCATGAAAACAACATGAGCCTAACAAGTTCAGTCAGAGAGAGGAAGTGAAAGCAGAAGGGACTGAAGACACTGGGAGGGGAGGAGGCTGGAAAACAGGCCTGGCCTCTCAGAGCTGCACACTCACCCTGAGGCATTTGGTTTAGCTCTGTGGTGTATTAGTCAGGTTCTCTGGAAGAACAGGACTTAGAGTGAGTGAGTGAGTGAGTGAGTGAGTGAGTGAGTGAGTGAGTGAG
>NW_026596091.1:3075098-3161985 GCF_907164565.1 Psammomys obesus | reverse complement strand
GAGTGAGTGAGTGAGTGAGTGAGTGAGTGAGTGAGTGAGTGAGTGAGTGTGTGTGTGTGTGTGTGTGTGTGTGTGTAGGGGGTTTATTAGACTGGCATACAGGCTGTGGTCTAAATAGTCCAACAATGGCTGTCTACCATTAGAAGGTCCAAGAATCCAGCAGTTGTTCAGTCCATGAGGCTGGATGTCTCAGCTGGTCCTCAGTATACACCAGAATCAGAACAAGTAGGCTCTAGTGCCAGTGAAGGAATGGACTTGGCAGCAGCAGTGAGGGCATGCAGGCAAAGAGAGCTAGCTTCCTTCTTTCATGTCCTTTATATAGGCTGACAGCAGAAGGTGTGGCCCAGATTAAAAGTGGATCCCTCCCACCTCAAAAGATCTGGATTAAAGGTGTAGCTTTCCTCTCAGTGATTTAATTAAGAAATAAGTCCCTCACTGGTACCCCGCCTCTTCGGTTTAGTTAATTCCAGATATAGTCAAGTTGACAACCAAGAATAGCCATCACATATGGATTTCCAGATGTTTCTGGTTAGAAGACTCTAAAGTCCGGAGACAATGCCTTGCCCTTCTGGGTTCCGGCCCAGTTTGGAGAGTGCTCCAGGCCTACTGGGCTGCAGCCAAGTTTTTGAGAAGTTGCATGGGACCCTCAGTGAGTGCCTCTAGGGAGCCTGGGAGGCCCGGTACTGCCTGGCCTAGGAATGAGGGGCTTGTGGAGCAGCCCTCGGAGAGGCAGATCAGTTCTGACCCCACACAGGTGTTTATGCAAGACAGGGACCTAGCCCCCAACCCCTGGTTGTGGTAGGAACTGTATACATCACCCTGAGCCCTGGGCTGTGACAGCTAGAGAGAAACACTCCTCTGCTGCCTGAAGGTCCTCACTGTGGGTCTTGATGGGAGCAACTGTACCTTCGGAAGACTAGAAGGCAAAGCCACACGCTGGGACTGCAAACAGCTTAGAGGAAAAAAAAGCTGGACGTCCCTTTGGCTCCAGTATGCATCCCTCTGAGCAGGCTCTAACTCTGTATTGACATCAGGAAAGGTTGTAAATTCAGTGTCTCCTGTGACATTCAGCTAAATTGTGCTGTATGACTTTTACAAACTAGCTGAGAGACTAGGTAAGCTCACTGGAGTTTGTTCTGTGAGTTTGGATGAGAGGTTATGTATAGGAATGTGGATACTCAAGAGGCAGCCATATCACCAAAAGCCCATCACAACGTGGATGGCAACTCACAAAAGCTGCTTTCCCAGCACCCTATGCAAAATTTGCTGGCAGCCTCACTAGAGCGTCTCCTCTCTTCAGCAATTGTTATGTCTCATATAACCTTGGGGAAGGGGCCTTGTAAGTCTTGTCTGTTTTAGGGACTTCCTGAAACTTATGAGTTTTGTTTACTTTGCAAATCCTGCAAGTTTCCTTTGCTGACATTGTACTTGGAAGGAATGTTTCAATTCAGAGGAAAAGCTACAAGAGGGTAAACCGTTGTTCCAGAGCCTTCTGTGGGCCCAGGAGTTTCACTCAAGGAGCCTGTTTTCATGGATAGATCAGATAGAAGTCAAAGTCTTATAGCCTTTCAAGATGATTAAGTACCCCGGCATAGGATAGTAGTGGTAAATTTGGACTTTGTGTGTTTTATGCTGTGAGCCTAAGAAATCTAACAACCATGTTAAGACCTAACTTTCAGTTTACTGATCTGTAGACTGCCAATAACACCTCGAGGTGGGAAGTGGCTGGAATTTGATTGGACACAGATGTCCACAGGTGCATGTTTAGTCAGTCCTCTTTGCTCAGCCCTTGGAGTCATAGATACGTTCATGACTGAGCATGTGATCTAGAATATACTAGATCCTCTGTTTCTCTCCATACCTCCCACGGGCTCTCTTCCCAGGGCCTTTCTCAGGGCAGCCAAGCGGACAGAGTAGAGGTCTTCCTGCCTCTTCTTGACAGACTATAGGTTTTTGGTTTTGTTATTTAAATATTTTTCGTAAAAAACAGATCTTGGGAGGTAGTAAAGTGTTTGCCATGAAAGCATGGGGTCCTGAGTTTTCATATTCAGAGCCCAGGTAAAAAGTCAGGCAGGCATAGCGGCACACACTTTATAGTCCCAACAGTAGGGAAGCAGAGGCAGGCCAGATCCCGGGTCACTAGCCAGTCTGCTCAGCCGAATCAGTAAGCTCCACGCCAGTGAGAGAACTTGTCCCCCCCCCCAAAAAAAAAAGGCCAAAGTGGATGATACTTTAGGAAAAACACCCGATTGACTGTATGCACACACACGTGCACGCGCACACACAAATACAAAGACAGACTCCCTACCAGCTGAGTCTACATAGAAACCTGGCCTACAGGGGGGCCGGGGAAGTAACAGCTGAGCCTCGGGGAAGCAGGCAGACACCGGCTCTTCCGCTGGGAAGGCTGCACGGCTGCCCCTACTGTCACCAGGTGCCTTTTATTCCCAGAGCTGGAGGCAGCGGTCACAGGTCACATCGAAGCAGGATCTTCCGTTTGTCACCGTCGGCCATCCCCACAGGACCGGTCCCCAGGCCCTGCCTCCACTGGCTTTTCTAAGCCTTCTGTTCGTTGCTTTGACCCAGAGAATGCCACTTAGAGTACAAAAAAAGGTTCCCGTCACCCCTCCCATTGTGACCAGGGTAATTATGTCTGAAAGCTTCCTTCCCCTGGGGCCTCCCCACCCCTAGACTGGCCCAGCTTAGAAGAGTCGATCTATTCCTGAGGCCCTGGGAGAACACACACACACACACACACACACACACACACAGTGTGCCTTTGGGTATACCACAGACTGAATCAGCCAGGATCTTGCCCAAGTCTGCCCTCTGTCCCCCAACCCCCCATAGCTGCTGCTCCTTTGGCGAGCCTATTTCTAGCCTTTCCAGGGCTTTATTGAGCACCCCAATTTGGGAACAATCAAAGGCTTTCTTTCTCAGCTGAACCAGCACTGTGTGCCTCTGTCTCGGTGGTCGGTCGGGGCACACGTCACCCAGGCACTTAAGCTACCTCTGTGCACTTTGACATCTTCCCTGCCCTGTGGTGCCAGCACTCCAGACGCTCACATACAACCATGTAGAAATCCTTGCTGGCTCCTGACTCAACAGCCATCATTCTGACATGGTACTTTTGGACTCATTTTACAGATGAGCACACAGAGACCCAAGGAATGTGATCTGGCAGCCAGCAGGTGCTAATTCTAGGGATCTGGCCCAACTCTCTCCTAGCTTCCCAGCACACCCCTAAATCCTGTCTCTGTCCTCCGCTGCCCTGTCCCCTCCACCCACCACTCTCTTTCTGAAATGTGTCTCATCTGGAACTAGGCCTTGCCGGGACTGCCTGCTCGGCTGTACAGACAGGTCCTTCTGAGGTCGGGAACTAGACTTAGGGCAGATGGCTCACTAGATGGTTAGCCAGTGTAGATCTGGTGTAATAGAAAAGGCTGAGCTCTCAATCTCCGCCCTGAACTTCATCCCCTGACCCCACCAATATCCTTCTGCTCTTCCACTCCCATGGGCCACTAACAGGAGCAGAGAAGCCAGAGGACCAGGATCACAAAGGTCTGTCAAAGGCGTGTCTTGACCCAAAGATGACTTTGGGAAATCCTTGTCTTTTCACTGCCATACTACTTCAAATTCCCAGAAGGCCCAGTGATGCGTAGGCACCCCAGTGTGCTGAGTGTACAGTAGGCCTGAGCCCCAGCTAACCACAGGCCTCCCTCCTGTTAGCAGCCCCTAGATGGCAATACTGAACCCCAGAGTGTGAAGTAATGTGCCTGGAAGAGGCAGAGCCAGACCTTAACCCGGGCTGTCCGGTTGAGGACTGTGTTCTGGAACCATTCTGCTCCTTGGTAAAAAACATACATTGTTTTCACGAAGAAAGACTCTGGCCTGGGTTTCTTCGTGTTCCAATGAGCAGTGGTAGGCCAGGTTGCCGCCAAATTCTTAGCAGACTGGGCAGGGAGGAGGGATGTGGCAGGTAAAAGCACTTCCTACATAAAAGGAAAGGTCTGACTTCAATCCCTAAATCTCATGAAGGAAGGAGAGAACCAAGTCCCAAAAGATGGCCTCTGACCACCACATGCGTGTCTCAGCACACACATGCCCACACTCACACACACACAACACACAAACAGACACACCAAACCCCAATAATACATAAAATGAGATGGTTTCCCCCTGCTCCGTTGAAAATAGAGTTTCACTGTGTAAACCAAGCTAGCCTTGAGCTCAGAGATCTGCCTCCCAAGTGCTGGGATTGAAGGTGTGTATCAGCACACCCAGCCCAAATAACCTCACATGAGCCTGGGGTGTGCCGTTATTAGCACTCACTTTATTGGTGAGGAAATGGAGTCTAGGAGGGTGGGAATGACTGACCCAAGTAATACAGCTATTGTCAGGGTTCACATCCTGACCCCAGAGTCTGACCTTGACCTGCAGAGCCACGGCCATTGACCTGCAGAGCCAATCTCAGAGGAGATTGCTCAGAGTTTTTCATGGGGCATACATTTTTTTACTAAATATCATGTCCTGAAATAGATTGATTTAGGTTCTTTTGTTAACCCAAGCAGAGGCACTGTCCTTTAAAAGAAAATCTCAGTTCCCAGTTCTTTGCTCATTTTAATGAGTTCCCAAATCAGGCCTCCCAGGAGTGCCGAGCGCACATCCCCTGTTATGGTTAAGAAAGTAGGCCACCTGCTCCTCCTAATTCAGAATTTACATCCATCCAGACTCTATAGGTTTCACAGAATCGTCCCCTGACAGCTTGAGAGATGGCTCGGTCAATAATGTGCTTGAGGACCTGAGTTCAGTCCCTGGGACCCACATTAGAAGCTGGCCGTGGTGGCCAAGCATGATGGTGCTCCCTTATAGCTTCAGCCTCGGGGGGACAGAAAGGCAAGCTCCCTGGGGCTCGCTAGCCAGCCAGCCTAGAGAGTCTGACTAATGGGAAAAGGAGAGGAAACTGCCTGAAAAATGACCGGAAGGTGTCCACGGGTGTGCAGAAGCGTGTGCACCCGCACACGCGTGAACTCGTACAGGGGAGGGGCTTCCACTTGGGTGGAGGAGAGACAGAGGGCATTTCCTCAGTGCCCAGAGGTAGCCTTGGCCACAACACAGCAGCAAGCCCCTGGCTGGCCCCTCCCTTCTCAGGCCTGGGATTCGTCCCTGAACCTCCTTGAAGGCTGCTGGTTGGAGAAAATGGGAAAGTTCTTGTCACGGCTGTGTCCTAGGAATGGGTGGCTGAGCATCCAGTGCCTCAAGTCTACACAGAGCCTGGGGGGAAAATTCGGTTGGGAATAGATGGTTGCAAAAGAATGTTCCAGCCTTGAGTTATAAGGGACGCCTTGTACCCCCACACATGCTATGGCTCAAAAATCTACACTGCATGGTCTTTACATCCCTGATATTCCCAGCTGTGGTGTCTTACTCATCTCTGGGTTCTAGGTTGTCTGTGTGGCTGTTGCACACAGCTGTGTGCCCTCCCTTGTGACAATGAGTGAGCATGCATTCCTCAGGCAGTGAATTCAGATATGCTGGTCCCAGCGGTGCCTCCCTGTGGCCGTCCTGGTACACTGTCTTAAGGACCACAAATGAACACCTTCCATTAAAGGTGACAAAAGGCTTAGCAGGAGAGAGACGGTAATGTGTTGGCACAAAGCTAGCCTTCCTTTTCCTAGTCCTGCAAGCATTAGGCACCAAGTCGTAAAGATGCCTAGGCCCATGGCCCACAGCCCTGAAGAAAAAGGCACTGACTATTGGGTCATGATGTTGTAATTATGTTGAAGACAATAGGGCCTGCTGTGGACCCAGCTCCTTGGGGCCCAGGTTTGTGGTGATTTGTTGGAGAGGTAGAAGGTGCCTCGCAGGTGGGAGAGGGAGGAATGCTCTGGGGCTCTGTCAGAAGGGCTGGCCCTTTTCCAGCCTCTTCTCCACCAGGAATGGTACATGGGTAGTTTACAGAAATGAGGGAGATGGGGGGGGTGAAACCTGATCCTCTGTTAAGAGAAAGACCAAGGGGATTCAGAGATGGTCAACTGGTAAAGAGCTTACCACACAAGCAGGAAGACCTGGCCTCAACCCCTAGGACCTATGTTAAAACAAAACTGAGTATAGTAGCGTGTGCTTGAAACCCCAGCATCAGGAAAGCGGGGAGGCTGGGTCCCTCGGCTCGCTGCCCAGCAAGCCTAGCAAGTTTCAGGCCAATAAGAGACTCTCTTTAAAAAGGGGGCTGGGGTGAGGTGTGGACAACATGTACTGATGCCCAAGGTTGACCTCCACAAGTACACACACATAAACACACACACAAACCTCTCTCAACCCACAGCTCCAACAGCCTGAAACCCCGCTGCCTGCTTTACAGTGAGTTAATTGTATCAATAGCTAATCTCTGTCTAGCTAGACAGTTGTTCTCTGCTCAGCAGCTGCCAGGCCAGGGCGCTGGTTAGAGAAATGGAGTCTAGGAGGAGACTGCATCAGCCTGCTTCTGTCTGGGAGATACCAGAATTCCATGAGCCAGATGACAGATCCATGCATCGTGTGCAGATATGACAGATGTGTTTGGCAGGGCCCCCTCCTGAAGAAAGAGGCTCAGTCAGCAGTTCTTCAGGGACAAGAAAGCCACTGCCACCCAAGGGCAGTAGACAGGAGCGGGTGCCCGGACCACCCACCCTGACGTGCAGTCAGATCCCTGGGAGTCAAGGAGTCACAGTTCCCAGGTGATACAGGGATTCGCCGGCTGCCAGCCCCTTTCTAGACAGTCTTCCAAGAGGACTTTAAATGGAAAGAGAATTCCCACTTCTGTGATGTTCCCTGAGACTCAGGCACAGGGCCATGTGCTTTCCTCTGAGCCCTCAACGTCATCAAAGCAGCCCCGAGAACTGCAGTTTTCGTTCCCGTGGTACAGAGTGGGGGAGCCAGGGCCTGACGCCTGATGGGGTCAAGACGCTCAGACAAAAGGTTCAGTAGAACATGCTGCTGAATCTCTGGGGAGAGCAGAAAAGAAACTACACAGCCAAATCGTCCAGTCAGAGGCCAGGAGTACCTGCAGAGCTGAGCCCCACACACCCCACCTCCCTGCCTCCCCAAAACATCCCAGGCAGGGAAAAGGGCCCTGCTTCCTTCCTCTGTCGGCAGTGACTTCCGGGGTCCCTAGAGACTTTCAGCCAGCAGGTGCAAAGCCCACCTGCTACGCTGATTTCAGCTTTCTCGGGGACCAGCCTCCCACTCAGTGTTAGAGCCCTGCCCCTTCCTCACCATTGTCCCTGTTCTGGGCCACCATTCATGGGAAGCCAGTCCAGCTTGGCAAGGGCCCCATTCCTACGCTTGAACCCCTCTGTGCCCAGCCCAAACTTCCGGAAGCCCAGAGTCTGAGATGTAAATAAGGTCCCTCAGCTGCACCTGGCTTCCTGGATACGAGGCGCCCAGTACACAGAGTGCTGGGCAAAGCCCTTCCAGCCTCCATGGTACCACTGCCCTCCAGCATGACGTGACTGCTCCTCCTGTTTCCTGGACCCACTCAACAGGTATAAAGCTCCAGGGCTCTCCCCTCATCAGAGCTGTTGCAGTCAGAGCCAATTTCTTCCAGGGCCCAGAGCCCATCTGCTAATGCTTTTGTGTGGCTTCAGACCCTGGCCCAAAACCTCAGTGGGAAAATAGACTAGGGCAGCAGATGGAAGCACGAGGGGAGTGTGCAGCCTTTCCAGTCCCCGAGAACCTGTGCCATCCCTACATCCCCATTTCATTCTCTCATGGCTGCATCTATTCGTTCATTTGCGCGTGCGTGTATTACATTAATACATGAGTGTATGCACACATTCAGTCAGGCATGTGTACATTCACACAGTAATCAAACAAATCTGAGTATCGACTTTGTGCCAAGAATTGGTAATATAGCAAAGAGGAAAAGAGGTGGCAGACACCTGCACCCTGGAGTTAGCATTCTAGGAGGGAGAGAGGACAGAAAGCGAGTGCATTGTGTATGACTAGCATGCAAAGAGGTGAGTGCTGCAAGCAGAGAATGGGTCAGGCAAGGGCTGGGAGCTCAGAGCTTTCCCTTAATAAACTGATTGAGTGCTTTTTCCAGGATGCTCACACACTGGCTGGTTTCATCTGGCTTTTCTTTTTCCAGGGTCCTTAAACTGAGCAGCTAAGATGGGTGCAGCAGGGGGACCAAGAGGGCACTTCCTTGTGAGCCTTATAGCCCTCAGATGCCAAGGAGGACACCAGCTGGTTCCAGGCAGCCCCCACCAGTCCAGTGAAGCTTGGTCCAGCCCTGCTTATTTTGGGCCCTCTGAAGCTGCAGTTCCTATCTTGGTGGTACTAGGACCCTAGGACCGCTGGCAGCCGCCACAGAAGTTATAGCTGACCTCTGGGGTAGGAGTAGGACCCAGCGTAACAGGGCTGTGAGCAGCCCCCCATGATGGCTCTGAGCTGCCAGGATGGAGTCCCTGTGTGGCTAACCAGCAATGGGAGCCCCAGGTGTGTCTTCAGACCTCAGGAGCCACAGGCAGTGTCTCAGAGCTGTCTTCCAGCACGCAGACTCCAGCCTCAGTTTCTATCTCTAGGACCTTGAACAATCTGCTTCTTGCCCTGTGCCTCAGTTTCCTTCTCCATAGGGTAGAAATGCTGATGATACCTGCTTCAGAGACCAGAGGGCAGTGGTGCAGGTGGTGCAGGGGTAGACATGTGTCTGTGAGGCTCTGCAGTGACTCCTGTGCACTAAGGGCTCCAGTGCAACCAACAGACGCGGTGGCGTTTGTGTTTGCTAGGGCTGTGGTTTCTACAGCGAATCCACGCTGGTTTTTTTCCATCCCTGAAACCCAGGACAGCAGGTAACAGCAGTACCACGGGAATGCAGGGAAGGGCTGGCTCAGCTCCACCTTGCTGGGATTACAAGCATGCACTGCCGTGCTCAGCTTTTCTTAAAAGCAGGTTTCAGGGAATGAACTTGGGCTGTCTTACTCACAGGCAAGCATGTCACCAGCAGAGCCATCCCCACAAACCTCACATTCTGACTTTTTAATTAGGAAGCAGCCTGGACACATGCCAGCAGTTACAGCAAGTAGGGGGGCTTCTGAGTTAGCCTCTTTATCAGGCTTTCCATTTCCCTGCGTCTCCCTGGCCGTAGGCAGGGAGGTGGGTGCTGCTGGCCGTGGTGTGAGTGTTACTCCAGGGAGACTGCAGACCTCACAGGGCAGACTGGCTCTTCCTTTTCAGATGAAATACAGTAAAACTTTAAAGACTTCTTAAAACAAGCCCTGAGCTTGGTCCTCAAACTAATTACAGTTCCCTTTCAAAGCAGCCAAATTAAAAATAGACATCAAATCATGCATGCCGGATGCAGCCCAAAACCAGGAGCTGTGTTCAGGACATCCTAGGCTCTGCCCTATACTTTGAGGGCATCACAGGGAGATGAAAGGGGTTGGTGGCAAGGCGAGGGTTGAGTCCCTCGGCATCTGACAGTGAACTGTGTTCTGTGTTCTGTCATTAAGGGTGGCTGTGAATTGGTCCAAGATGTTAGAATACTGTCATTTCCACATAGCGCAGATCTGCAGCTCTCAAAGCGTGGTCCAGCACAGCAGCAGCACTTGGCATTCACTTGAATTATCTCTCGAACTCCAACTCATGTTAAATCTTCCAGCCAGGAAGACCCCAGGAGGTCACTGTAGTTGGAGACAGGGTCTTTAAAGATGCCATCAAGGAAAACAGGAGCTGCTTCAACAGCATGCTGGTTCAGGGTATCTGTCCAGGCAGAGGAGAATGTAAAGAGGCAGCAGGAGAGGCCAGGAATGAAGCTTCTCGGAACGCCACCCTGGGGGACTTCGTCTCAGACTTCAGACTCCACTACTGGGAAACACACCGCTGTGGCTGAAGCCTCACTCCATGGCTTCTTGCAGTCTTAGCAGAGGAACGCTGGCAGACCCCCTGCCCTGCATGTCTCCAGCTCTGGCTGAAAGCCAGGCAGTGCAGGAACAAGCCCTCAGGGTGACTCCCACATGTGCCCAAGTTTGAGAAGTGCTAGCATAAAGGATCACCAGTGCTGAGGAGAGCTGGTTCAGGAAAGAGTGGCAGGGCTGGGGTGAGAGCTGCTTCACCGGATAGGTGTTCTTTTCATGGATCCTGCCATCTCTGAAAGGCCCTCAGTGGGCTTCTTCCTTGAGAGGAATCAGGGACTGAGCACATCACCACATTCTGTAGGCAAGCAGGAGTGAACCCCAACATTGGCACTCAGTCAGCCAAAGACTCTGCCCTTTGAAGACCCCATCCTGAGCACACTAAATCCAAAACCCCATCCCTGACTGAATTTCCTTAATCCCTTAGATCTGGTGCATTTCCTGCTCACAAACAATTAAAAAGCTTTTCTCTTTGATAACAAGAGCAAGGAAAATTCTATCTCATTCCCTCCTTTGTCCCCATTGCTCAGAAGCTCACAACCAAATAAGCTCATAATCTCAACTCCCAAAATCGCACACAAGTCCTCTGCTATGATCCTCTCAAGTCCTTTCATGAAAAAAAAAAAATAATAATAATAATAAAGGAAGAAGGGAGATAATGGAATGCTAGGAGTTAACTTTCCAGGTGCTCACTGACAGGACCACAAACCCTCCTGGAAAAGCTGATGGAGCCTGGCTGGTCAGCAAGCAGCAATGCTCCCTCCCAGTGACAAGGAACAAACTGTCAACGTGTCTTCTTCACCCATTTGTCTTCTGCTGTCCCCAGAGAGCTGTCCCTCAGCTAGCTCAGCCCTCAGACAGCTCCTGAATTGTGCATGGAATGTGCAGGGGGTGTGTTATTTGTAAAAAGTTATGACCGTTACTATGGCTACTGTGGGCCCTGGCTGGAGACCAGAATGCCCTCCTCTAGCTGGAGGATGTGGACATGACATTAATGGGTTTTTAAGTTGCCAGTCATAACTCTTCATTGTCCTGTGAGTAGACATCCAGGCTCCTCTCCCAGGTCTCTTCATTTCTGTCTTATCATCTTGAGTTTGTTAGAAATAAGCAGAGAAAGAAAATATGTACCATCAGGTAAGGTCACTGGGAGGTGAGCTGCAGTATTGGGTCCCTAGACTGAACAGGGACTGTGCTGAACTTTGAAGGTGACCCAAACACTACATTTTGCTGTTTTAAATACCTTCTTTCTACAGAGCAGGCATGCAAGACTCACTGAAATCAGGGTTCCTTCCTGCCTTTGGGCCATCCCATATGCCCTGTGCACAACTTGAATCATACAAGTTGTGGTTCAGTATTGGAGGTTCAGGTCTGGCTTCATAGGCCCCACCTGTGCCCTGGGCTCCCCGATATGCATGTCCAGTGACTCGGACATTCTGCTGATCCTCTTGTATTCTCTGGTCTTGAAGCCACTTATACTCTGGCCCAAAGAGCTAGTGGCCATGAGACTGCCATTAGTTGGTTGCCTGTGACCACAGGGAAACCATGAAGTAGACTGGTGTGCCGTGAAGGACACCCAGAGTTGAGGGTGTTCGGAAAACGGATGTTATTTTGCGGTATGGGAGAAGAGTATGTCGGATTGTGAAGAATAGCCAAGTTTGTGTCAGCGGAGAAGAGTGGGGAGTCCGACAGGACCCAGCCACGGAACGCGGGGGCAAAAGTGAAAAGTGAACAGGTGGTTTCTCGGGAGTGCTCCTCTGTTCAGAAAGGGTGAGATGTGAGTGTGAGGCCAGGAAGAGCAGGTTGGCAGTGGACCGTGGAGGTCAAAAGACATGTCGAATGGGGACGTTGTTCTTGGTGTGAAGAGGAACACGAGCCTTTCCACAAGAGCGCTGCTACATAGCCCCAGACCCTAGTTCTTCCAGAACCTCAAAGTCAAGAGGATGACATAGCCCTTTTATATTTAAAAAGGGACCATGTAGCACAAGCCAACTAGGTAAAAGGCAGAGTATACCAAGCTAACCCATAGACCACCACACCACAGGGTCCCTGAGCCAACCAGGGCAGAGTAGATTTTCCTGTCTGGGTGAACTAAAAGAGATGGTTCTGACTGAGAGTGATTAGCCATTCTAGCGCCATTTCTGTTGCTATGATTAAAAAAAAAAAATCCTTACCAAAAGCAAGTTAATGGGAAAAAAAGGGGTTTATTTGCCTTACAGTTCCAGACTATAGTCCATCACTGGGAGGAAATGATGGCAATCATACTCAGTCAAGAGCAGAGGGAAAATAAATGTTTTCTTGCTCACTTGCTGGCTTTTTTTCCCCTCTCACGTAGTATAGAGACCAGCCTAGGGAATAGTGCTTCCCACAGTGGGCTAGGTTTTCCTGTGTCAGTTAACAATGGAGACAGTCCCCTACAGACATGACCACAGGCCAATCTAATGTAGAAAATTCCTCATTTAGACTCCTTTGGGGAGGGGCTTTTGTTCTCAGAGAACACAGACATCCTCCCGAGCGTTCCCTTCTGACCTCCATGGAGTCCAACACTAAGCAGAGAGGCCAAGTCTCACCTCACCCTGAGGAAGCAAGCTTTGCATCTGGCAGGGTCCAGATGACCATTCGGAACAAATGGACAGCTCTTCCGTTGTAACTACGTAGGAATGTTCTAGGTAAACACTAACTTTCCTTTTCTGTCCCCTCTGCAGCTGGAGCTGTCCAACACTGCCATCCTGCACCAGATGAGACGGGACCAAGTGACAGACACCTGCCGGGCCAACAGCGCCATGAGCCGCAAGCGCAGGGTGCTGACCCCCAATGACCTCAAGCACCTGGTGGTGGATGAAGACCACGAACTCATCTACTGCTATGTGCCCAAGGTGGCGTGTACCAACTGGAAGAGGCTGATGATGGTCCTGAGTGGCCGCGGCAAGTACAGCGACCCCATGGAGATCCCAGCCAACGAGGCTCACGTGTCGGCCAACCTGAAGACCCTCAATCAGTACAGCATCCCCGAGATCAACCACCGCTTGAAGAGCTACATGAAGTTCCTGTTCGTGCGGGAGCCCTTCGAGCGGCTGGTGTCTGCCTACCGCAACAAGTTCACGCAGAAGTACAACACCTCCTTCCACAAGCGCTACGGCACCAAGATCATCAGGCGCCAGCGGAAGAACGCCACCCAGGAGTCCCTGCGCAAGGGGGATGACGTCAAGTTCGAGGAGTTCGTGGCCTACCTCATCGACCCCCACACGCAGCGGGAGGAGCCCTTCAACGAGCACTGGCAGACCGTCTACTCCCTCTGCCACCCCTGCCACATCCACTATGACCTCGTGGGTAAGTATGAGACGCTGGAGGAGGACTCCAATTACGTGCTGCAGCTGGCAGGGGCGGGCAGCGCCCTGAAGTTCCCCACCTATGCCAAGTCCACCAGAACCACCGACGAGATGACCACCGAGTTCTTCCAGAACATCAGCGCCGAGCACCAGACGCAGCTGTACGAGGTCTACAAACTGGACTTTTTAATGTTCAATTACTCAGTGCCAAACTACCTGAAATTGGAATGAAGGGGTGTAGGGGTGGTTGGGGAGAGGGAGAGAATCCTGCTTTTTAATTTAAGATTTTTTTATTTGTCAAAAGAATTCTATGGATAACTGGGTTATTTTGTAAATTAATCTGTCTTTGGGGGGATGCTGCGAGCGGCATGGTAGAATTATTTAAATCCTCCGTGGGAAAGGACCGCTGTCTTTGCAGGAGAGCGGGGTGGGTTGTCCCTGTTTTCAGAAGGGGATCCTGTGACACCGTCTCCACGGTCTCCACTGTCTGTGTCCTGGTGTGGTCCACAAACTGTGTTCCATAAAGTCTAATGAATCTTATTTATAGTTATTTAAAGGTGGTCTCTGTAGAGGTTTCTACATGAGCAGACTGCTCATGTCTTTCTAGAAGAGGGTACAGTCTGTGCTTTCCTGGCTATGGCTCGTTTGGGGGCCTTGATTGTCTCCCCACTAACCTCCCGTGGAATCGCATGGTGACAGCTGCTGGGATGTGAGGATGCCACCATTCAGGAAACCCTGCTTGAAATAAGTAAATTGTCCTTGCACTAAGGAACAGGGATGAGACTGGTTCAAACGGATTGCTAGCAACCCCAAAGCCCCTGGCAGTAAAGAAATGCAAATTGTTTTAACCCAAGGAGAAAGCAGATGATAGCAATTTCTGTTCACCAAAATTAGCAGTCTATAAGAATAGGCTTTTTGTGGACATTTTTAACCGGCACTTTCCAGTTCTAGTGAAGGCAGAATAACTGTTGCTTTGAATTCCATTAGTAGCTATTGAGCATCTACTGTTTTCCAGGCTTGCCTGCAGGTAGAACATTGAGTGAACCCAGGAGCCTTGGCCCTCAACAAGCTTTATGTGAACACAGAGCATGCAGCTCAACAGTGAACCAGCCCCCATCCTTATGATCCTCACGTGGGCTGTAGACTATTCTCAAGAGGCCCAGAGAGTCCATGACCATGGCAAATTCGCATTTTTCCATAGCTCAAATTTGAAAACCACACATTTGGATCAGGCCCAAGTACATTGCCAGCACAAGAAGTGAAAGAAACCTTTTTGATCATGTGTATCTCCTGCAGTTTCATGGTAGCAGAAGCTGTAAGCCTCAGTATTCTCTAGACACAAAGTGGAGGAGTGCTGTGATTTGATCAGTGATGTCTGCCTCGGTAAGGGAAGGGGAACGTTTCTCAAGTGCCTCCTACTGTGATCTCCAGTCCACATCTTGCCCTGCCTGCCACTTAAAAGAGTGGATTGCATACGCTTGGGGATTGGTGAAGATCAGGTGTGAGGGTGGACCATTGTCCCCACAGGCCCATGCACACTGTCCCGCGCCCTGCATTAGCAGAGTGTCCAGGCCCTCCCTTTCCTCCAGAAGGCTGGAAACTTGGTGTTTCCTGGTCCTTGCTGGTCAACACGCAAACCTGTTCTTCATTTCTAGTTGTTGCTGATGTTTCTCTGTTGACCTTTGAGCCACATTCCCATAACAGCCAGTGTCCGGGTAGGTAGCAGACGCTGTATATAATCGTTCTAATGATAGGAGAGGGGGTAGGGTGTAAACTTTGCTTTTATTGGGGTTTTTGTTTGTTTTGATGCAGTATAGAGTGAAGGGGTGAGAATATTCTGAAAAACAAAAAAATGAATAATTTATTCACAGAAACTATTAAGATGGTATTGTCCGGCTCACAGTGAGCCCAGGAGCAGCATGAGCTGCCGCACTGTCTCACTGAGGAAATTATTTTATTTAATGTGAGGGAGATGTGAGCCAAAGCTGGCTGTAGCTATTTATAAAACACAGGTACCTTTCCCGCTTTCTCTTTCCTCGCCTTTGATAGATAGATTTATTACGTGTGTTTGACCAAGAACAGTGACAGACCTTGGCCATCCCTGGACTAGAGGGGGCGTATCCTCAAAACCTGGGCCTGCACTGCTGATGCACGCTCCGCAGAGCACAGGCTCTCCATAACGTCTGTCGGGAGGGTTTATGGTCAAACATCCTTAGAATACAAAATCAAGTCAGGTTCCTCTCCACAAGACTTTGCAGAGCCTTGAATACATGGTCTGCCTCGTGAGCCTGGGAGAATGTATTTTTCTGGGCTGCATGACCTGGGTGTCTTGTATGGCATATCATGTCTTAGTTGGCATTTCACACAGTAGCCTTTGGTGAGGGTGATCTAGCCTGTCTGAGGTCTGCCAAGGTTGACAGCTGCTCCTAGCTCCCTCCACAAAGAAATGAGCAGAAACGAGGGCCTGTCTGGGAACTTCATGAGACAAATTACGCTTTACCTAAGTAAATGGCTCCATCTGCATACTGCCCAGACAGTGATCCCGCCCTCCAAGCACAAGGAGGGAGGGATGCCTAAGAAGGTTTTTTTGGGGAGGGGGCAGGTGGTATAAGGACACAAAAATAACCCCACTTCCTGGCCTGAAAGCCCACTCAGTGGGGATGATGGCCTCGTGACAAATGCTTCTCACTTCCACCCACGGTTTGGAACTGTTCACGGCGTGCTTTGGGGTTTTAAATGGAAACTCATGTTGATTTCCATGTTTTGCATTTCTGTTTGTCTGTGGTACAGCGCTGTGTGCAGATGGAAGTTACTCCATTTCTCTCTAAAGTGAGAAAGATTGTCCCCTGGGAAAGTATCAATATGCTTCCGGGATGAGGGACTCTTTGTCTTGTTTAGTGTTCACATCTTATTTTCTAGTGACAATTTGTTAAAATATGTATTGGTTCAACTGTTCTTGCAGAGTGTAGAAAGTATTCTGTGTCCCTGACTAAAGACATCCATTGGTGAAGTGTGCTTGGAAATCCAAGTGTTTTCTATAGGAAAGAAAGAACAAATGTTGAAAAAGCTTTGCCTCACATGCCTCTCATGCTTAGGCAGAAAGGGAGCTGCCAGCGTCCCGGCTCCAAGCCACTGTTCAAAGGTGCAGCTGTGCTTTCAGGAGCAGGTACGGTCAGGTAGAGCATCAAGGACATGCCTGCTTAGCTTACCCATCTACTGGAAAAGCCTAGAGGACCAGGCACGGTTCCCTGCTGACAGTCCCTATAGCCTTCCACGCCCCCAGTGCCTTTCTCAGCTGGTCTGGGACGCAGGGCAGCCCACTGACCAGGTGTCAGACTGGCCTTGCCACCTGGTCCCCACGCAAGCCTTTCTCTGCTGCTTGGCCTGTTCAGTCCCAAGGAGAACTACGAGAACCAGAAACTTCACTCCAGCTGCCCACGCTCCAAGAGCGCTCCTGGATACCATGCAAGGGCCTGGGACTCTTAGCTCATAGGCTAATGGTGACATTACTACCCTGCTTTAACTGACAAAACCACACGGGCTTTGCTTGCACACACACACACACACACACACACACACACACACACACACACACACACAAATTGCCCCAGCCTGTGCTCTCCCGGTGCCTGACCCCCTTGGCCCACCTCTTCGTCAGCAGGACTGACCCCATCACTCCCCCACGCTCTGCCCACCAGCGTCCCTAGCTTTTCCCCAGCACAGACAGACCCTCTGAGTGGGCAGCAGCTGAACCCTTGGACAGCAGCAGGCAGATTTCAGCCTGTTCGCTTCAGGTACAGAAGGTGGTGTCCGAGTTCTCTTCTGAGCGTGCTCAGTAAGGCATATGGACATAGAGTTTAGCAAAGCTGTGGACTGTGTGTTTTTTACCTATTTGTATGCAGTTGAGGGCCTGTTGAAGAACTCTCTCCCTGCATCTTATTATACTGTTAAAGAAGCTGAATTCCATGTTGCCAACAGATTCGTGAAATGTTCCCGAACCTTCCTCCAGGAAAAGCCATTCAAGCTTGATTATTTTTCTAAGTAACTTCAATTAAATTGAAGGATAAAAAGAAGCTGTTTTCTGTGTGTGGACTATTTGTGAAAGACTATGGGGTGGGCTGGGCTGGACTGTGCCTTCAGCCTTGGTGCCTTGCTCATGTGTGGGAGTGTGGAGAGGAGACCTCTGCTGGTCATGGCGATGCTCCCAAGGTTCTCCTTGCTGACTAGATGGACGGAGGCTTTGCTTCATTCTGCTTTTCTCCAGAAAGATTTCTGTGCACACTGGAAGGCCCCACTAGTCAGTGTGTCCCTGCCATGGGGTCAAGAACAAGGCAGGGAAAAGCCCCCTGTGGCGGTGGCAGAGCCAGTGTCGCCACACCCTCCGCCCTGACACCAGGCTGTGTCTCCCTCTGAGAAAATCCCCACTTTTCAGCTAGGAAACCACAGCCCCATGCTGCACAGGCCGCCCTGTCCCTTTCTGATGTGCCGCATCGCTTCTGTGGCTTCACAGTGTTGTCTTGGTTACATTTCTTGTGGATGTGACAGAAGCAACTTAAAGAAAGAAGAGCCTGCTTTAGCTCTTGGTGTGAGGGTGTGAGGGACACAGAGTCTGGGGGGCGGGGGGGTGGCCGTGAGTTGGTCACATTAGCCGTGCCCAAAAGGCATTTGAAAATGAGGGATGGTGCTCAGCTCACTTTCTCCTTTTTGCTCAGCTCAGAATCCCAGCCCAGGGCCTGAAGCCACCCACGTTTAGACTGGTCTTATCATCTCAGCTGAAAACACTCTTCACAGGCAGGCCTCGAGGTCTGTTCTCCTGATTCTAAATCCCCATCGAGCTGACAGTCAAAATTAACATCACAGTTGGCACTGTCTTGCTCTGCTTTCTGTTGCCATAACAAAACGCTTGAGGTGGGTACTTGGTGGGCATGTTTATTTGGTTCATGATTCAGGTAAACTTCATGTGCTGGCAACCTAATAATCCCAGCACTCACTGAGGCAGGAGGATTGCCCTGAGCTTGAGGAAGCCTGAACAAAACTGTGTGACAGTATGACATTGTTTAAAAAAACAAAACCAAAAACAACTCGTGTGTGTGTGTGTGTGTGTGTGTGTGTGTGCGTGCGCACGTGTGCGTGTGCGTGTGCGTGTGCGTGTGTGTGTGTGTGTGTGCATGGAGTCCGGAGATCCACCTTGAGTATCATTCCTCAGATACTGCCCACCCACTATTCTCTGACAGTCTCTCATTGGCCAGGCTGCCTGGTGAGCCAGCCCAGTGTCGGGATTACGAGTGAACATTTCTGTTTGCCCAGCTATTTTTTCCTCACGTGAGTTTCAGAGATCTAACTCACATCCCCAAGCCTGTTATAGTAAGCGCTTTACTGAGTCCTCCTACTCAGCCCTCGGTTCTCTTTTAATCCATCCTATGTATGATCCCCAATGTGTCCACTCGCCAGCTGTCTTTTTGCCACCAGCCCATTTCTGGTGTCACTATTACCCTTGGAGTTGAGAAATGCCCAGTTCACAGGGCTCAGTCATCTCAAACGAGTAGGAAGCATTGCCTGTCAATCAGACTAGATGTCATCTTGTCAGCATCTGTCCCTGTCCCTTCAGAGCCACTGTGCAGGTCCATGGAAAGAGGAGCAAACGAAGACCTTCCTGGCTGTCTCTGCTTCTGTCAGAGAGGCGCTGAATGGCTTCCTGTCTGCAGCCAGCCAATCAGCAGGAAATTTTGCTAGTGTTGCGGGCGGCCTCTATCGGACATCGGAGAAAGTGCAGAGACTGCAGCTTGCGTGTTCCCTGCAGAGCTACTCTCTCTGGCCTAGCACCTCACCGGGCCTTAGCATGTTTGCTTTCAATGTGACTTTTCCCAAACTATGTATTTCCTGTGTGTGTTGTGTCGTGTTTGTATATGAGAAGTGTATAGGTGTGTGTGGCACTTCTATCCCAGAGCACATGTGGGGGTCGGAGGCACCGCTCGTGCCATCTACCTTGTTTTAGAAAGGGGCTTTCATTGTTTTAGTGCAGCACACACCATCTAGCTGTCACATGTCACCGGAGGCTTCCAGAGCCAGAGGCTAATGTCTCTGCCTGCCGTCTTCCCACAGCCTCAGAGCACCTTGGGAGACCCTCCAGCATTTCAGTGGTTCTGGCGACACAAGCATAGGAGTTGAGTTTGGAATCACACACACACACACACACACACACACACACACACACAACCTTGTACTATTACATCTGGCAACCTAGTTCACTTATATACACTCTACACACGCAGCCCTCTCCAACAATGCTCCTAGCAGCCTCAGCAGCCCCTCCTCACCCTAATCTTGCTACAGGTACCTATAGCCCTGAACAATAGTAACAGTCAGTTTTAGACAGTTTTTGTTCAAGTGTATTCCCAGTGTGTCTGTATCTGAAGAACAGAAGGGGTGATCCAGCCTGAGCTGGTTTGGGTTATGTGCGCAGTAAAGCAGAAATGTATCCTCTTGTGACCTTTCAGGGAGAAGCCCCTGCTTACCATTTCATGCCTATGCTTAACCGGGTGTACACATCATTAACATTGGATGCATTATGGGAAAAATGAATTATGACCTAACCTGTCAATCAAAAAAGAGAACTCCCAAATCATCCCCCTCAGTCACCAGTCCCTCCTCCGTAGCCCCAAGCAGTGACGGAGTTTGAGCTCTCTCTCGGGTGGCCTGCTGTCAATCTTGGCAGCACAACCCCCTCTAATCCATACTCTCACTTCACTCTGAATAAAGCTATCTTGCTTCTTTGCAAGTCCATGTAAATCTGTCCCTTATTTCCAATTCTTTGCTTAAGAGGCCAAGAGTCTGGAAACACTTGGAGAAGACGCCAACCACCAGAGACATGGGGATCCTAACCCAAGCTGTCAGGCTTGCCTGGCTAGAGCTCACTGAGGTCCCAGCCCTTAAGATATATATATATTTATATTTACATTTTATGCACTTCTGTGTGTGACAGTTTGGGTGGGTGTTGGAGAACACTCACGGGAACGGGCCCTCCCACCGTGTGGGCTCTGGAGCTGACCTAAGGGAAGTGACCTTCCTGCGTCGATGGGTAGCTTACTGTAGGTTGTGCAGAGTCATCAGTGCTTTTCATAAAAACAAGCAGTACTGGCGCACACCTTTAACCCCAGTGCTCGGGTGGCAGAGCAGGCAAAGCTGTGTGAGTTCAAGGCCAGTCTGGTCTACAGAGTGAGTTCTTCCAAACAAAGCCCTGCCTTGGTGGCCTATTGCACTGCCGTCAAACACTGTTGGACTGGAAGTTACTGAATGTGGACCATTTAGAAAGGCTGGTCTTTATAAAAACGCCAGTGGCAAATGGAAGTCGTGAGTTAGGAGGCCATGTCCCAGAGATTTTAAATGGTGAGGGCGAGCTGTGCTGCTGGAGGGCAGCACCCACCTCAGCATCTGCCAAACCTTCAGGGCGGCAGCCCCAGGGAAAGGGACCATGTTCATGTCACCCATCCCAGAGTCGAACAGCAAGAACTGTGGGGGTGAAGCCATTTAGCTATCACGAAGGACCTTCTCAAGAAGTGGCCAGTGGCCAGACAAAACCAAGGAAAGAACAAGGCCGGTGGTCAGTGAGAGGGTGTTAGAGTGTGTTAGCTCTAGTTACTCAGGGTCTCCATCTACAGACATCCCTCAGAGTGGCAGGCCCAAGCCACTGCACACTTCTGTACTGGGGCAGCTCCGTGAGTAACAAAGAGCCTGGGACATCCCGGCCTCCCTTCACCACCATCCCTAGGAGCCAGCAGCTGTGCAGAAAATTATTCACACACTCACTCAAAGGCAGAGGGCATCCACCAAGGTCAGACCCATTGCCAGGGGCAGAAAACATGAAATACTCCATCAACGGAGAATGCAGAGATCTTTGCAGATACTAGCACACCAGCCCAACCTTTTGACATTCATTCAGGCTTAATGTTCTCATCTGCAAAGTTCACACAGTGAGCCGCACAAGCAGGTTGCCAAATAAATAAATAGCAAAAAAACTGTTACCATTCTAGGAAAGTCTGATTCTGCGTTAGGTTGCATTCCTCACTGTCCTGGCCCTTGTGGGCTTGTGTCAGAGGATAGCTGATTTATACACAGATGAAACACCAAATTCTGCTTGGCAAAGAGTGGCCCAAGGGGTGGAGGGAAGGTGAGAGATTGGAGAAGTGGTCCCAACCCAAGGGGATATGAGATCCCTGCAGACCAATCCCCACAGCAAATAATTGCCTGGCTCCCAGGGTCTGCAGCACCAAGGCTGGGAACCTGAGTTTTTACATAGATGAGAACAGAAGGGGGTGGAACCCAAGGCCCTCGGGAACTGAAGAGTATGGGGGCAGGGAGGGCTGACACATGGCTGTTGATGGGAATCACAGGTGGAAACTGACAGAGGGAAGGGCATGATGAGTGAAGACGGGCATTCGGGGACACCAAGAAGAGGTTCCTGCACCTCAAGACTCAAAGTGCATTCTGCGGGCCAGCAACAGGGATGTTACTTGCTAACACTCACTGTTCTGACATTATCTAGTCCCCTGTGTTTTAAGAGGTTCCCTGTGAACACACCATGACAAAGGTGGAGAGCTCGGCTCGGAGGTTAAGTTTTGAGGGAGGACACCTCACACCATTGCTCATTCTTTCAGAAGCCTGGAGATGACAGGGTCAGGGGCAGCGGGTCTGGTTGTGCGCTGCACAGAGTCCAGCTGAGGGGATGGCCGACATTTACCCTAAGGAGCAGGGTCCCCTTTTTGTATTCTGCCTGCCATGCTAATGTGGTGCCCAAAATGGAGCACTACCTGGAGAGCGTAGATATGATGTATACAGCACCTGTGGCTTCAGCCGTGCTCCAGAACAGAATAACTCTGCAGGCCTCATCTGCAGTTTTAAAATCCATGAAACCCTTGAACATTAAGAGGGGAGGGAATCCTTAAAAGATTTTATAAAAGACAGATTTGAAGTAAGCTCACTTGGCAGCAAACCCTGACCTTAACTAACATGAGGCTAATTATAGTCTGTGCTTGTCCCACGTACTGCGAAAATATGAGCATTTTCTGCATAAATATTCACGTTTTGCCAGGGGAGAGCACCCTCACTCTCTGCCAGGAAGCAGGGGCGAGGGGTGGGGGTGGGCGAACATGCAATTTGCATTGTATTTGAAATCTAAATCGCATCTGTCCCAAGGGTTTCGGATTCAGTCTGGGAACTTGTCTCACATTGACTTTATACATGGAGAAACTGAGACCCAAAAAGTCTAGGTCACAGTTCATTTCTTCATCTCACCACAGGAGTTCCAAGAAGCTCGGGGAATATGGCACAGTTCTGAGAAGAACCCAGGGCCTCCTTTCACAAGCAATGAGGAAGTTTGCAGCCACACCTGTAGCATACAGGTGAGAGGCAGAGGAACAGAGAACCCTCTCACCTTCCTTGAGAAGAATGGGTGCCAGAAGGTCAGCCCTGCACAAAAGCCTCACAGGAGTCTGGGGCATCCAGCCCAAAGCTGTAGGGCCCCCTACAGGGATGGCCCATCAACCTCTGCCCTGTAGCCAGACACAGCAGATGCCAACGATAAGGTCAAGGAATGGAAGCCAGCACTGTGAATGAGTGAGCCCTGGCTAACCAGACCAGCCTGGAGGATCGCCAGTGGGTGCAGCCAGGGTTACTGCTCCCTAGGTCCTGCCAGGACCAGAACCAGCCAGGCTCCCAGCTCGGACCTAGGACATAGAGGCCTCTCTCTGCTCAGTGAAATACAGCCAGCTCCCAAAAGCATCAGCAGAGACAGACGGCAGTGCCTTCTTCCTAGAAGCAAGGTAAATCTGAAAAGGAGCTTTGTAGGATGCAATGCCTCTGCCCTCTCTTACTGCTAAGGGAAAGTTGAAAATCCAGTCTTGTGCCACCGGAGTCATTACTATCCATCACCCACCCAAATCAATTTAAGCAACCTAAAAATATGTCTTTAAAAATCTAATTTAAAGTATTGCAGTGAATGCTGAACTCAGAATCACTTTGTAATTCATTTCTGAGTCTCACTGTGTACATCTGAATTGCACATTCAGACAATTTGCATTGCCTTATGCTAATATGCATACACTGTTCTATATCTTCTTCAAAGAAGCATCTATTCAAAGTCTTTGCCCATTTTCGTGTCTAAAGGCTTGTCTTTTTGCTGGGGTGGTTGGTTGGTATGGTTGTATGGTTTTTATTTTGAGACAGGGTCATATTATGTAGTCCAGACTAGCTTTGAATTCAAAATGTAGCTGTCAGCTTAACACAAACCTGGTCACCCGGGAAGAGATCCTCAACTGAAGAACTGCCCAAGTCTGACTGGTCTGTGGCATGGGCAATGGGTGGGTGGCTCACAGTGACACCGAAGTCAGGGGCACTTCTCTAAAAAAAAAAAAAAAGGGGGGGGGGGGAGGATTGTGTAGGACGGCTCAGAGAGTAAGGTGCCAGCCACCATGCTGAGGACCCAACAGTCTAAGCCCCAGAACCCACGCGGTCGAAGGCGAGTGACTCTTGCTAGTTGTCTTCTGACCTCCACACATGTGCTGTGGTGTGTATATGTGAAAACACTGAAACAAAATTAATAACATTAAAAATTGTGACCAATTTTTATTGGTTTTCTAACGATTTCTCTCATTTAGGAATCTATACAGCACCAATACTAGCATTACTAGTAAAAAAAAACAAAAAACTCCCTTTCTTTTCATTTAAAGTTGATCTCCTTAAGATCCCATTGCCAGAACAAAGATGAGAGTAAGCCATTTCCCGGAGCCTGGTGCGCCTGTTTCCTTGTCTCCAGAAAGCTACGCACGTTTCTGTTGCCCTGGGAACAGGTGTCCATATCTGCTGAACTGCTGGCTCCGGGCTTCACCACTTTAATTTCTTGCTTTAGCAAGAACCGTAAGTAATGGCGCCTAGAAAATGGTTCAATTTCTTTTTCCTTCTCCCATTAGTAGGAAAATTGTGCGTTTTCCCCACCGGACAATTAAATGTCTGAATTCCTTGTGCACAAAGTATTCCTCAGCTTTGACAGGCCAAGTGAGCCACAGGGCTACAATGTGCACCTCCCGAGTCCGGCAGGCCTGCGCTATACTACCTCTTGTGGGGTTGTTGGGGATTTTTGTTTGGTTGGTTTTTTTGTTTGCTTGTTTGTTTTTTCTTTTTTGGTAACCCCTTAATCCTCTTCTAGTTTTTGTATAATTTTCATTTATGAGTGTTTCTGTAAGCCAGGAAGGAGTAGGTTTTGTTCTTGGATAGGTGTTTTATGCAGAGAGCTGATTCAGCGGGCTAGCTGAGCTGACTGGCAGCTCCAGGATCCTCCCCGATGTCTCCCCAGAGATTACAAGCACCTCACTGCCACCATATCTGGCTTTGCCCTTAGGTTCTGGGGATCGCAACTCAGAGCCTCATGTTTGTGGCAAGCCCTTCATCCACTGGACACCTCACCAGCTTTGTTTTTAATGTCTTTATCCAGAGGATTTCATGCTCCCCCAACCCCACATGAGTGCATGCACACACACACACACACACACTTGTATGAATGCATTTTCCTCACTGCTGTGGCTTGCTTCCTCTCTGTGTCAGCGTAGGTGCTATAGGAAATCATCAGGTCTCAGTTTCCCCCTTTCAGCACATGCACACGATGGCTATGTCGTCACCACTATCTTTTCCTGGTCTGGCTAGTTCTGTGCCCTTCACATGGATCTATGCAACTATCAGAGGCTGGGGTGTAGCTCAGTTGGTAGGATGTTTACCTAGCTAGCTTGACGCTCTGGGTTTTACCCCAGCTCAGATAAACTAGACCTGCTGAGGCAAGCCTGTAATCCTAGCACTGGGGATCCATGGGGGATGGGGTGGGGTGGGGGACAGGAGGATCAGAAGTTCAAGGTCTTCTTCAGCTATAGAGTGAGTCTGAGGCTGGTCTGGACCGCATGAGACATTATCTCTCAGAAAAGCCTGCTGGGAGCCCTATGGAGGTCAGGCTGAGGCTTAACCCGGGAATCCCAACTCTTCAGGGAATTTCTAACGTGGCTTTTCATGTTTTATAGTCTGGTTTATAAACATTTACATTCCCTTGCTGAACGCGCCTCTGGGGATGTTCTGAAATGTTCCGTTTCAAGAGCGCTTCCATTCAGTTCATGCTGGTACTGCTGCCCTCCCCAGGAAAGGTCCTGCAGCTGTGGGATCTAGAACCACAGAATCACTTTAGTACCTCTTTGTTCTAAAAGAAAGGTCAGCCTGGCCTGTTTTAAAGGTCAAGTGGAAGGTCGACCCAGCCTTTAGAGGTCCCCCTGGCAACCCTGGGGGATACCGCATAGCCTCTCTTACTGCCTTTTAGTCTCTGTAATTGAAATTTGTTTTGTTCTTATGTCTCAGTGTTCCCTTTCTTCTCAGATCCATGCAGCATCGACTGAGTCACTTTTCTTTGACAGCAGCGACTGTGTGAGTGTCATTCTCTGCCTGGATGTAGCCTACCACTCAGGTCAGAGCATTGATCTTCAGTGACCTCCAGTAGCCCGGGCCTTCCCACAGGAAGGGCTGCAGCAGCTCACTCCGTCTGTCAGTCCCCGACAGGACTACCAAGGCCCGACCATTTTCTTGCATGACAGCGGCTGCTCTGTGACTTTGCTCTCACGCCGGCCACCTTCCACTCCGTGGAGAGGCTCCTGTGCCCATGTGGTAAACTTCCTGGTGAGTTCTGCAGGGACCGCAAACACTGGGGTCACAGAGTCTATCCGCAGAAGTGATGTCTGCCAAAGGAGACATGCCCTGGTCTGCTCTGGTGGTTAGTGGTGGCAGAAGGGATCTGAGGAGCTGTGGGGCCGTCTTATCCCCTCAGCCAGCACCACGCAAGACCCAAAGAGCATGCTGGGAGTCCCAGAGCTTACCGTGGCTCCACTGCTGCTCCGGTGCAAGCTGCCTCCTCACTTCAGGGACACCTCCCCCCCCGCCCGCCCCCATATTTGTGAGCCTGAGTTCCATCTTTTCTGGACACTCTTCTTGTCTTGACAAGAACTATCACTATTTCACACTAAAGCAAACCTTATCCTGATGCTTCTGTAAGGATCTTTGTAAATCTGGGCAGAACTGGTTAACTTAAAAAAAAAAAAATCTATTTACACTTAGGGAGTGGGAAGAAGCCAGGAATGAAGTGCTTTGGGTTTCAAAACTACACATATGGGCTTCTTTTTATTTATTAACAGCTTTTATGTATTTTCAATATTATCCCTGAAAGCAGCTGTTTCTTGAGTTTCCTTTCACACCTGCCTGTCACTTTGGATTTCCATGTGTTAACTTACAGACCCGAGCTGTAAATGATAAGAGCAGAGCCCAAGGTGATTTTCCGGATTTGGAATGTTGCTTCCAAAGGCAAGGATTGCTCCGAGCCTCGCACACACATGAGGCTCTCAGACAGCCGCTGGCTTACTCTTCACCCCTAAGTACTATTTTTGAGGTGTTAATACAATACTGACACAGTATTTGCCAAACGGATATTAGTTATGTCTATGTGTTTTCCATCGACACTTCCTACAATTCACTACTATATACTTTGCATTATGCAAATAAGCAATGCATAGTTAAATGGGAAAAGCTTTATTATTTTTAAGGAACTATGAAAAATTTCAATTTCCAAAATTCTTAAGGAACTATGAAAAGTTTTTATTGGGGTAGGGATGTATTTTTGGCTAGCTCACACGAAGTTTACTCTCCAGCATGGTACAAACTAGATTCACACCTGTATTCTCAGCACTTGGGAGGTGGAGGCAGAGATGACAGTCAAAGTTATTCTCCTGTGTATTGAGTCTGACACCAGTCTGGGCCTTGACAAATGAAATAAGTAAAAAAATGAAGTTCTTGTCATCTTAGCACTAAAGACAAGGAAGGCCACACACTCTGATTTACAAAGGGAAAAGAGAAGGGGCAGGAGTGACATTCTCTTCGGGTCTCAGAAGACAAGCTGCTCTTTAGGTTGTCTAATGGAAAGATGAAATTAATATACAACTAGTAGAACTTGAATAGGGAAGTTTCCAGAGCAGTAAATAGACTCAAGTGGTCTGGGCTCATCCTGCTGGAAGCCATTACTATCCCTGATTTGGACTGAAGACACGTCAGTGACTACAGCCTTGCTGTAGAGATGAGCAAAGCACAGGCCAGGAGAGACAGCTTCCTATTGGCCTTGGTGGGGCTTTAATGTTTGTTCTATCTTCGGCTGACACTGTTAGGTGTGGACCTATTGGAAGTGACAGGGTGTTTGTTCTAAGTAAATGGTTACTGGGAGGCTCATCCATTCATTCATGCCACAGAAAGCCGTTTCTAAAGACACAGGACCATGTTGGGAGTTGGTGACGCACACCTTTAAACCCAGCACTTTGGAAGTAAAGGAAAGTGGATCTCTGAGTTTGAGGCCAGGCTGGTCTACAAAGTGAGTTCCAGAACAGCCAGGGCTACAGAGAAACCCTGTCTTGGGGGGGGGGGCACTGAAGAACACCTAGATAAGTAAGTACACTGATGTGTCCGCCAGTCAGGCTCAAAGGATCTAAGATCAAGATATGGTCCCTTAGTCCATTTTCTGTTGCTACAACAGAATGCTAGAGGCTGGGTAACTCACAAACAAGACCATTTGGTTCATGGTTTTGGAGGCTGGGAAGATAGTAGCACGGCAGCAGCTCCTGGAAAGGCCTTCTTGCTGTGTCACAACATAGGGGAAAGGAAGCAGACATGTGACCATTAATGTACTTTTGTAACCAAAGACATCAGACCATTGGTGGCAGCAGAGGACCTGAGTTCTCCACCAGCTCCTGCCCACAGTGTCCCAGTGGCAATCAAATTGCAACATGAGCCCAGCGGGGTGGAGGGCACATTCACACCATGCACATTATAGGGACATAGCTGAGAGTCACATTCAGGCAGTGCTGTCTCGCGGCTGACACTGGCCAGCTTGTGTGGGAACAGGCCTCCTGGAATAAATGCACCTGCCAGGTGGGGACGGAGCCACGTTTCCTCTAGGAACACCCAACTGCTGTAATAATTTAATTCTTTGCTATTGACAAACGAAGACTCCTGAGTGTAAGCACACGGCTGGGAGCACCCAGTTACTGAGAAAGCCATCTGGAGCAAAAGAAAACACATGGAGCAAAGAGGGAAAAAAAAATCCAGAAGAAATAGAGAACATAAAAACAAAACAGCCAAGAGGTGAGAGAGGATAGTGTTTACATAAAACTAGAGGTGCCATGAATGAGAGAATAAAAAAGGCTCTAGAAAATTAAAAATAGCTTAGCCAAAACAAATTCAGCCAAAGGATGGGGTGATAAAATTGAAGAAAATGCACAGAAAGGAGATTTAAAGTTACAAAGGAAAAGAGAGAGAGGGATGAGGGAGATGGTTAATCTACCTGGGAGGTGCAGCTAATTAGGACCCTGCGAACATAAAATAATGAGCAGGAATTGATCAAAAAGGACTAGAAGCTTTCCCAGAAGCAAAGGACAGATTCTCTGTTGCACATCACGAATTAAAACCACCCACAAGCGGTTCACCGCCACAAAGCTTCATAACACTAGGAAGAAGTGCCTGGCAGAGAAAGTAAGGGCAAGTGAGTGAAGCCATCATCACTGGAAGGTGAGTGCTGAAAAGTGCAATGTGCTGAGGGCTCTTCCGCCTGGGAGGATGGAGGAAGGGTAGGGTGACCCCAGTGGGCGAGTGTACCTGCCCCTCTCAGGGTACACACTACAGGTTCTTTCTTGCAGGACACTTCAGCCTCAGTAAAGGTCAGATGGGAGATGTCAATGGATGTTATGGAAAACCATCAGATACTAGCTTCCCTCACATGCACTAGGGTAGGGCATTCCTCTCCAAGCTGGGACCTAAAAAATAACCTCTAAAGAATTCAACTAGGCCTGAAATATAGCTCAGTCAGTAGCTCGATCAGTACAGTGCTTGCTTTGCGTGCACTGAGCCCTCGGTTCAATACCCAGCAGGGCATAACAGCAGGTGAGGAGGTGTGCCTGTATCCTAGCTCTCAAGGCCATCCTTACCTACATGGCAGGTTCCCAGCCAGCCTAGGGTACAAGAGTACATGAGACCCTGTAAAAGCAAAAACAAAAACAAAATAACTACCTGAAGCAAACAGCAAAAACAAAAGAAACCAAGTTATGATTTAGGGCAACTTTGTGGTGGTATAAACTCAGTCTTCTGCCTGCTCCCAGCCTGACACGCTTTAGTCAAGCTTTCAGTGATGCTGCTGTTCAGTGCTCCAGCAGCTGCACCTCAAACAAGAGGGGAGCAAACTAAAGAAGGATTTATAGAATAGGCTGTCATTCAAAAACAGAACACCACACCAATTACCTAAGTGAATGAGCATCGAATATAAGCGGGCCACCCGCGATGACATCATCCAGGGAAACCCTGGTGCACAAAGGACAAAGAGCTAGGCTAGAGGAAACAATCCCACAGATTAGTCTGGCTGTCAGCTGCAAAGCTCGGTACCCCAGCTAACTGCATTTACTCTGTTCTTCAATGACTACTGAATGATCTATGTGAGCAGATATGGCAATGAGCCAGACAGACTCCCTAAGGACAGCAATCAAACAGAGCAGCAAGTGCAAAGGTCCTGGGGTTGGAGCCAGCTTTGGACACAAAAGATGCTTCAGGGCACAGTACAGTCAGGAAAGAAAGCAAAGAGTCAGAGTGGATACGTGCACATTTTGTGGAGGCTTTCATCGCATTGTGAAAGTCTGTCACTACTATGAGGGAGATGGACAGCCACAGGAGGACTTTGGGCTAAATGACCTGACTTTAAACAGATTCTTTTGGCTCTGATTTGAAGACTCTAGGTGAGCAAGAACGGGGACCATGAAATGAGTGAGGAGGGTTTTGCAGTGATCCGTGGCCGAGAGGATAGTGGTTTGGCCCGTGGTGGTAGGGAGAAAGACTTGTCTTTCCACCAGGACTATTTTGCAGCTACATCTGATGGGCTTTGTATATGGTTTCAGAATCTACCGTGAGAAAAGAAGCCAAGGATGTCTCTGTTTTTTTTTTTTTTTTTTTTTGGTCCTCAGCACCTGGAAAAGCAGAGCTGTCTTCTGTGGAGATAAATGGATCAAGCTATGAGGGGATGAGCCTCCAGAAAGCAGAATGGAGGAATGGGGGTGTAGGAATTAGCCTCCTCCAGGGAGAGTGGTCCAAGAGAAAACTACAGAATGTCTAAACAGGAAGGTACAGTGAGGTGTGTGTGTGTGTGTGTGTCTGTTCTTGTAGGGTAGGCAATGCACAAATGCATGGCATGTGTGTGTGGTTCCGTGTGTGTGTGCTCATGTAGGGGATGAACAAATGCATGGTGTATATGTGTGTGTATGTGTTTGCTCATGAACAGGATGTACAAATGCATTACACATGGAGGGATCAGAAGACAGTCTCGGGTGTGTGTCCTCAGGTACCTTCCACATTGGGTTTGAGATGGGGTCTCACAATGGCTAGCTGGCCCATGAGCTTCCGGCAACACACCTGTTTCTGTCTCCCACATCACGAGAGCTTGCATTACAGCCACATCTCCATATTTTCACATGGCTTCTGGGGATCTGAGCTCAGGTCCTCATACCGGTGAGGCAAGCTCTTTACCAACAGAGCCATCTCCTCATCCCCAAGATAGTCTTTTATTCCCTAACTGCAGGAGCCATGTTGATCATTTCTTCTCTCACTCAGAAGTGAGTCAGTATGCCCCGTCTACCCACACTCAATGAAGGAAGAATATACACGGCATGAATATGAGGTGCTGGGTCTCCATCCTGTGGTAAAGGCTACAGAGATGCTTGGAAAGATTGACTTGGGAATTGAACCCAGGTCCTCTGGAAGAGCAAGTGCTCGTAGCCACTGAGTCAACTCTTTAGCCCTTTGGTCAGTCTTTAAAAGAATGAGAGGAGTCCTCTAGGCTGAGTCTCCATTGATGTGCACAAGTACTGGTCCGGTGGGAGAACTAAAGCCGCCCTGCAGCTACTGAGAGAGGTGCTGTGCCTCTGTCTCTCCTGCCCTCCTGTATCAGCAAAACAGTGCCAGGGGGTCTGAGCGGCTTTCTCTGGAAGCTAACTCCAGAATCAAGGTTTTCTAAGAAACACATTAGACTGCTGGTTTTAACTGTCAACTTGACACAATTTAGAAGCATCTGGAGCCTTACACCCATCAGAATGGCTAAGATCAATAACTCTAGTGACAACACATGCTGGAGAGGTTGTGGAGAAAAGGGAACCCTCCTCCATTGCTGGTGGGAATGTAAACTGGTACAATCACTTTGGAAGTCAATCTGACACTTTCTCAGACAATTAGGAATAGCGCTTCCTCAAGACCCAGCTATACCACTCCTAGGCATATACCCAAAATTTGCTCAAGTTCACAACAAGGACATTTGCTCAACCATGTTTATAGCAGCTTTATTTGTAATAGCCAGAACCTGGAAACAACCCAGATGTCCCTCAACGAAGGAATGGATACAGAAATTGTGGTATTTTTACACAATGGAATACTACTCAGCAATCAAAAACGAGGAAATCATGAAATTTGCAGGCAAATGGTGGGATCTAGAAAGGATCATTCTGAGTGAGCTATCCCAGAAGGAGAAAGACACACATGTTATATACTCACTTATATAGACCTATAAGATATGATAAACATAATGAAATCTATACATCTAAAGAAGATAAACAAGAAAGAGGACCCGGGGTTAGATGATCAATCCTCACTTAGAAAGACAAATGGGAGGTGCATTGGACATAGGAGAAAACAAGTAACAGGACAGGAGCCTACCACAGAGGGCCCCTGAGAGACTCTACCTAGCAGTGTATCAAAGCAGATACTAATGAAAGGGTTAGACTAACTTTGTATCCTGTATGTCTTCTAAAGCCTATAGTTTTGAGTTTTAGGTTCAGGTTAAGCTAAAGCCTCTTAGTACCTTTCCAGAGAATGGAGAAATGTGACCCTATCTGTGAGGACAGATAGAAAAAAAGCAAGCAAGCAATGACTTTCACTCAGCAAAAAAAGGACCAGACCCTTGTCTTCGAGATAGTGTTTCTTAGCAGTCAACCCAGACGGCCCCAATTCTTCTTCTGAGTAGCTCCTGACCTCTGGCCAAAAGCCTGCAGCTTCAAGGATGAGCTAACCACCCCCACCTTCAATTGCAGCTGCATCCACACTTGGCAGGACTGGCCACACTTGAGCACCTAAGACTAACCAATTATCTTACTTTATAACTTCCTCATCCAATCCTAAATTGCCAAAACTGCAACTTCAAATTTCCCGAAATTTTTCTTTTAAAAACCTAAGGCCTTTGTCTCCTGGTGCCACTCTTTGCTGACTGGCAGGGGTGACCCCATTGCGCAATGGTTAAATTAAACTTGTTTTTGCAACGAGTCATGGTCTTGTGAGAGTTTCTGGGAAGGGCACGATCTTGAACTCCTGAGCTGTGAGACCCCAGGTCTTACACTAAGACTCATAACCAAACCTTCAGCAGAGTGCAGGGAAACATATGAAAGAAGGGGGAGTTTGTATGACGAGGAAAGGACCAAATATATCTGGGAACAGGGGTCTTTTCTGAGACTGACAGTCTACCAAGGACCATGTATGGATATAACCTAGAACCTCTGCGTGGATAAAGCCGTGGTAGCTCGGCAACCAACTGGTTTCCCATAGGAAGAGGAACAGGGACTATTTCTGATAGGAACTCAATGGCAGGCTCTTTGACCTCCTCACCCCCCAAGGGAGGAGCAGTCCTGCTAGGCCACAGAGAAGGACTTTGTAGCCAGTTCTGAAGATACCTGATAAAACAGGATCAGATGAATGGGGAGGAGGTCCTCCCCAATCAGTGGACTTGGAAAGGGGCAGGGAGGAGATGAGGGAGGAAAGGAGGGAGGGTTTGTGAGGGAATGAGGGAGCATGTACAGCTGGGATACAGAGTTAATAAAATGTAAGTAATAGTAATCAAAATAAAATAAAATGAATAAACTACAAAAAAAATAAATAAAATTGATTGATATAGCAAAAAAAAAAATAGAAGCATCTGGAAAAACAGTGTCAATGAGGGATTGTCTACATCAGTTTAGACTATGGGCATGTCTCCGGAGACTGACTGGATTGTTTTAACCAGACCACTGTGGGCGGCACCATTCCCTTTGTGGGCGAGCAGAACAGTGTGCGTGTGTGCACTCCCTCTCTGCTCTTGACTGTGGATGTGGCTCGCTGCTTCAAGTCCCTGCTGTTTGACCTCCCTGCAGGGATGGGCTGCAGCTCAGAACTGTGAGCCTAATAAACCCTTTCTTTCTTCAGGCCACCTTTATCAGGGTGTCTTACCACAAAACAGAAATGAAAGATGTTGATGGAAGAACCAACATCTACATCCTAGTTACAGGGAGCAGGGAATGCAATTTTAAAATGTTTGTGATGGGAAGGTGGAGTTAATATCATGAAGACCAATCAAATGGAGATAATGTTCAAAAAAGATTTTACACACACACATACATATACACACAACTTCCAGTCATGGTGTGGAAGCAAATGAAGTAGTAGAGCAGAATACAAAGGTCATGAAACAAATCTAGTTGAAAAATCACAAGGACATATGGGTAGATATTGTGCCCATTAAAAACTTCAAAGCCCTCACACACCCCCACAAAAAAAAAGAACAGAGATCATAAAGTAAGCTTTGAAAAGTAAGTACACAAAAACAGCAATAAACTGGATAAGAGAAATGGATGAAAAAAAAAAATCTCCCAGAGCATATAATGAAAAGGCAATGGAATGAAAAATCTGGAGGAAAAAAGAAAAAAGACAGAAAGCATATAAGGTGAATCAGAGAAAAATGGAATTTAACTGAGCTCTCCTAGAATAAGAAAGAGAAAGAAGGAGGCTTGGAATTTTAATTTCAAAAAATTTTCAGATCTAAGGGACGATATTCTCTAATGGTCTTCAAGTTTCAAGTTTGATGAGCATGAAATGACTCAGAGCTTTAGAGTTATGACACTTCAGAGCACTCGAGATGGAGGATGGGGTTAATAAAAAATAGCTGGGCTCATTATTCAACAGCTGCTTCAGCCTTGTGGCACATATTAGCTAATTTAACCTTAGCTGTAGGGCCAGAAAAGGTGACTTAGCCTTTCAGAGCACTTCCTGCTGTTCCATGCCAGGCAGCTCACAGCCTACGGTAGCTTCAGCTCAGGGTATTTAAAGCCCTTCTATAGTAGAACACAGTGTAGAGGAGTTTTTTTTGGAGGGAAGGGGATGAAGATTCAAGGCAGGGTTTCTCTGTGCAGCCTTGGCTGTCCTGCACTCACTTTGTAAGCCAGGCTGGCCTTGAACTCACAGTGATCCACCATCTCTGCCTCTCTGAGTGCTGGAATCACAGACATGTGCCACTACAGCTGGCCATGTAGAGGAATTTTAATTCAGAACATTGCTAGGTCTGTGTGATCTGGCTGGAATGAAAATGCGCCTTTAATCCAGGAGACAGAGGCAAGCAGATATGAGTTCAAGGCCAGCCTGGTATAGAGCAAGTGTCAGGTTAAAAAAAAAAAAAAAAGGTAGGTGCAGGCATGGTGCTACCTGCCTTTAATCCCAAACAATGAAAATAAAGTTAGCTTGTAGAAGGAAGCACTCATGTTTGAAAGTGATATTTAATTGAATGGCAGAAAAAGTGACAAATCAGAGAAAGATTTGACAGAATAGGATATGTCCAAGTGTCCTGAGAAGAAAGGGAAGCTACTTATGGGGCAATACAGAGAGAAAAGAGGCAGTTTTATGGGGAGAGTTTTAGAGACAGTGTGATAATGTTATGCCAGGTTCACGGGACCCTCAGAGACCACCAGGAGACGACTTGATGCAATAGCAAGAGAGCTTTATTACGAGAGCGATCGAACTTGGGACCCAAGTCTCACTGATGCAGCAGTAGAGAAGTGGGATCCCGAGCTCTGAGTGAACAGGATTTTTAAAGGGAAAGTCTGTGATCAGGGGGTTTCCATGGCAGCAAACAGGGGGGCACACGCCTTGACGTTACAGAATTGGGTGAAGTTTAACAGGGAGGGTGACCTTTTCTGAGGCACACAATCACAATGGCTATTTTTCTAAACCATATCTGTAACACTTGGGAGAATTTTCCCACCCAATTCTCAACCGATTCCCATTGATTATTGCCAGAGAGTTTGTCTCTATTTTCTATGAAGCATTTATTCTGTTATATTTTCTGGAGGCTGTTGCTAAGAGAGTTAACTTTGTTTTCTGCCAGGTGTACATTCTGTGATATTTCCTTGTACCTGAATTCAGTTCCCAGTCAAAATCTTTATTTCAAAATGGAGTTATATTCTGGCTAACTTGAACTTTTCAATGACTGAGAGTGAAAAGGAACTGGAAGATTGGAGCAGTTGCTGGAGTTAGTTTGAGGCCAAGCAGAGCAATTCAGAGGCCGCGAGAAAAGCCGGATTGAATAAGTCAGCTGAGAGCAGAGTTAGAGTCAGAACAGCTGAGTTGAACCTGCCAGCCTGGAGCTCAGAAACAACAAGAAAGGGTGAGCTTATTAGGTTCTCAGAGGCTGAAAACATTCTAGGCCTAGGTTAGATTGTATGGAGGCTAGAAGCTTCTAGGCCTACATTAGCAGACAGAGGCAGTAATCTTCCAAGGCAACCACTGAAGTGGGCAAATAGCAGTTCCTTTCCCACCACAGACCACATGGCCTCCAGTGGTAGCATAGGCCACAGACATCAACACAGGCCTGGCCGCAGTAGACGGATGCAGTAAGATTATGGGCCCAGACAAGGCGTGGGTCTCAGCGGCAACCCAGTCTGGAATCACTATGGCCCCCGGTGGCAGCGTCAGCTACCCACAATGATACATTCTCCCCTCCTCCGCACCATTCCCTGTGGCAGTATTGCTCACAGACATCAACAAAAACTGTACTAAAATAAAGCCTTCTCACTGGCCTTGACCTTGTAAGCATCTACAGTTAAATGGCATACTCTCATAGACACACACACACACACACACAAGTACAAATGTAAGAAGAACAGGTCTTTTAAAAATAATTTTTGGTTTGTTTCTCTCTAGTCTCAGCTGTCCTGGACTCACTTTGAAGACCAGGCTAGCCTCAAACTCACAGAGATCTGCTGGACTCTGCCTCCGCGAGTGCTGGGATTACAGGTGTGCACCACCACAGCCAGTTTAAAAAAATAGGTCTTTGAACCTTGAAATATTTTTAAGAATTAGCTACTATTTGCATTTTTTTTCAAATGAAAATAAGAAGCTTATCCAAGGGCACACAGCTGGCTCATGGAAAAATGGGTTCAAACCCGGAATCTGCCAGATCACTTTAATATTGGTATAATGTTCTTGTGGAATGTATACAATTTACCCTTCTTTATTCACATGCTGATTTCTCTCCCCACTCTCTGGTTTCAATCCCGACATTGCATTGTGATCTTTATTCTAAGCATCACCTGTCTCAAGTTTGTGTAAACATGCCACCATTTGTTTTCTGTATTTTCAATAAAACAACCAGCCAATGCTGTGCATGAAGAGAACAGGGTGGGACATCCTGGTCCAGAGGGGAGGAGGAGTAGGAGAACAGAGACAGGGAAGAGAGAACTTGGAACCATGAGGAAAGATGAACTGGACCTAAGATATGACTAAAAGCAAGTATAATGTGGGAAATCTGAATGGGAGGAAGCTATGTGGGTTTGGGGGTTTAGGATGGAGTAATCATTGCCCAGCATTGTGCTCTAGGTTCACTAAATACATCCTAGTCTCTGTGTGGTGGTTTGGGTATACAGCTGGTTAGGAATAACTGCTACAGTTAACAACCTACAACACTTTAATAACCTTTATGTTTTTTGTTTTTTTTTTGTTGTTGTTGTTGTTGGTTTTTTTTTTTTTTTTTTTTTTTTTTTTTTTTTTTTTTTTTTTTTTTTAGAAAGCTGGAAAGAGCTGCTTCCAAATTTCTGACAGAATAAAAAGATTTTTGATGCAGAATTAACTTAAATATGAATCAAGTGTTAGGGATCATAACACATTTTCACATGTGCAAAAACTTAGTGCAAAAGCTCAAATATGTGAGTTCACTTCCAGGTTCGCAAAACCATAAAAGTATCGGCATATTAAATGTGCTCTCTCCAGGAATATCAAGTTGTGTAGTTAATGTGTTCATTTAACACCATGGCTAATCTTGATCATCAGTTTGATAGGATTTAGAATCAACTAAGAGACCTGGCTCTGGGTGGATGTGTGAGGGCATTTCCAGAAAGGATAAGCTGAGGGGAGAAAGCCCTCCCTCAGAGTGGGCACCTATTGGCAGGCCCAGCCCCTCTGAGATCATAAGGAGGTCAGAGGAAGAAGCAGCATGGAGTGTAGCCACCATGTTGGTGCCACCCTCCCTCACTGACATCAAAATCCTACTTCTTTAGCCCTCCAGCATGCATGGAAGACCACCAAAGACCAGTGACTCTCTGGAAATCTTCCCGCCCTCAGCACCAGGTTGGGACTGCTGGAGCGCCCAGCCTTTTAGAGCGGCTGCTGTGTTCTCTCCAGTGCTCAGGCAACCACCGTTGGGCTGCCCAGACCATTCTACTACGTAAGCCATTTGAGTGAATCCCCTTTAGAATATATAGTTCTTCTGTTAGCTCTGTTCTTGTAGAAAACCCCGCATATTCCCTTCCTCTTGGCCAAGACAGATACGACCTCTGTTTCTTTGCCAGCTGCGGATTTCACCCTGGGAGGGGTGCAGCTGGAACCTGATAGCGCTTCCAAAGAGACCAAAGTCCGACCCAGCAAGGCCCGCGCCAAACCGCTGAGAAGGGACCGCTGGTGCAGGTGGGGCTGGGGAGGGGCTTCGGCTCAGTGACAAACACTGGCTCTGGCCACTCAGCGACTCACAAGTTTGGGCCCCAGGGACATAGTCTTAAGAGTGGAGATCCGGGTTACCTGGACATGTCTCAGTTCCTTCAACAACTGCCCTCTCCAGATGGGATCCTGAGCTACAGATCCAAGAGGACCCTAGCTGAAGGGAGATGAGATTCCCAAATTCTTAGAAATAACAGAGAGCCAGGGGCTCTCTGCTGAGAAAAATCAGGCAATAAACAGAAGCTGGAAGCATGGGTGCAAAGACAGTTGTCAACTTGGGACTTTATTTGTACTCAAGTTGGTGAGGAGGTATGAGGAAACTTAATTTTCATTTGTCTGGGCAAAGTTCTCATCAATACTGTTGTTGTTTTTGCTGCCTGCTTTCCTGATCCGGTGGGAAGGTGTTCAGGAAACTCGCAACTCAGAGGCCTAGGAAGGTAGCCTAGCTCTGGGGTGGAAAGGGTATTCCACAGCATGGAAGCCCAGGAACCTCACAGCTCTGAGAGGAGGCCTCCTCAATGTTGCAGCTCCCAGGGGAGGGCCCCAACCTCTGAGGAGCTGAGGAGCCTGATCTCTCCTTCTTCAATTCTTTTCTCTTCTCTCCTTTTTGCTTCTTCTGATGAGATAGTCACAGCAGGCAGTAAATCTCTTAAAAGAGATTTATTGGAGGGACGGATCCAGGAGGGGCTGCCTCTGCTCCAGGGAGAAGCAAGGAACTGGGTGGACGCAGCCTTTATACCGGGTTTCTTAGGGGGCAGAGCTTTCTAGGGCAGAGGCTTCCGGAGTGTGGATTGGTGGGTTTTAGTGGGAAGCTCAGGCACTGGTCAGCTCTCCTGCTTGGGGATTGGTGGGGTTTTGTCCAGACTTTTCACTTCAAGTTAGCATAATCTGGGATGAACTATTCTGAGGGGCTGGAGATGACAGTTACAGCGGTCTGGGGAGAGGGCTGGGCTGCTGCAGCTTCCTCAGGCAGGAGTTTGGCCACTTTTCTGCCGTGAGGGTTATAAAGTACACAAAGAATCCAAAATTTACAGCGTCCACTGTGAAGGCCGTACGCTGAAGCAGGAAAGGTTGTCATTATCACCGACAGCTCCCATGGTGGCGGTAGGCATTCTGAGGCAGAAGTGTCTGCTCCCATAGCAGTAGGCAGAGGCAGGAAAAGTCACTATGGACAGCTCCTGCTGAGTTGCTGACAGGAGCAGTTTTCAGCCTCCACAGCCCCAGGGCAGGAAGTAGGGACTGACAGGAGGCAGGAAGGAGGGGCTAGCAGCCTGCCACTTTAAGCTTTAGTGGCCTGCTGCTCAAGGGCTAGACATAGCTCTAAGTGTGTGTGTTGGGGGGGGGTATCTGCACAGCTGCTATGGGGGGGCAGTGGTCAGCAGGGTTGGGGGAGCAATGGGCCGCAGCAGCTTGGGAGAGGCAGAATGCCACAGGACTTGGGGGTGGGGCAGCGGGCCGCTGCAGCTTTGGAGAGCCAGCTTCGAGGCCTCTCACTGCAGCAGCCTGGGGTGTCCCCGTGGCTTGTGTGCTATCTCTACCACTTTGACCTTGTTAGGGTCCCGAGCTCGCTGAAGAAAACAACCCAGATTCAAACAGAATACAAACAGCAAAGAGTGTTTTATTCTGCAGAAATCCAGTACACTGGGGTTGAGTTCACAGGTTTCTTTTATAGGTACTCAGGGGGGATTTCAGGGTGGGTTAGGTAATCTTTAGTATGATCGGAGCATTCATACTAAAGCTATATAAGCTCGGGCAAAAATGCAAACTCTTGGGCTGGTCATGAGTTAAGCAACCTTGTCTCTTCTGCCAGATGGTCTGGCAGAGGGTCCGGCAGAGGATCAGGCAGCCTGTGATTGGCGGCCCATTTCTGTGATTTTTCTAGTAAATGTTAACTCACCTCAGGGAAATGGACACTTAGGCCTGCTCCTTTTGTCAGTGAACTGAGGCCTGTCATGGAGTAAGTCCGGACCTTCCTTCAGGTTCCAGCGGGGTCTCAAATGGAGCCTCAACTTCTATCAAGGTCCCACAATCTGTCCCGGTGAGGCTCTCTCGACTGCTGCAGCAGGCGTGAGGCTCTCTCCACTTTGGCGTGCCATTTTGATCTCTGCTGGCCACCTCAGCGATGAAAGCCCTGCAAGTGTAGCAGGCCTGCTCTGGTCACAGATGCTTTGGGGATGCAAAAATCATTCTGGTCTACACATCTCATTCCACTCCATCATTCTCACCATGAAGTGACTTCATCTTGGAGGGCTGTGAAGACAGCCAGCAGCAGCAGCAAGAGGAAGAAGAGGAAGAAGAGGAAGAGGAACAGCAATAGCAGCAGATCTGAGAACATCCAGGAGGTGCAGGCACCTGAGTCTTGCTCTAGACCTATAAAACCAGCATCTCCCCCAGCAAAGGCTCTAAGAGACTGAACTACACATTAGTTTGAGGAAGCTTGGAGACAGAGAGAGAGAGGGAGGAAGAGAGAGAGAGAGAGAGAGAGAGAGAGTTGCCCTTACAGAGAAAGAATCATGGGGCTTCCAGGCCCTTCTTTCCTCTCTTTCACAACCCAGCCATGAGGTAACCAGTTCCATTTTGTCACAACTTGCTACTTTGTCTTGGGACCACTGGATCATGGACGTGAACCTCTGAAAACCCTTTGTTTTTGTCAGTTGATTAGTTTGGATCCTTGTTACAGTAATGGAAACTGACTGATCCAACATGACAGCCCTCTTGACAGGTTCAAATGGTTATTTCTTTTCTTTCTCCCTTCCATGGCTTAGACTCCCAGTAAATAGTACTTTGCCCACTGTTGACAGGAGTCAGCAACACAGGAACTGGGAGATAAAATGATACTAGGAACAACAGCAGCTATGTCAAAGTGAAATGAATGAAGAGCACTAACAGGAGTCCTGGTGGTCGGCCGGACAAAGCCACTTGATGGGGATGGAGCCATGGAGACTGAAGAGACCTGGGGAGCAGAATGAGCGGGAAGTTTAGTCTACATTGGTGAATTTACTGTTGCTGGCAATATTTGTCTACTCAAAACCATATGCTGAAATGATCGTCAAGAATTGGTCATTCTTAGAAAGCCACCTACCAAGTATTTTTCATGCACATCTACCCTGGAGCCAATAATAAAATCCAATAAGGTCTTGCTAATTACATTCTCTAATGAATTGTGAGGCTGCCTAATCCACAGACCCGGGGTGGTATAGTCAATAGCTGTGTTCAATACTCTCAATTACTTACCTATTCTGTCTAATTCTGGTGTTAATTGTGCCCATTAACCACACAGAATGGTTTTAAATTCCTTCTGAGCGGTTAATATGCCAACTCCTCTGAGGACAATAACCACACCCTCCTTTATCCAGATTCTTAGCTGAGGCTCCATAAATGTGTCTCTGGAGAAAGGATCACAAAACCCAAGCTCTTTCTCAGATAGGAGTATTCACAATAGCACTGAACTTAAGCTCAAAGCCAGCCCTTTCAGGGTCCCTAGAGCAAAACTTCGATGGAGAGGCTGGGCAGATGGTTCAGTGGGTAAAGTGTTTACTGTAGAAACATGGGGACCTGAGTTTGAATCCCCAGCACCCACCAAAACAGGATATCCTGGCATGTCTCTGTGACCCTAGTGGGGAGAGACAGATGAATCTCGGGGCTTGCTGGGCAGCCCATATAGCTCAATCATTAACTCCAGGCTCAGGGACCATGTCTCAAGATAAAAGGCTGCTTCGATAACTCAGTGGTCAAGGGTCCCTGCCTCCAAGGCTGAAGAACTGAGAGCTCAGTCCCCAGAATCCACAGGTGGAAGAAGAGAATCAACCCCAGAAAGTTGTTCTCTGACCTGCCCAAGCATGCAATGGTATGCACAATACCCCACTCCATCCTCTTAATAAACAATGTAACGAAAAATAATTTTTAAATAAGATGGGGAACATGGAGGAAGACACCTGACGACAGCCTCTGGCCCCCACACGCTCCCAAGACAGAGCTCACTCTGCCTCACTTTCTCCCTGTGGCCTCCCCAACCACCTCCTTTCCTGAGACCCTTTGCTCTTCCGTAGAGATGCTCACCTAGGAAGGCTCATGAATCTTTCAGCCAAGCTCTCCTTGCGGTCTCCATTCCGTCCAACAGTGGGCGCTGGCTTTGAGTGAGCCGGTCCAGCCACAGCTGTTAGGCAGCTCTTTTTGTTTTGTTTTCGAGGCAGGGTCTCTCTCATAGCTCTGGCTGTTCCGGAACTCACTCTGTAGACCAGGCTGGCCTTGAACTCATAGAGATCCACCTGCCTCTGCTTCCCAAGTGCTGAGATTAAAGGTGTGCACACCACCACCGGGCTGAGTTACGTGGCTCTTTACCCTGAAATAAGGTTTGAATGTACACCGGCAACTCTGAGGAGGCTTCATTTCCTTCCTTGGGCAGTAGCTGCTCCTACCTGGGTTGCATGAGTTCCTTCGCATTGCTTTGGAGTTTTAGTTTCTCCCTGACCTGAGTGAGGCAATGGTAGAGGACAAGGTTGGGGCAAGGGGTCAAGGTGCACAGAAACATTTTGCTTTTCCACCTACGTGTTATGAAATATTTGGGGAAACAGAACTGTACACACAGTGTGCACTTTACAAATAAAGTGTTGACTGTCTTTATAACCATCAACCCTGATTGACACCATGCACCTGCTCACTGGCCTTCCCGTGTGTGTGACTTGCTAGGAACACTGAACTCCATGTCACGAGAAGGAGTGGTTTCACATATGGCATGCAATAAGAACTTGCTAACTTCACTCCACTCCACCATGGCTTGCACTGATGCCCAAGAACACCTCCATAACACGAGGCCAAAGGAACTCACCAGAGTGTGCAGATCCAGCTAGCCGCCCACCGAAAGCCATTCTCTCCACAGCCTGAAGTTCCCACTTCGTCCCATTGAGGTTTTGAAATGCTTTAACAAAAACCGTTAAGTGGCCACAGATGCTAAACACCATTTTCAAACACTTTGCAATGACTCCATCATGAATACGTGTCTATAGCCCCAGAAACAGACTCCATATCCAAAGTATGTCATTGCAAGAGGAGCTATGCCTCTGCAGAGATGGCTCAGAGTAGGGTTTGACTCCCAGCACCCACATGGAGGGTCACAGCTCTGTGCAGCTCCAGTCTCAGGAACTCAATGTCCCCCTCTGGCCTCCACAGGCACCAGGCACACACGAGGCACAGACAGACATGCAGACAAAAACAGACACCCATACACATCAGACAAATAAATGAGATTAGATAAAAGAGAAACTGTGTGACAAACTGAAGGCAGTCCTTAGTTCAAACCGCCTTCTGAGGTTTTCTGTGCCAAACAGGCAGATGTGTCCAAGCTAAGGGCTGCGCGTAGCCAGGGACAGCTAAGGTTGCTGTCCTGCACAGAGTTCTGAGCTTCCTTGGAACACTAGGGCTTTTTTGTTTTTGTTTTTGTTTTTTGTTTTGTTTAGTTAGTTCTTTTCCCTTTTTTAGTTTTTTGTTTCTGTAACTTGGCTGCACGGTTCCTAAGTGTGTGTTCTGCAGATGATGTCATGTTGGAAATGCCTGCACACGCACAGATCACTTCATAAAGTCTGGACTGGACGTGCACACTAGCACGCTCACACATTGCTGCATGTGAGACAGTGACGTTCCAGTGGTGGATACGAGCATCAGCTGTCAATTCACCGGGACATGTGATGCCAGGGGAGCGGAGACCTCCGTCCCAGAGCCAAGGAAGAATCTTCTGGAAGCTTTTCAGGACTCCTTTCATCATTCCCCTCGAGGATGCTGAAGTGTGGCTCTCCTGAGCCGCTGGCTGCTGGGAGAGGACGGGTGACCAGCACTGAGGTCGGATGACTTGGTACTTCCCACCCTGGGAAGGGTTGGCTCAGGCTTCAGGTTTCTCGGTGGTCACTGTCACTTTTATTTGAATGGAAAGGGATTTGGAAGGCTACCTTATTTGTTAAACAGACTGAAAGAGATTTAACATTTTGCAAATTAGTCTTTGTTTGAGGAAATACTTTCTACAAGCCATAACCCACTGAGCACCAGCCCCTGCCCCTCTGAATTCTTCTATAGCCATTGCCTTGCTTCACGTTTGCCCCCTCCTATAAACACCTATCTTCCAATATAAAGATAGTTGATTTGATTGTCTTACAATTTGTTTTGCTTTTTAAAAATATTATGTTGTTTTTAAGTGTATTATGGGTGTTTTGTCTGTACAGATGTTTGCTCACCACGCGAATGAAGTACCCACAAAGACCTAAAGAGGAAAGCAGAGCCCTGGATTTGGATGTGGATTCTAGAAATGCAACTCTGGTCTAGAAATGCAGCCAGTGCTCTTAACCACTGGGCAATCACTTCAGCCCTTACTTTGACATTGTTTGTGTAGTCCACCCTGACCTTGAACTGTTGACATAGCCTAGGCTGGCTTTTAACTTGAAATGCTTCTGCCCACTCTTCGGAGGGCCAGGGTTACAGGCATGTCCCCCACCCTGCTCTTTAAGAAGTCTGACTTTTCAAGCCCGCTTCCATTTCTATTCTGAGCAAGGCTGCTGCCAAAGAGGCGCCAGTCCTGTGGTGCCCCGAGTGCCTGGGGCCTCTCTGGGTGATCCGTTAAAGAAATGTGAGGGTTGGGTGGGTACTTCTTGATGTGGGTGGCTTTATCGTGGCGGGGCTTTCAAAAAATACCTATTGTAAGACTGTAACTTCTTCAGATTTGGTGAGAAAGATAAGTTTTCAGCATTTGCCAAGCTGCTCCTGTTAAATTGGCCCAGCCTCAAAAATATAAAAATGACCCAGCCATGTCTTTCTTGTCTCCACAGCAGCATTTCCAGCTTTCTACCAGCATCTGAATGTACTATTTGAGAACTGTCTGTACAGATGGGTAATTACTTCTCCTGGCGACAGTCATATCTGTGCAATTTTTTCCAGCTGAAGAGTTTGATTTTTTTTGGGGGGGTGTTGTTGTTTTGATTTTTTCCTGCCTCTGGGTCCTGATTCTTTAAGCTTATGATGTAAAAATAATCTATATGCTAAGGAGTTTCAGCCAGCACCCCTCGAGGAGGGGCCTCTGTGCTCCATCTGACTTCTAGGATCACAAAACTTATTTTCTGAGCCCTACGGGAGAGACACTGTCTGATTTTTTTATCCCCTTTCAGATGCTGTAATTCTGGGTCCTATGCTATTGTTATTTGAAACTTTGTGTAAGTTATTTGGAGAAAGTGATATTTATCAGGTACTCCCCTGTCCTGGCCCATGGAACTTCAACGGGGCTCCTAAGGAGGAGATTGGAAGGAATGAGGGAGAAGGGACGAAAGACGCAGGAGTGAAGCCAAGTCTGTTTGTCTGATCAAGACCTCGTTTATTAGAAATTTTATATAGGGAGAAGGCAGGAAAGTGGGAAGGTTAATCTGCTGCTGCAGGAAATAGGAAGAGTGCTTTCATGGGTTAACTATTGTACCTGCAAGATACCATAAGGATGTTCTCTTAAGATATCTTACAGATGCTCTAACAAAGGATGTCCTCACAATCTATCACCCATGATTTAGGGTCTTAGATAACTCTTTCACTACATAGCTTTAAGTCTCCACTAAATGACCTTTGCTCTCTACTTGGCTTTGGCTTCAGTAACTACCTTTGTCTCTACTAGACAGCTTTGGCTCACTAATTGACTTTTGCTTCAGTAGATAGCTTTGGCTCCCGGCACTCCCCACCTCCCTACTTTATCTTGTTTAAACAAGACTTTATCTTGCTTAAATTTTTTGGCTGTCTTAGGAGGTGGGCATTGCTACTTCATTTTATAAATGAGAAAGAAACTCGAGTTTTGGGAATTAAAGGATTTCCTACCCAGAAAAAAATGAAATAGAAATAAACATGCATGCATACATACATCATCATTCATACATACATAATTGCTGGTCTGGAGAGATGGCTCCCCAGCTGAGAACCTGTGTTTCGTTCTCAGCGCCTACATGGTAGAGGATCTGATGCCATCTTTTGTCCTCTATAGGTACTGCAGCATATAGAACACATAATATGTGTAGGCAAAATACTCATATGTGTAAAATAAAAATAAATAAATAAACAAACAACAATCCAGGAGTGTGCCGTATAAGGATGGGAGCAAGTTTCAAACCCAAGGGCATTGCACCAAATTGAAAAAACTAATTTTTCTTAAAAACAAGACAAGGTTTCTCTGTGTAGCCTTAGCTATCCTGCATTTGCTTTGTAGACTAGGCTGGCCTTCAAATCACAGGGATCTGATTGCCTCTGCCTCCCTCCCACACGACTATAGGCGTGTGCCTCCATACCCAGCTCTAAATGTATTTTAATGTTACCAAAAATACCTTTACTATCCATTCAGCCCTTATGTGTATTTTACTCCCAAAGTTCACCAAGTCTGTAAGTAATATCTCACAACTGTTTTCAAGAAGAGGAAACTAACCCTCAAAGTTGATTCTGATCAAAGTACATGATATAATAGAGAGAAATTGTGTAGAACCCAGTGCTCTGTATGGTGAACATACAACAATGAAAAGCAATTCTAAAGTTGATTTTCCAAAGTCCAGGTTTAGAGGGTGGGACCCTGAGTGTAGCCCTGGGCATGGCTTCAGAGCTTGGCTGGTTTGAGGAAGTCTACCAGCTCCAGATGAGCCCTGACACCGATGACTGTCATCTGAGGTGATCGACTTTTTCTTCCATATGTATCCCAGAAGCTCCTTGTGATGAGAACAGAAGATAGGAACTGGCCAAGAGATCCTGGAAGTGAGCAGTTATGAGTCTGGTGGTCTTTCAAGGAGGCCAGGAATATCAGAAGGAAGATCTGGTATCGTCTCTGGTCCCCTAAATGAGCATGCTGCCTGGGAGCAGTATTTGAAGATGTGATGGAAACCGAGAGGACCTGTACACGTCATGCTTGGGCCAGCAGGAGGCCCCAGCTCACCCTGAACTAAAGATCACTAGTTACTCTGTTACTATGATAAAAATATCCCAACAAAAAGCACCTTAAGAAAGAAAGGTTTTATTTTAGCTTATTCCAGGGGGATAGGGTCCATAAGGGTGTGGAAGTCATGGTATGGTGCAGGTACAGGAAGGTGGTTGGCCGTGTTTCCAGCAACAGGGGGAGCAGAGAGAGAACAGGAAGTGAGGCAAAGCTATAAACCCTCAAAGACCACTCCCATGACATTCTTCCCCAGCAACGTTCTATCTCCTAAAGGTTCCGTGACCTCTCCTAACAGCACCACCCACTGGGGACCAAGTGCTCACGTTCATGAGCCTATGGGGGCTTTCTTTATCCACTCTGCCCTGCATGACCCACCCCAGTTTCTGCCTATAGTCTCTGGGCTGTCTTCTGTCCAAAGCTCGGTGGCATGCCATTTCTGGGACACACTCTGCTATACAGTGTCCCTGCCATCTAAAGACACTTACCTATAATCTTCTAATAAACCTGCCTTCTGAGGCTCCCCTCCTGCAGCCAGTGAATTTCATTCTTTAAATTCACAAGACCCCAGAGGCTACCAGCCCAGGCTGGCTTTCTGAGACCCTGGACCCCCAAGCTACAACCCACCGGAGGCTTGTGTTAGTCTCAAGGACACCCATCTTCCTAAATCAGTGCTTTGTTGGGAAGTGTCTAGATGAGTTTAACAAATGTGCAGGGGCCTTTGGGGGTGATCTGACTCCAAGTGTGGCATTCCCAACAGACCTTTGGAAATTCCAGAAAATGTCTCAAAGGAACAGGCTATCTTCATGCAATAAAACGGAGACCAAAGATACATAGGTTTGGGCCGGCCACCCACGGAGAAGCCATGCTCATTAAGCACTGTGCACGCTGGATACGGTTGGCTTCCGTGAGAAGTCACAAGCTGAGGCTAAACTGAGTGGACCGTCTACAGCCCACCTACTTCCTCTGAGTGGGTGTGCTAAGCATGATACTCTATGACAAGGGACAGCGAGAGGGGCTGGAGACATGGCTCTTGTTCCTGTGAGGACCCAAGTTCAGTTCTCAGCACCCACATCAGCAGTTCACAACGACCTGTAATGTGAGGTCTGATGCCCTCCCTCTTCTACCATGTGTGGGTAGCTGCAGACATGTGAACACACACACATACATACATACAACTGCATCTTTAAGAAAAGGAAAATGGAGATTGTCCTTTCGGATTCACAAGGAAAGGAGAAAGTAGGCATCGCAGGGCGGCAGTGGGATCGCTGTCCTGGGAGCAGCACCCTCATGTTATCAGAGCCTCTTCCAACACACAAAAGCAAACAACAGATAACCTTCTCTTGTCTTGACCCACAAGCATGTCTTGGGCATACTGAGGAAAATTGTTCACCACTGACAAACAGCACGTGGTTGTCTGTGTTGAAGGTCATGTGACAACAGTCCCACTGAGTTAGGCCACTGCCCTTTCTTCGTCTCCAGCCCAGATCATGTCATTCTTCCCTGAAAGCCTTTGATTTTTTCTTTGTTTGTTAAGATTTATTTATTTTATGTGTACAATGTTCTGTCTCTATGTATGCCTGCACGCCAGAAGAGGGCCCCACATCTCATTATAGATGGTTGTGAGCCACCAGTGGTTGCTGGGAGGAATTGAACTCATGACCTCTGGAAGAGCAGCCAGTGCTCTTAACCTCTGAGCCATCTCTCCAACCCCCTGATCTTGTAATCAGATCTTTTCACTTTTAGTTCTGGGCTGCTGGGGTGTTCAGATCCGACTCCTACAAAGACAGACCAATAGAAAGATGTTCCCTGAACATCCTGAGTGCCTGGCTTCCCCTTCGCTGTTGATTCTCTCATTGTCTGAAGTGATGGACTATTTTCAGTTTCGTGTGTGTGTGTGTGTGTGTGTGTGTGTGTGTGTGTGTGTGAGCACACGTTATTGTCCATTCTGCAGGAGTGTGTCCAAATCCTTATCTGATGACCTACTCCTCCTACAACAATCCCTATCACAACACAGATGACTCTGAAACACTTGATGACTTGAATCAGTGGAGGAGATGGCTTTGAATATTTGTCAAATTACACTTTATTAAAGGCTTGAATAGGGGCTTCACTCAGAGATGGGAAGACACAAATCCAAAATGAGAGCTGCATTCATTTGGCCACATTTGTTACATGCAGGAAAGCAAGGGAAGAGAAAGAGCAAGAAAGCAGATGGTGGAACAAGAGAGATGTGGTCCAAAAATCAGAGAACTGAGAAAAGGAAAAGGCTGGCGGCTGGGGGCTGCTAACAGGAGGCAGATGCAAATGGCTGTCAGGAAGAGAGAGCAGAAGCATTGGCAGGTGCAGGCAGAGGCTGTGCTTTCTAAGGAAGCTCATGAACATCATAGAGCACAAAGCTAGCTAAATACAACATCCCATATCCAGTGAGGTACCATACACAGGTCCCACCATCTTTAGGTGGAGGGAAAAAACTACACACACACACACACACACACACACACACACTTCTAGAAAGTTCCCAAATGCAAAACCTGACTTTGCCATGTTCTAAGTGCTAGGTGGTACCCACAATGCTCAAGTGAATCATAGGCAATGTACCAAGTCCAGTAAGTATTCTAGGGGTGATTCAAAATGCACAGAGGAGGCTGAGTGGTACATACCCAGACCCACAGCTACTCTGGAGGTAGAAGCAGGGGACTGTGGGTTAAAGGCCAAGCGTGGCGACTGTGTCTCAAAACCAACCACACCAAGTTTGTGACTACATGGGAAGATGTGCAGGAGTCATACGGAAATGCTGCCATTTGGATGAGGGCTTGGGCAGGCAGGAATCTGGGTGTGGGGCTCACAGAGGAACTGTACTAATGCTGAAGAGAAAATGTGGGGAAGGGTCACAGGAAACGAGTGGGCAGAGGGCTTCACCACAGACAAGACATGAGTGTCCAGGCAGGACCAGCTGCTGTGAGAATAGAGAAGAGAGGAGGTGGGCAGAGCCGGTCCACAGCTCCCTCAGGGCATCTGTGGAGTTGGCAGAGTGGGTTGCAGCAAGCCAAGACTGTGAGCATTCCATGCCAAACCACTGGCAATCCATGGTCTAGTAGAGAACTCGGAAATGATGTCTGTAGAAATCACCAAAAAGCCAGCAGCCTAAAGGTAGACGATAGGCAAGAATTTTGGCCCCAAGTTCACTTACTAGTTTTTGTTACTTACGTGCCAAGATTGTATCAGACTAAAATGCCCCATTTCCACAGAATGTCTTCTGTCCCCTGAAAGAGTACGAACAGTGTTCACAGTAAAACAACAACAAAAAGAAAGAAAGAACAACAACAAAATCCAAAAAACAAAAAACAAAGGGAGGGATGGATGGTGGCTTGTGGGTAAAGCACCCGAAGCCCAAGCCTTGGGACCAGGCTTAGGTTCCTCACACCCACATAAAAGCCATACATAGCTACCTGTGTCTGTAACCTCAGAACTGGTGGAGACAGGGAATGGAGACAGGGACCTCTGGCCCACCAGTCCAGCTGAAACAGGGCTCCAGGTTCATGAGAGACCAAGGTTGAGAAGGGTGGAAACAAAAACAGAGAGGGCCACTGTCAACTTGTGGCCTCCACATACCCACGCATATATGTATATATGGGTAACTGAGCACATGTGCTTATACTGTGTGTACACACAGATGCACACACACACACGTCTTTGTTAAATAAAACGAAGTGTTTTCATTCCTAATTAATGTCTGAATAGAATAATTAAATATCAGTTTAAGTGAACATCACTGAGTGAGGTGCCGAGTCCTCCGAACTGTGACAACAGGTGACTATGAGGCGCCATGTGCGTTCTGGGAACGGAACCCAGGTCCTCTGCTAAGGTAGCTAGTGTTCTGAACTGTGAAAATGTTCAAGTTGAGTACCGATGATGTGCATGTGAAAGGTGAGAGTTAATTCCAGAGGCTAGGGCAGAATCACAAGACCACATTCCTTTCAGATAATGGGCCAGCAGCAGTCCCCACCCAGATAAACCTCAGGGTACAACTGGAGTCACATGGCCCCTAAGAACTAGAGGTCAGATGTCCCCCAGGTAGCTAGGCCCGACCGTTAGCAGACCGCCCCACTTGCGTTTTGTTTCTCTTCCCCAGTCCTGTAATGCCAAGGCTTGTACTATCCCACTGGCGTTTTGTTCCTTTAAAAACCTTGATCTCCCAGAGCCGGGGGTCGCTTGCCCAAATGTCTTTGTAGAGGGCAGCCACCCGGGCTTGAGCTTGTAATAAAAAGACCCTCGTGTGTTTTGCAACGGAGTCGATTCCTGTAGGTCTTTTGGGGGCTCGAGAACTGGGTGTAACACATGTTCAGATCAGGAGAACAAAGGCCCAATAGTTGAAACACTACATTTTTGTTTAAGAGAATACATTTTCTTTAAAAATAAATATTTTTACATTGCTCACATTCCTGTAATCCCAGGCCTTGGGAGGTAGAGGCTGACAGAGCTCTGTGAATTGGAGGCCAGCCTGGTCTACATACACCTCCGGGCCAACCTGGGCTACACAGTGAGACTGTAGCTCAAAGAAAACATTTAAAAGGCATTTTACATAAGTAATACATGTACAGAGTTTAAAATCCAAAAGACCTGAAAAAGCACACACAGGCAAGTCCTCTGCCCCGTGTGCCCACTCACTCTGTGTTGCATTCCCTCCCTGGGATGACTTTTCTTAAGGCTATTATTTTCCTTCTGATGTTTTTTTCAGTCCCACACAATGGGAGACTACTTTCTATTCTATCCCAAGCTTTTTTTAACCCTTAGTGTCTTGGAGTGCCCAGCACAGCATTTTACAAACACAATGCTCATCCTTTTGCCTCCTGTTGTTTTCTTTTGCTATCATAAGCCTTGACGTAGGTTGCTGTATGTTTGGGGACACTCAGAATCGGGTATATGTGCAAGGGGCCCCTAGAAGAGGGGGCTTCTGGGCAAACACTCTCCACAGAGACCCTGTCCTAACACACCATGTGATCTTACATTGTTTTACAGACTCCCTGAGCTCGTATGGAGTGCATTATCCCTGAAACTGTAATGTAACAGGGAGAAAAGAGGGGTAAGCCAGGTTGCGGTGAGCCCAATTAGACCACCTGCGGTTGGAGAAGTTTATCCAAACTGCCAAGGCTAGCTTTCAGGGTCAGACAGAAGAGAAGTGGTGGGAGAGCCCCATCAGTTACGAGGGGTTGTGTTGGAGCAGGAGCTAGGCGAGCTATCTGGAACAGCCTGGGCATTAGGGTGAGGTTTGATCTCCAGAAGGCTTGTTTGAGTTAACAAAGAGCTAGGCTCCTTTCCCAAGATAGGGAGTTGTAATGATGGCAGCTGGCTCCGGTGGCGCACACCTGTAACAGCAGATCTCTGAGTTCGAGGCCAGCTTGGTCTACAAAGTGAGTCCAGGGCAGCCAAGGCTACACAGAGAAACCCTGTCTTAAAAACAAAATGAAAAGAAAGTAATGTTTTTTTTTCCTGGCAAACAAAGACCCCCTTCACGAGGTTTCTGAGGAATGATGAGTTTAAATAGCAATCCTGTTTCCCAGTCAGCCCATCAAGCCTTAGTGAAGCCCAAATTGCAACCCATGACACTCTCAGCAGCAATGCCATTTTGGGGGCTTGGGGAGGGCCCGCTTTAAATAAACTGCTGTAGAAAATATAAATATGTCTAATAATGCTTACTATTAAAAGCCTAAAATTACTACATCAGTTATTATTAACCCACTACCATACCAATAAAAGACTCAGACACCTGCTGTGTTTAAGTAAGCCTGGGGCTGGATAGATATTACTCCCTGATCCCTGAGGTAACTGTTACCTCTCAGCCCCACAGTCTATGCCATTTGCTGCAAGCATTCCTATGTGGGATACTTCCACCCAGTATCTCCATAAATACTTGTGCATGCTTTTCATCTGGGCCAGGCCCTTCATGCCAGGCCTTCACCCGGCCCACATGACTCAGCTTCCTCCTCCTATACCTGTCCCATTCCTTCCCATGATCCTTCTGTCCTCTAAGCCCTTGAACCTCAGCTCTGCCTCTCATTTCTGTCCTGCCCAGGCTTCAGCATTTTTTTTTTAATTAACCAATCAAATTAGGTAGAGCAAGGTTTACATAACAAAGTCAGGTGTGTGTGAGACTGTGTTCCTCAGGGCAGCGACCAGATCTTGGAGGCCAGTAATTAGCATTAGACTATCTAGCACCAGACAACCCCCGACAATAAACCTAAGGAGAGGCACTCCTGCACTGGAGTATTGTCCAGGTAGCACAAGTGAGGATTCAGCGCCCCAAGCGCGTACTTTGTGTTTTCCTCCTTGTCAAGTGCGCCATGTCTGCCTAACTTCCTATTTCCACTGAGAGAAAGCCCCATCACTACTGCCACAGCACTTCAGAACCTGCTTGGTTAAAAACCAAATAGATTTTTTGTTTTTGTCTTGCATTTCCTTAAGACTGTTCATTCAAAAGTGCTTCTGTCCAGCACCCATCACCCCCATCAGTCCTGGCTTCCAGTACTGAGTAGTCAGAGTACAGTCATGCACAGAGTAGGTACCCAAGAATGTGCTCATTGGTGTCTCTGGGATCGTGATGACTTACACTTAACCTTTGGCTTGTTAGAGCATGCGTGTAGAACAGTGCTTCTCAACCTGTGGGTCACAAACACTTTGGGGGCTGGCTAAGACCGTCAGAAAATAGATATTTACATTATGTCTTATAAGCTGTGGAAGGGAGCCGTCCCAGGCTGGGGGTCCTCCCCAGGGGGTGCCTGGCCCCACTGGCAGGAGCTCTCTGAGGCAAGGGCATGGTGAGCATGCTGTTAAAGGGCCAAGCTGTGCTGTTTCTAGCTGCTCCTCGGTCCTAGGTGGAGACTGGAGTAGCCACAAATGTATTCCAGTAGAACTTAATTGAGACAGGCAGGCAACAAGCAGAGTACCGTCACAGGGCAGAGGCAGGTGCTTTATTATTACCTGTTCAGAGGTAATGGGGAAACTGGACAATCAAATGGCAAGTGTATTTGTGGTTTTGTTTAAATGACCTCTGTAGCCTGTCTACCGTCCATTTCTACTACCGTCGATTCTGTCCACCTCCCTACAGCCTTGCCGGAGCACATTTTATTCAGTTTTGAGTTTTTGCCAATATGATAGGTAATGCACAGTATCTAAGGATCACTCTACTTCATGTTTTATTTTTGAGTCCTTTTAAAATTAATTTGTTTATTCATTTTACATCTCGGTCGTAGGCCCTTCCTCTCCTCCCATTTCCACCCTTTGTCCTGAATCCTAGGGGAGCCTCCAGCCCCACCTACACACCCCAGCTCATCTGGCAGGGCAGAGGGCCTGCAGAGAAAAGAGAAACTGGGTGGGGGCATCTCTGTGACCAGCTGCAGACCTAAGTCAGAACAGGCCTCTGGGAGGGTATGAGGGGGACTCTAGCTAGTAGCCATGGAGACTGAAGAGGACACCCCTGAACTAGACAAGGCTCCTAGTGTACCAAGGAGAACCCCAGCCCGCCCACAAAAACCTTGATCCAAAACTTGCCCTGCCTATAAGGCCTGCAGAGACAAAGACAGAAGAGTTAGCTCAGAGATTGAGGGAAGGGCCAACCAATGCCAGGCCCACCCAAGACCCACCATGGAAGAAAATCAACCCTAACACTGCTATGCTCCCAAACAGGAGCCTATCAGAGCTGTCCTCTGAGAGGCTCCACCCAGCAAAGGTTCGGAAAAAGATAGAGCTGAACATTGGTGAAGCATAGGGAGTCTAGTGGGAAAGAGGAGCGAAGAATAAAGGGACCTAGAGGTGACAGGAGCTCCACAAGAAGACCAACAGAGGCAAGGAACCAGGGCCCAGCAGGGCCCATGAGCTCCACAAGACCACTAACAGAGGCAAGGAACCAGGGCCTAGCAAGGCCTGTGCAATCTGAAGCACCAATCAAGGACCAGGTATGGACGGGATCTAGGTTCTTTACATATATGTAGCCAATGGGCAGCTCAGGCTTCCTGTGACCACGAATGAGGAGTGGGTGAGATCACAGATACAGACTATGTTGCCTGCTTTCTGATCTCTTCCCCCTAATGGGACTGTCCCATCAGGCCACAGGAAAAGGCAGAGAACTCAGTCCTTGTGTTCTGTTCTTGAGTCAGGGTTTCATGTCTCCAAGGCTGAGGAAGTTAGCTGCAATCCTGATCCTCCTGCTCCACCTCCCAAGTGCTGAGATCACACCACCAGTTCCCCATCCCTCGCCTTGTTCTGCTTTTAAAGACTGGGCACCTACATTTGCTTGTCTCCGAGATCCCTCCTCCCCGCCCCGTGGGCTGCTCTACTCCCAATCACTGTTCTCTTCCTGACTTACACAGCTCTTCACAGCTGAGGGAAGGCAGTCTTTAACATGTACTCTGCAGCTGCTGGCTACAGCGGGCTGCTGGAACAATGAGGTCTGGTGGGTGATGTTCAAACGCCTGTGATGCCAAGCTGTCAGTCATTTAAGAGATGGCACTGTCCACAGGCCTTGGGAAGTATAGATGGGGAACTCAATGGAGAGGCTGGGACGACGGAGGTGAGTTAGGAATTAGCATAGATGATGTAACGATGATGTGGGAGGGCTAGGGGAACAAAGCAGACTCTAAGGAGACACAGGTCAGCATCCCAACACTGAGAGGCTGAGAAGAACCAGGGAAACAGGAAGAGGAGATTCTGGCAGTGTAGGGAACACAGCATGGGCAGATCTCAGAAGCAGAGTTAGAAGAATGACAAGTTATAAGAATGACAAACGTTCTTCCATGTAATTAGGGAATGCTTAATTCCCCACTTTGTTGTCTGTTTCTTGCTAGATTTGGCACAATACAGACTGTTGGTGACCTGGAAGAGTGCACTTTCATTGAACTGGCGGGGGCAGGTGGCTGTCCCAAGGGCGAGTGATAACACCAAGTGTACGCAGCTGCCTGCCACTGAAGGTCACTTGATGTGAGACGGGGCAGAAGGTGCACCTGTCTTCCACAGGTCACATTGCAGAGAGAGGAGGGAGGGGAGAGAGGAAAGAGATGGAAAGGGAGAGAGTGGGAGAGGGAGAGAGGGGAGGAGAGAATGTGAGCTGTTTAGTCAGAAGCAGGTGCTGTCTGGAAGAGACGATGGAGCCAGCGCTTCAAGTGGATGATGATGATGGGAGGGGGGGAGGCAGCAGCATTCGACAGACAAGCAGAGCAGCATGAAGCAGGGGCTGGTGGTGTGGCTGGTACCAGAGCCTAGCTGCTGTGTCTCATAAACCCGGGGGGCGGGGGGGGGGGGGGGGGGGGGGGGCCCGGGGGCCGTGGGGGGGGGGTTGTGTCTCGTAAGCGGGGGGGGGGGGGGGGGGGGAGAGGAGCAGGCCACCTGCACCTTGCTGTGAGCTTTTCAGACACATCATCGCTGTTCCATCGCTGACAGTAATTGGAAAAGAAACCACAAGGACGAGAGAATATGCTTCTCAGGCTTTATTTTGACTTGGGTTCACAACAATCCCAAGGTGCCCACACCCGCTACCGGTGGGTGAACTACACCTTAGACATAGGAAGGGTAGGTCCACCCGCCACTAAGAGACTTTTAAAAGACTCATTTGGCCACATCATGGAGCGTCTCTACAGTGTGAGGTTTTCTGATTTCTCCACAAGATACACTACCATGTGTTTCTCTTTTATTGGCTTCTAAGAAACTTTGGAAATTTCAACAAAAGTAGATGGTCAAGAATAAAAAAATATGATTTGTTTAGCTGTGTGTATAATGGACTTGGTAAATTAGTGGAAAAAGTTTTGGAAAGCAGGGTTGTGTGTGGTATAAAAATACTGTTTGTTTACCTAAGACTGATAATAAATGTTACGGGTGAATAAGACTTACGCACTTCCACGGCCACTTTCAGCGATCTGTAGTTGTCTTTAACGAAACGTTAAAGACAACTTCTCCCGTCACATGCATCTTAGGCATTCTGTTCTGACAAAGGTTGGGCCGAGGCCGCCCACCTGACACAGATCTAGGAAGAGGGTTGGCTTCTAGAGGCATTAAGAAATGAGGTGCTGTTCTTTAGTCTAAAAGTCTTTGTCATAGAATGGAAAATATTTTATAAGGTAAATATTCACTATTTCATTCACAGTCTCTCTAACCTTAGGAACAAATAGTTCCGAGCTGCTCCACAGCAGGGGGAGGCTTCCCTGCTGACAATCTAAGCAACCAGTGCCACTTGACTGGACTTCCTCCAGCTGGCTTCCTCTCGGGTACCTACTGGGTATTCTCTGCACACGTGGGGGTTGGACACAGATGAGCATAACCAGGGATACTGGTCTAGAAGTCTGGCCACTTTGTAGTTGTGCAATCTTAAAAATGTCACTCCTCTGCATTTCCATGGCCCCTGCTATAAAACACAGACAGGAGACTCTCTGTCCAACTCGAAAAGATAGTGCTGGCAACACCATTTATGTGCTCCAGAATAAGTAACAGCAGCCTAACACTGCTGGCCAGCGCTAACACTCGGGCTTCCTCTGCAGTGTGTGTGTGTGTGTGTGTGTGTGTGTGTCTATATGTGTGTGTATGTATGTGTGTGTATATTGTGCGTATGTATATGTGTCTATGTGTATGTGTGTATATATGTATGTATATGTGTGTGTATGCATGTGTGCGTGTGTGTGTGTTAGAGAAAATGAACCACAGTTGGCGGAGGCAGGCAGATCTCAAGTTTAAGCCTAGCCTGGGATACAGAGCAAGACTCTGTCTCAAAAAAAAGAACGTGCAGCCCAAATGCAGAGCCCACTTCCACAAATGCCTTATAATAAAATGAAAGGTATTATTCATCAATTATTTAAAAAATAAAATAATCTTTGCACCTAAGTATTCACCAACTTAAACTTTATGCTTATTTTGTCAGAATGTCTACTCTGTGACACTGTAACTCTCCAAAAGAGAGATCTCATAATTAGTTCAGTTCTATGCCTTAAAAGTTTGATTATAAGGCAGTAGAACTGAATGAAGTTTAAAAATAAGCAAAAATATGTAACTCTAAACCACAGCCTCCACAAAGACTTAAGAATACTTCCTCAATATATTTACAAACCACCTGCTAGTTACACAATAACACAAACGCACCATGACAATCAACGCCATGTGCATTTTATTTCTCAGCAGTTTAAGTTATTAAATATTTAATCATCTTGAAAGATTGCACAGCTTTTTTTTTTTAAAGTGGTAAGTGATCTAAAAGTGCTTACTACCGAGTAGCCATGTGTTAGGTGCTTACGATATGGCTGAAGTTTCAGGAAAATATGAGAAATGCAGCCACGTATGGGAGATGGTCCCGGTAGATGAAGCCATGATCAACAGCTGACTTAAGCCGCCAGCTCCTCTGGAGGAGCGCAGACAGGCGGCGAGCCTTAGCAGACAATGGCCACCTGTTCTTCCCAGATCTTAGGTCTGCATTATGTTAAATGGTACTTAGTATTGAAAAAGAAATCACTTTGTCCCTCTCTCTGTGTCTGTCTCTCTCTCTGGTCTCTGTCTCATTTCTCTCTCTTCGCACACACGCACGCACACACTCTGGTATGCATACAGGCCCTCGTACCATCTTGTGCCACAAATGCAGCTCAACTGATCTGCTTTGATGACTGTTTTCTAAATCGGATTAGCAGTTTTCAACACACGAATGGGCAAAATGGCTCAGTGCTTTCAGAATCAAGAGGAGGAAACCGAAGCTCGAGGACTGCAAGCGGAAGGCCTGCCAGGACAACATGGCAAGTCCCATCTCAGAAAAAGGACAAGAAAATCTACTTAAGGGGTACCTGTTGCGAACTTCAGAGCTGAAACGAAATGAACACTGGCACAGCGCAGGTTTAGATACGGGCAAAAGAAAGTTCGTTGTTAGGTTCGGCAGAATGAATTTTGTCAGTGAGGAGTAAGTGGTGGCCTCCGCACCCATGGAGGAGGGCACAGTTAATGCTCAGGGAGCTCAGCTGGCAGCACTCCCAACACAGCACTCACAGCCCCCTCTGTAGCATGACACAGCCGTGAGACAAAGAAGACGAAAGCTTCCTTGCTCTAACCTTGCATTATAACTTAATAATAAAGTCTATTTCTACTAGGTCTGTGGTTTCAAAATTATTCATTGTAAACATCCTATATTCTTTCCTAATTAACTTTAAAGTGTGAGCTTTATTTCTGTGTCTATGTCTGTGTCAAATTATTTATCTACAAAAAGCAGCACAAATACCATTCATTGTGTTTTCAGCACAAATCCCTTAAGCAGTACATTAAGGCCTTTTATGGAGTCAGGGTGAACCGCAGACTGCCCGGCATAAGTCACGTGACAGATGCAGAGCTTTGGCAGGGGCAGCAGAGGCGGCCTGTGTTCTCCTTCTGGGTGACCCCGAAACAGCTTGTAGGATCCATTAGTCTCCAACGTCTCCATCTCGGTCTCCAATAAGCCAGAGAAAATGGAAACTTAAGGCCAGCAGAGCGGTCCCTAGCAGATCGCCCAGCGCTGTCAGGTAGGGGATGGAGAAGCTGTCCGGGTCCTTTCCTTTCCTCCAGAAGCGATGGACCATCCAGTCAGCGATCCACAGCAGGGTGAACACCTGCAAGAGAGCACCAGAGATGATGCCGGCTGCCTGCATCCCCCTGCCCTCGACACGGCCACGAGCCTAAACTGCTTGCTGCTGGAAGAAACAGCACAGGTCAAGGTCAAGAACCGCGCTTGCCAAGAGACAGCTAATTAATGAGAACACACTCTTTAGGACAAAATGGACTCCTGGGTGCTTACAGCGCCCGCCCCACTTTGCACGCGCACAGCCTCATCTTCATCCAGCTGCTGGTGAATTCATCTGGCTCAGACACCTTTACCAGGAAGGAGGGTGGCTTGTCCAAATCAAAGATAAGCTCCACGGGGCGCATGTCTGACTCTGTTAGAGCGTCACACCACGAGCCCTGCTGTCCCGTGTGAGGCTCATGCTTCCTCACTGCTCCTCTGGCAAAGGCCGCCTTGCAATCACATGAAACAAGTTCAGACTATCTGGTTTGGGTGGATAGGAAGCAGACAGTATTAGGATCTTGAACTTCTGTTGTAGGATTAGGAAATTGGCTTGTGACCTCGGCACTTGGGAGACTGACATGGATTGCTATGGGTTCAAAATGAGTCTGGGCCATGGAGTGAGTTCAAGGTCTGCTCTGTGGTACACAATGAAGATCTGTCTCAAAACCAAAAGATTTTGATTTGATTCTCAAATTGTTCTTTGGGTAGTTTCTTATGACTCTGAATGTCTACCTTCTTATTTGAAGGAGAAACTCTCTCTCCCTCTCTCTTTCTCTCAACAGGGCCTTAAAAACTGAGGTAGCAAGGTTCCAGGAACCTGGCCCAGCAGCCCAGTGGTCCTGACTCAGGGCTCCGCCAGCTTTAGACCCCGTCCCTGCAGCTGGTCGGCCTAACAGGGAAACCTCTGCCTCACCGAGGGCACTCACCTCCCCCAAACCCAAAAAATCTACCCTACCTGCCATTGCTAGTTGCAGCCCTAGGTAGCCGCCAAATGCCTGGCCCAGCAGAAGCCCTGGGTCAGTGTGTGCCCTGCTTGGTGGGAGTCCCCTTGGGACCGGAGGCTACAACTCAGGCCACCTGCGCCGGCCTCCTCCCCGGCTCGCCAACACCAACGGCAGCTGTAAGAGCCACACGGTCAGATCCACAGAGGGTCTCCTTTGGGTTCCAAACCCTTCGAAGCCACTGGCCCCAGGACCACCGTGCTCACCTGTGTCCACCGTCTGTCTCCAGAACCATGACTGCCATGCCACAGCCCGGGCATCTCCCACAGAAACCTGGAGTTCCGGGGAAGATCTTGTGGGAATCTGTGGCCACTGTGGTGTTCCTTGTCACCCGCACTTGTCCTGACAGACCTAAAGACAATCCTCTCCACATTCCACTGTCACCAAGACTGCAGAAGCGGCTGCCACCAAAGTGCCATTGCAGCCAGACTCTGAGGACGCCTCTGGACATTCACCCCCACAGCAAGGCCACACAAGTCTCCTCAGGCTGCAGTCTAGACTGCAGAGTTGCTCACAGCCATGCTGGCATTAGTTAGAGGAGAAAATGTTTGAAGACTGTGTGGGGGCCCTCTGTAACCAACCCCAAGTACACAAGCTGAATGGCATCCTATGCCCCACCGAAACACAAACTATGGCACCCTGTGCCCCATCTTTCCCATGGGAGGTCCTTCACAAGCTCGGAAGAGGCAAACACACACACCAGTCACACAGACACCAACACAAGGACACAAGGAATGCAAAACAAACACAGAACTATAAAGAACAGAATTCTCCAGAAATGGTCTCATTTTGAAGGGATAGTATGAGGTGCAGAGAAGAGCATTCCTAACAAAACAGTAAGATACAAGAGGTAATAAAAGGAAATATAAAGCAACATAAAGAAATGAGAAAAACAATTTAGGACTTGAATGAAAAATTCAGAAAAGACAAAAAAGAGCCAATGGGAACCCTTAGAACTGATAAGGTCAGTGAATGCAATGAAAAACAAAAGACAATACTTCCACAATAGACCAAAACCAAGCAGGGATTTTAGAATTAACCTAGTTAAAAAACACAGGCGCTAGAGATATGGTTCAGGGGGTAACAGCACTGCCTGTTCTTCCAAAGGTCCTGACTTCAATTCCCAGCAATCACATGGTGGCTCACAACCATCTATAATGAGATCTGATGCCCTCTTCTGGCATGCAGGCACACATGCAGGCAGAATACTGTATAAATAATAAATACATCTTTTTTAAAAAAGACAGACAGACAGACAGAAGACCTTGAGACATATGGGAAACTTTTAGCAAACAAATACTTGTATCACGGTGATTCTGGAAAGTAAAGAAAAGGAAATAAGTAATAAATCCCATTTTGGGGACTGATGAGATGGCTCAGTGGGTACAGCGTTTGTCACTGCAAGCCTAACCACCTGAGTTCAATCCTGGAACCCAGGTAAAGGTGGAAGGAGAAAACCAATGGTACAAAGCTGTCTTCTGGCATGTGGGCACCCTCTCATCATACAGAAATACTCACAGTAGTAATAGTAATAATAACCTATTTCACAAAATACGAGCTGAAAACACCCCAAATCTTCTCCGGGATATATCTATACAGATGCAAAATGTTCGAAAGTCTCTAACTAGAGAACCAAATCAGACCATTCCTAAGCACATTATAATCAAAATATCAACAGTACAATTCAAAAAGAAAATCCTAAAAATAGAAAGTGTCAGTCATATTAAAGTCCATTAGGTTTAGAGCAGGTTCTTGCAACAGAGTCCTTAGAAGAAAGCTTATAGGCCAAAAAGGAGTGAGACAACACAGCCAAAATAATAAAAGAAAAAAGATTCCTTGACAACCAAGAATACTGTACCCAGCACAACTATCCTTTAAAATCTGAAGAAATTAAGTCAGATAAGCAGAATCTGAAGAAACTCATCCCTACTGAGTCAGCCATTCAAGAAATACTGTCATGACAATGCAGGTTATAAATTTTACTAGAAGAACAGATAAACAGAAGAGAAGTTAAAGCTTAGCATGACAAAGACTTGCTAAATCATAAAGAAAAAGTCACACACAGTGAGCAGTACACAATTAGCGAAATGACAGAAAATAGTTCATGATTATTAATAGTAACCTTGAGTTTAAATGGATTAAATCCAATCCAAGTAAACAGATGGGCTAAGTGATTAAAAGAGAAAGGAAGAGCCCACTATGTGCTGCCTATGAGGACACTCACTTCAGTGAAGAGGCACACTATCTAGGGGAAGTTAGAAAGCATGACGTGAGATATCCCCACCAGACCAGACAGAGCAGACCTTAAATCACATAATGCAGTGAGACAAAGAACGTTGCTGTAAAAGAAAAAAAAAGGCTGGATTGGGCCTGAAGAGATAGTTCACCAGCTAAGAACACTGACTATTTGTCCAGAAGACCCCTGTTCAAATCCCTGTCGGTCTGTCACTCCAAGATCTGACATTTTCAGACAGACATATATGCATGCAAAATACCAATGTGCATAAAGGGTGTGTGTGTGATACAACAAAAAGACACAGAAACTGCAAAAATATACATACCAAACATGTGACCCCCAACATATGCAAAACAAACATGATTGATGTAAGGGAGAGATTCTAAGCCAGTAACAACAGGAATTCAAACACCGCACTTTCTTCAGTGGACACATCAGCCAGAAAGAAAACCCACAAGGGACACTGGGGTTTAAGCAAAGAGCAAATGCTCTGCCACATGTAGAGATGGTGTTGCTCAACAGCAGCAGACTGCTGAGTGGCACACGTCTCCCGAGACTCACCATGCCGCAGTGCACAAGTCAAGTCCCGGCCGGTTTTAAGAGCTGACACTATATTGGACATGTTCTCAGACAAGAATCTAAGTAAGCCAACAAGTGAATTCAGAGCATACAGACACAAAAAGCAAGCGACATCCTCTAGCTGACCAATGGTGACTGAAGAGACTAAAAGTGAAAAGTTTTTAAATCTAGAAAACAATGAAAAGACTTCTGTTTACTAAATGATCAATGGTGACAAAAGGGTAAACAAAGTTTTGAAGAGAATAGGACTAGCTCATTCTATGATACTACTATAATACAAGCTCTAAGTGTATGTGAAATTATGTGATACATATACGTAATTTACTAATTCCTGGTATGCTACAATATGGATGAAATCCAGCTTCGCACCGGCTTCTTCAACTGTGCGTCTCAACCTTACACGGGTTATATAACTAAATATGGGGCTTTCAAAAAAAACCTGGCAGCAGGAAAAGGCTTCTGAATATACAATTATCAAAAATTAATTCAAATCAAATGCATAAGGACTTTGAGGTGTTTCTGTATCCCAGTAGGCATCAGGAGGCTTCAAGGCGACCTTGGTTCTGACATTCTCACTTGGCAGCCGGTCACTCTCCACAGCGCCAGCGAACACTGCCTCAAACACTTCAGCTCAAGTTTGCCCCCACTGTAGATTATGGTTGGAGGGGGTGTTATTTTCCTTATTTTATGTACAGTTCTCTGCTTTACTTATGAAAATAAAGAGTCTTTTCCTACTGTCATTCCTCAGCTTCTAAGTACCAAGTTATTTTTATTCTGTACTGTGCTAGAATGTTTGACTTTAAAAGTTTTTATTTTGAGTTGCACCCTTACGTTTCATACACAGACACACACACACTAAATTTTAGTTTGGGATTTGGGCACATTTTCCCAGCTTCTGAAATGAGCCTAAGCATACTCCCTTCCATTTTGTACTGTATATTTAGTCAAAGTGGCATTCTTGGCATTGATGTTTACCAAACCAAAACACTGATCAATTCTGGGAAATGTTAAAGACACCACACCCTGCAAAACCAAACAGTAAGGCAAGACTTCATTCCTTACATACACCAAGCAAACCCATGCCACTGGTCTGAGAACTGGCTTCTTAAAAACATTTATTATTGTGTATGTGGGTGTATGCCCACACATGCTATGGGAGGTGGCACATGCCACAGTGTGTGTGTGGAGGTCAGCGGACAGCTCTGTGGACCTGGCGCTCTCTTCCACTTTACGTGGGTTCTGGGAATCAAACTTGGCTTGTCAGATTTCAAGACAAGTGCCTTTACCTGCTGAGCCATCTTGGTGGCCCTTCCACCTATAATTAATGGTAAAAAAATTTAAGCTTAAGCTGGCATGGTAGTGCACACCTGTAATCCTAGTATTTGGGGAGGCAGGCAGATCTCTGTGAGTTCAAGATCAGCCTGGTCTATAAAGTGAGTCTGGGATAGCCAAAGCTACACAGAGGAACCCTGACTTGGAAAAAAAATTAAATTTATCAAATAATTGTTTTAAAATAAAATTTTGCTATGATTTATCTATTAATCCATAAAAGTTCTATGTATACACTTTGTTATAGATCCATGCATCATGGTCACATAAAAATTTCTTAGGAAAAAAAGGTCACAAATGAAACAGGCATTGGCAATACCATCTTATGAGCCAAATTCAACCTATCACCTACTTCTGTAAAGAAAGTTTTATCAGAACACACTCCATTCAGTCCTTTACTTACGGCCTGTTGGGTCTACTTTTGAATCCTTGCATTTTATTGCTTGTAAGAGTCACTTGGAAAAGAGTCAGAGAGGTTTAAATAGACACACAGTTGTCACAAAGTGGCAACCTGAAGAGCTTCAGGAATTTATTTTCTGTCAATTTATAGAAAATGGTGTGGACTTATCCAGAGGAACATAGGGGAAAAAAAAGAAGAAAATGGCTACTACTGGATGTAGCAGGCTGAGGCAAGAGAACCTTGAGCTCAAGGCCAGCCTGGGCTACATAGAAAGACCCTGTCTCAAACATTATCACTTCTAATAAAAGAAAAGAAAGGAGGGGGGGAGAGAGGAGAGAGAGAGAGAGAGAGAAAAAAAGAAAGAAAGAAAGAAAGAAAGGAAGAGAAAGAGAGAAAGAAAGAAAAAGAATGAAAGAAAGAATCAATGAATGAATGAATGAAAGAAAGAGAAAGAAAACAGAAACTGCCAGCCTCCCCCCACACCTCAACAGAAATTGTAGGTAAGATGTATATAAAGAAAAACACTTTATATGGGAATGTAAGAGAATATCTTTCTGATCTTGATTTGGGGGATAAATTTATAAATAAAACATGTGTTAAATGAATAAGTTTTTAAGCTACAGTGAATCCTTCTGTAGTTCAATAAATTAAAATCTTGCCCCAGGCTTGCAAAATATCTCTACCTTGCATTTCACTGACAAAGAATTAGTGTTCAGAATATTTTGAGAAATTACTGAGAATTCCTGCAGTTCACAAGAAAAATAATCTGACGAGGGAGAAAAGAAACGCAAGAGCCAATAAGCAAGATGCTTGATCTCACTAATAACAAGGGACACAGATAATTTTGGTTTTCCTATGAGATGAGCAGGAAATGGAATATAGTGTTTTAATCTATGTGTTCTATTTCATGTTCATCTCATGGAAAAAATGTAAACTACAATAATAGCAAACATTGTCTTTTAAATGGGCTGTAATGGGACCATGTGGCATTCAAAGAGGTCCACCACACACAAACTGACTTAATTCCCAGACCACTTCTATAATACAGTATGGGCTATTATCTTTCTTTGGCACAGGAGAAAACTAAAGCAGGCAGAGTGCAAGAAAACTGCCCAAGATTGCCAGCTCAAAGCATTGCTTCTGGGAACCCCTGGGCCACTGTTGGTCAAGTTCAAGGTTGCCCTGGGCCACACACTGTCAGCTGAGTATTAAATGTCTACAATATGGAAGAAGATAAACTTTATTAAACATAAAGGGAAAGTTGGTCATGGAAGATGCCCAATGAGCAGGAGAGACCAAGATATGAAAACTATTGCCAAGGTGGTCAGGGTGGTTCCTGAAGACAAAGAGGAAACAAGAAGAAGAAGAAAAGGAGGAGGATGAGGAGAAGATGCATGGTGTTTTTGTGTCTGGTCTAGTGTTTTCGTGTTCTGGAAGCTGCTAGAGTGCAGTCTGGAGGCCAAAAAGGGACTACACAAACTTGTACATAGTCCAATGGCCAGGGGGTAGAGAAAGATGTTCCAGATCCCTGGAGAGGGCCTTGAGGTCCTCATCGGGTTCTGGGAGAAATGGATAATTCTAGGTTGGTGCCAGGTCTTTTTGCCTCTTGCTCATGGAGAGCGAGACTAGGAGATGCCACTTTTGGTGTGATATTTTCAGTTTCCTAGGAATGTCTTGTTGTTTTTGTCCATAGTTGTCCTAACTGTTGTACTTGTCTCATTGTTGTGGTTGTCAGATTGTTATTCTATCACGGGTCAAATTTCATCTGCCCCCTTTAGCCATCCCTGTTCCCTCGCCCCAGCTCGGATGTGACCCGCGTCCCTGGCGTAGGCCAGGGCTCACTGTGATTACGGTGGTGGCAGTGGGGCCAGGGTGGGTGCTCCGCTGGGGGCTAGGTCCTCCGAACCCCAGGCCAGGGGCACCCCAAGCATGCCCATGGGGTGCAGAGACCTCTGGGGAACAGTGAAGGAGGGGCTGTGAGGCCGTCACACTGGTACACCAATGGCGTCCAGGCTCGGGGATGGGAGGGAGCTCGGGGATGGGAGGGAGCTTGTGGCTGCAACTAGTACCAACTGTGCACGGTGACCTGAAGCCCCACCTCTGGGAAAGGAAGCAGCAAACTTCCACTGTGGCAGTGCCCACTTGTCTCCCAGGGTTCAATGGGCACCCCGGCAGTAGGATGGAAGGGGAGAGGTGAGGGGGCACCAGGGGGTAGCTGCCCCACGATCCCCTTTGTCCACTGCGACAGAACAACACTGCCGGCAAGCCCCAGCTCCTGCCTGGATTCAACAGAGAACAACTTACAGCTGGAGAAAGTAAGGAGAGTTCTGTCTGTCTGTCTTAAACGTGTCAGTTTACTATGCTCTGTATGTCCTGGCCACAGAGTAATCTGTAACAAAAAGTGAAGTAACCTGTGGAGCACGCGCTCTGCAGCCTGCCCTGTGAGACAGCAGCCCTCCAGCTTGAGACAGCCACATGCTAGAGGGCAACAGTCACAGGAACTCTTAGTTGTAATGAATTCTCTGTTTATTATCCTATCTCCTTTTAAACTAAGAAAGCACCAAGTCTCATTTTAAGTTGGTATGGGTTTTTATATAAAATCCAAGGTTGTATTTTACAACATACTGTATATACGATGGTACAATTTTAAGGTTATGAAGGTTGATTCGGGTTGTTGCGGACTCTGGAAATGGGTGCACAGTCCACAGTGCTATTCCACAAAAGGCAGCAGCACCAGCAGCAGCACCTAACAGCTATGTTTTTAAGTTGCCCTCTGCGGCCTGTAACAACATGTGGCTGGCCACCATACTGATCGAGGGATGAGGAGGGTGGTGCCATGGCTTCACACCGCCTTAACTAAGGGCAGTCACATGACTGGCAGCCATCTTGGTTATGGAAGAGTTGTGGTCCAACACCACATTTGCTGTGGGCTGCCACTGTGTCCAGTGACCCGTTTAGCACCAAGCGCGACTTCTCGCCTTTATATTTTTGCTGTTCAGCCTTAATAATGCAATGTGGTAGGAGCAGCAAGATTTGCAGTCTCTCCATAAACTGTATCTATGACTGAAAGTCTTGCCTTGACAGCAGTTCAGAAACATATTTAAAGTTATGCTAATAACTGATGCAGTTGATTACAAGATTGAGCTTTACCTAGTTTCCTGTTCACATTTTGAAGGTTAAGCCTAGATGGGTAACTACAAAGTTAGCCTATTTAGATCTAATTGAAGTAGATATAGTCCTAAAACACTTATCTATACATTATGCCATAATTAAAAAGTATACCATTCTGTTTCATGTTGACAAGATGCAGTTTAGAGCAGATAACTAAAGACAGACAAAGATTAACTCAGGTATGCTGGCTCTAAGCGTACTATGACAGACAGAGTCCCAAATCCTAGTAGTAGCTCTCCAAGGTCTCTGAGAAGATTTGAGCACAGTGACAGATAACTCTGGACCGTGGTATGCTAAGCACTGGGCAAGACTACCCAATGCCTCGCCTGCAGCTAAGGAACAGCCTGAACTGTGGACAAAACTGGACACCTGGAGAATCATAGTCTCATGTTGCTGAAAACAAGGTGAGGTCAGTCTCTCATGTTCTTCTTTCACAGAAAGAGCCTCTTGTCTTCTGGCCATCAGAAGTTTCATGGCCACAATGCCATGAAACCACAGGAGCCAGGGCAACTGTCTAAGTGTCTGACTGACTAATCATCTCTGTCATTCTGATTAATACATAGATTTTATTTAGGTTACAATTTATCCTCAGGTCCCTGATCACATTGATGGCTAGGGTAATAGTAGCTTAACAGCCAGAGAACGGACAATTAGACCCACTGTTAGTTTATTAGTCAATTCATTAGTCGTTAGAACTACTAGGTACTAGATTTCTTATTTAAAAAGGCAAACAAGTTTGCCTTGCTCACAGGCTTCATGTTAAAAGGTAAACAGATTTCAATGTAACTTTTCCCTACTTCATTTAAATGACTGCTCCCAGTAATCAACCACCTGTGTCTTGAGGTGAATAACTGGATAGAAAAGGTATAAAGTTTATATAAGCTCTGGAGATAGGAAAGTTTAAGTTATGAGGATCTAAAAAAAAGTCTGCAGTCTAAGAAGGTATTTTAAGGTGGGTAAATGCAAATTGTAAAGTGTTTGCAGGTCTAAGAAGGTGTTTTAAGGTATGTGAATGCAAGATGTAATTCTAGAAGAAAGTGATTTAAGCCATATAAAAACGGAAAATGTTTCAGATTTCTCTCCCCCCTCTATGCTATACTTCTGTTATATAAGATTTCTAAAGTTCAAAATTTTAACACTGATCAATGGAGTTCTGGTAAGTTGATGGAGCACTGGCTACTGACTATTCAGTCACAAGCTCAAGATTCTAGAATCCCTTTGGCTGTCTCCTGAATATAGATTTAAAAGTGCTTCTCATCATGCTGAAAACATGTCTGTCCAATCTGTATTTCTAGCCCTCTGGACTGAGAAAATAACGTTTATGTTTTTTAACCCAAAGCTATAGCTTTTACTAGGTCTCAATGGGATGAGCCTCCCCTGCTGTCTTATAGACACCTGTTAACTGCTTTTTCTAAAATATGGATCTCAATACAATGGTAATACTAATATACTTCCTATTGTAAACTGAAATTCATATGAGCTTCAGGAAATCAAAAAGTCGTAAGACCTGGTATACCACAGATCAAACAGATAAAGTCCACTCACCTGATCTTGAAATGGGATTTTTCCCTTGGTCTTGGGATTCCTCACTTTCCCCACATACTAGACAAATTTTAATTTCTGTTCCTAGTCTCTATTTGTCTCAGCAGATTTTTACCTAGCTGACAGAATCCATTCAGGGATTACCTGTGGATTATGAGCTGCTGAGATCTGGACTGGCTAAAAGCTGATGTAAACCAGTCCAACAGATGTAACTGTTCCCTGTCTCTTCAACTGGATCAATAATCAGATGCTTCTAATAAGTTCCCCATTGCCTAGCCTTTGACTAGCCTTTCAGCTCTTCTTAGCCCTAACATCATCCTAATGTCAGGTGGAAAAAGTTACAGAACAGAATACGTCGCCTATTGTCCCACCTGACAGGCTGAAATGCTAAGTCAAAAGAAACTCTGGCATAATCCCTTAGTTCTGTTTCTCCTGGTCACACTTTGTGCCCCTTGCATGATTATGCCTAGCATTAGAAAAAAATGTTGTTAAAGATCAGGTCTTCATGGTCTGAGTATGATGTTAATGCCTCAATGCCAGCCCTTGGACCCATCTCAAGGATTTGAGATGGAATCCTATTCCAGGGGAGAAAGAGAGGACTTAATTCCAAGGCACCAGCCAGTCCCAAGTAGAGTCACATAGCCTCCATGAGCACCAGCCAACCCCAATCGAAGTTATGTAGCCTCCATGAGCACCAGCCAATCCCAATCGAGGTCATATGGCCACATTAGGAATTCCCCTTTATGGCTTTAAAAGGAGCCTACGAGCTCCCCTCTGGTCGCTGCCATTTTGTGAAGGTGCTGACCCTAGCATGCTGGACTTCTCTGCAAAATAAACACTCTTTGTTTTTGTATACCATCTGATTCCGGGGTCTTTCTTCAGCGATTCACAGACCCCAGCATTTGAATATAAACAGTGATGGGAAACTCTGTAAAGTATATAGCTTCCAAATGTTCAAAATAGCACAGTATTTATATATTTAGAACAGATGAAGAAAGGACAGATGATATGTTATGGTGCCAATGAGCACCAGAGAGGAATGGAAAGGGCCAGGAAATGGTTTATGGGTGACACTTACACGTGTGTTTATATATATCATTTTGAAATATTTGCTTCAAATAACTTGTGTCTGCTGTCATACATGCTTTCTCCTTTGTGTTTTCTCTTCTACATTCTTATTCCATTTACTCTATGCAATATGCCACAGAATTAAGTCAACTCCTTACATGAGTTATTTTTAAAGATGTTATAATGACCTTAAACAAGTTTAAAAATTTTTAACTTTTTTCAGGTAAGCAAAATTTATTAATGTTTTCTTGGATCTCTGAATATAAATCATAAAAATCAAGGTGAGTATAAGCACCTTCTTAATAACAACATGTTTTTCCTCAAAATTAAATCATTGATTAAGGAACAAATGCTTTCACATTGGATACCAAACCAAGGGTGCACTATGTTTTAACATCACCTGCTCTTTATGAAATATGCATAACTTTTCTGGGTAAATATGCCTTCTGAAAAGGCAACTTTGTAGCCCTGGTTAAATATGCAAGTCATAAATATATGCCTAGAATTTAAATAAATACGTGAGCACAAGAGTATGTATTTGCTTTGGATGCTATTGACTTTCTAGGCTGCCTCTTCCTTTGAGCTCAGGTCAACATTCAAATGCATTAACATTCCTTTAATGCTGTGCTTGCCAACAGCAGCCTTGTGCTGTGTGAAGAAAGATGATTGCTTTTGGGGAGGAATGCTTACGGATACGACACAAATAAATCTCAGAAATAGAAATGAGGACAGTTCTTCCTAACTCTGAGCTTCTCAAAGATTGAATCCATGCCCTATTTAAAATAAGCAAACAAACAAAACAAAACAACAACAACAACAACAAAAAACCCTTTGGACTCCAGGCTGGAAACCACCCACTGAAATCTAGTATTTAAATGATGGGAGTAATTCAGGCTTGTCATTCAGCAGGAATTCAGTCTACTTCTCATATTCAGAGAAAATGTCTTCCTGACCTAAACTGTTTCTGTGAGGTTTCGCAGGTGAGCGGCGATATGTGTTTGTTCTTGAGGACTGTGTGGAGCACATGTGTGGATAAAGGTTATGCGACTTGTCTGGTAAGACAGCCATTGAGAATAAAGTCCAACAGAAGCTGCGGAACTCCAAAGCTGCTCTCCCTATCCCACACCAGCCCTGTTGAATAGAGACCAAGGGCAGCAGGGAAAAGAAAGTTTTCTACCTGTACATTAACACACAGCATAACCAGACCCAAGCCTTAAAAAGACACTCCTCCCAAATCAGTGATTTGATTTTTTAGTAGTATTGCAAACAACTCATTCATTGAGAACAACTTCAAATGCTCAGCAAATTTTGGAAAACAATGTTTTTGCTTGGTTGGTTGGTTGGTTGGTTGGTTGGGTTTTCTTGTTTTTCCAGACAGGGTCTCTGTGTAGCCTTGGCTATCCTAGAACTAGCTCTGTAAAGCAAGCTGCTTCAAGCTCACAGAGATCCGCCCGTCTCTGCCTCCCGAGTGCTGGGATCACAGGTGTGGCTGCCGCAGGGCTAGAGCAGTGTGCTGTTGCTGTTTTAATGCGCCACAGAGCTAGCAGGAAATCTCAGAGGGAGAGAGACACAGGCACTCGGAGGCTGCTGCCTGCTAAGGTATCTATAAGACCCAAAGGGCTTGAACAGGCCGCTTCGCTGGGCACACGCCACACCCAGCCATCTACAGACTCCGCCTCCCCAACAGGTCGAGAAGTCTAGTTTTGACAGTAGCACAGGGCACAGAGAGCAGACGGTAAAAAGAAAACTGTCCCCACGTGGGACATGTTACAGAAGATACAAAGGCTGAAAGAAACTACCCCGTGTAAGACATAAACCTGTCCTCAAGAACAGGTGGGAAATGTGTCTGACTACATGGACAGAGAGAAACAAGAATCATCCCTAAGAAAAATCCCAAACTGCAAGTGCTCTTTCAAGGACTTGAATCCAGCATCAAATGACTCATGTGGCCTTGAAAATCCTCAAGATGAATATCAGATTGGTGGTACCCCAAGGCTACTGGAAAAGCAAAGCAAAACAAAACAACAACAACAAAAAATTTTTTTCTGAAGGGCTAGAGAGAGATGAGTCAGTGATTAAGGCACTTGCCACTCAGGGGTGAGGACCGGAGTTAAAATCCCCAAAACCATATAAAGCCAATTTACAATTCCATTGCTCTACAGTGAGATAGGACACAGAGACAGGACAGTACCGGGAGCAATAATTTGGCATATGCAGTGGCAAATAAGGCACATGTGCGTCTGCATGCTCTCGTTCTCTCTCTCTCTCTCTCTCTCTCTCACAGCTGGGATAGATTGTGTCTTCTGGTACTCTGCAGCCATTCTTTATCCTTCTCTTCTAAGGAGAGAAAGGCCTGTAACTGATGCTTCTTGGCCTCCCTGAGCAGCTACAGACAGTTTGGACTGTGCTATGCTGCGCTCAGGCAAGCCTTGGGAGGTGTATGGGAGGAAGTTCAGTGCTGAGGAGCCTGAGGCAGAGTCCTGAAGTGCTGACCAGCCTCCACATTCCTCCTCCAGTCACCAAAGGCAAGGGTAACAGCTGATACGGCATGGCCTTTGGGCCACAACCTGAGAGCCAGGCAGCTCCCTTCCCTCCACGCTGCCCCTGCCTCCTGCCATCTGCTAAGATGTGATAAGGCTTTCCAACATGCCCTCCATTCCCACCAACCCTCTCAGACACTGCTGTGAGAGTCAGACAGAAGCTGGTTAACAGGCACAAACGCACCATCCCTGTGAAGAGTGTGAGAGCAAAGGACAGAAGCCAGCTGCTCACCAGGTGGCATTTTAAACACTTGTGGCCTTTGTTTAAAGAGCACACAGACACTCCCTAAGTTAGGAAACCTAGGAAAACACTATTTCACTCTTAACTGTTTGTTTAGTCCTGAGTGTAATAACAGTCTTCAAGCCAGGCATGGAGGTACATGCCTATAATCTCCCCAAGTCCCACACTTCTGAAGTGGGAGCAGGAGGATCAGGAGCTCAGAGTCATAATCAACCACACAGGCCAACCTTGGCTACCTGAAACCGTATCTCAAAACAACAACAAAATCTTTAACATTAATTTCCTGTACAAGAACTTTCAATGATCAAAATATATAGTTCCTACTATTTTTTTTCTTTTTTTTGTTTTATGTTTATAATCTGAAAAAATCATGACTGTTAGACAATACAAAATGCTTCTAAAATATGTATGCGTTTTGGAAAGAGGAAAAAAATGTCATCTTCTTACATATGCTTACAATTCACCATGTGCATTTAAAACTTGATAGTTCAATGGGACAGTATGGCTTCCTACACTTAAGGCCTAGACTTCAAATGCCCTGCACCAAGAGAAAAACAATTAAAACCTCATTTTGCAAAGTAACCCTTAATATTAAAAATTCCCAGAGAGACCATGACACAAAATACATAAGGCTCCAGAAGACCCGCAATAACATACCTCAGATTCAATGAACCCAGGTTCGAGTCCCAGCACCCATGTGGTGGCTCTCAACTGGCTGTGACTCCATCCAAAGGTGACCTCTTCTGGCCTCTGAGAGCATTGCATGTAGGTGGTGTACATATGTGCAGGCAAAGTAAATAAATACTCATACACATGAAATCAAAAATTAAAATTAAAAAAATGAATACATTGTGTCATGTCCACACAAAAGGACATCATCTAACATTGAAATAGATGAGTAATGGCCACACATACCTCCCAGAAACAATGAGAAAAGCCACAAGAATATACTCAGCGAGTCCGGAACACTCCAAGGTGAGAGATCCAAATACACACAGCACAGCACGAGGAGACGCACAGCCAGAGGGCTACGCAAAACAGCATCAAAAGAACAAAAGGGGATCGAGGCTAATAGAGAAAAATACATGTGTAATCATACATGGTGGCTCATTCTTGTAATCCCTGTGACCTGGGAGCTGAGGAAGAAGGACCGAAAACTTAAGCCCAGCTGGCACATGTGTGGGCAGTATATCAAAAACAATACAAGGACCATAACAGAATCAGGGACTTCCTGGACAGATGGGGGATTTTCTCGGTAACATGGGGAGGGTATAAAAGGAAGGAATGGAAAATAAGCGAGGTATCTGATAAAACAGGCCCTTGTGTTTGTTGGGAGGGCCTCAAGCATTGGGTAAAAGCAGAGGCTGGTTTACTGGACAACAGGAAGAGACACTAACCTGGTCAACATTCTGGAAATGCTGAGAGGCACTGGGGACCGCTCTGAGGAGTCACAGGTATGAAAGCCTGATATCATTGGCTTGGATCTTGAGGAGGCTCAAATGCGTGCCGCAGGGCTCTGCAGGTCTGCAGGCTGCTGGTGCTGACTGCCAGTGCGCAAAGGACTCGGAGGATGTGGCTTTGGCAGAAGTTATGGTGGCAGATGCATCTACATTTGACTTAGCTACTGGTATATTTAAAACTCAGCATACACATGCATCCATGCTAGTGAACTGTGACCTACCTACCTGAAGAGTTTGAGGAAAAACAACAACGAGTCCCTTTTGAAACTAAAATTGAGATGAACATCCAGAGGCTCAGAAGAGTAGATGCATAGATGAGCTGAGCAAAAGAGCAGTGAGGGACACACCTATTCACAAGGCTAAGACATTAAAATATCTACAGGGCTGGACTGCCCCAGTCACCGGCAGAAGGTTTTATGTGTCCTTGTAGAGCATGTAATTCTCACTTCAGGAGAGTCTCACTCAGTTTGATGCTTCATGCCAACGGCTCCATTGCTGCCCTGCACAAGGAGCCTTGCCAATGTTCTAGCCCTACCAATATTAGATACACGCAATGGAACAAATGTGATTATTATGACTAACACGTAAGACACAGCAATAAGATGCGCACAGAGTTCTGAGAATAAGACAAAACTTCCAGTAAAATGAAAATCTCCACGACTACACACTCACTTTACAGATGTGTGCTGGCTGAGGGGGAACTGAGGAATAAAACACAATCCCTGGAGGACCTGAGCTGGCTACACCCACTCCATCCACTGGCTACACCCACTCCATCCACCGTCTACACCCACTCTATCCACTGTCTACACCCATTATCCACTGTCTACACCCACTCTATCCACCGTCTACACCCCACCCTTTATCTGCTAGCTACATCTCTAACTGCTGTACAAGCAGAAGGACCTCAGCAGCCCTGGGAAGACTTAACATCCATACCACATACAGTCACAAAAGGGCTGGCCTATTAACTGAAGATTTCGTGTGATGATGTTCTTTACCCTTGTTCATTCAAATGCTGCTTTCTCTCCCCCACTCTCTGGTTTCAATCCAGACATTGCATTGTGATACTTATTCTAAGCATCACCTGTCTCAACTTTGTGTAAACATGGCAAAATAAAGCAACCAGCCACAATGTTGAGCAATGGAAAGGAAGCAGGAAGACAGGGAGGAGCCAGAGGACAGGAAGGTGTGGGAAGCAGAGGAGGAGAGAAGGGCAGGAGAGAGCTGGGAGAGCAAGGCTGGAGGAGAGGTCTTGGAACAACGTGGAGAATGAACGGGACCTAAGATTTCACTAAAAGCAAGTATAATGTGGGAAATCTAAATGTTAGGAAACTATGAGGGCTTGGAGGTTTAAGATGGAGTAACTATTGCCCAGCATTGTGTTCTAGGTTAATTAAATAAATCATAGTCTCTATGTGGTGATTTGGGTATACAGCTGTTGAGGATTAACAGCAGTGTTAATAAAAGATAAACCAATAGTAAATATTAATAGTCACCTACAACAATTGTCCCAGCCGAGACCACTGGAAAGAATTTCTATGTAACTTTCCTTTCCCTCCCATCTTTATAAATTCCATGTCCTGAATAATTCGTGGCTCTGGCCTCTGCCTCAGAATCAAGTTCTTCAATGGCACACAGGAACGAGAGTAACGTTTCTGTGGTGTTACCGTGCCAACTGAGGCTTTGTTCCCCTAGGACCCTTACAGACAGTACCACATGGCAGTTCACAACTGTCTATAACTCTAGTTTCAGCAGATCTAACACCCTCCTGTGGACATACATGCAGGCAAAATATCAAAGCACATAAAATAAAAATAATTAAAGATAATAAAGTTTGGACTTTCTTTTGGCCAGCCAAAAGCATTGCTAACACTTCAGCTGAATCGAAATTAATGTTACAGGGGAAATACCTAAACTACAGGGAGGCAGTCTGAACCACAGAGACCTACAGTGGAGCACCTTCTCATCCTTTTATAAAATATATCTGATTTTTTTTGTTTCATAGTCATTTCATGTTTATTGTCAGAGTTTCAAATGCTTTTGTCTGGACACTGCCCCAGCAGATGTTTCTACAAATGATCCAGCAACAAGAAGGAAAGGAAACATAAGAGAAAGGCTATGTTAGCTCTCCACAAACTGGGGACAAAAGGAGGGTGGAATAGGAAGGTCTGCAGAATTCTTAAAGGTGAGCGCCAGCGGCAGGAAGTGAGACTGAACTGATGCCACACTCCCAGGAGAGGAGAGGCCTGCTTCTGGCCACAGTAATGAACAGCTACTAAACTGCTTTCAGTTCCTCTCAACAACAAACCACTGGCCCCACCGGGCATGTTCTGGAAACTACCAACCAATGGCAGTCCTAGTTTCTAAAGTAGCAACTAGGAACTAATTCTTCCCAGGACTCCACGGTGCGATGCAACCAGACGACACCGCCATCATCAAACTTTCATGACTGACATCCAGCCACTTGGGCTCAGGAATGCCCACTGGTCCCTGAAGCCATGACTCTCTAACACTCTACATAAGCTAGACAGACCACTCTAAGGCCTGCAGACTATGTGGTGAAAGCTGCCTTTTTAGCTCTGATACAGACTGACTGTCTCATCTTCCTTGACCGCTGTTTGCTTTACGAGACAAGGCCTTTCTACGTAGCCCAGGTAGCCCACAACTCTTGGAACTCCCCCTGCCTCAGTTTCCGGAGTGCAGGGATTACAGGAAGTACCACTGTGCCCAGCTGCTCTTGTGCCTTGTTACAATGTGCAGAGCACAGCTGACAGTTTTGTGTGGGTATGTGACTTTCCTCTACGTTAAATGTGAAGTTCCAGCCATGGTCAGAGTACAGTAGGACCCATGCTGAACATCTGGGAAGAGCTGCTTCAACTTTTCTGATTCTGCTTCATTTTTATGGGGTCTGACGAGACTGAAAGGAACCCTTCCCCCAGGCCTCCCTATCCTGGGATCCTGAGTGCTGCTCCTCTACAAGATGTATAGTCACATGACTTTCTGTGGGAAGCCAGACACACCCACCTAAAGCACTTTTGAGAAGCACACACTGAGGAAGCACCTGGAAAGCAAGCTGCTTCACCTTAGCTACCCAAACAGCAGCATAATACCACAGTATTTCAGAAAGGCATCTGGAAAACTCCTGCAAAGAAATCCCAACAGTTCACCTGCTTCCTATCAATCGGATCTCAAGGAAGATATTATTCCAACTAATAGAAAAGTGAGGAAATTATAGTTCCACCTGTCACAACATTTCCTTTTCTTCACAGGACCCTGTCAACCCAAGCTAACAGCCAAAAACCAACCAAGAGACAAAGGAAGAATAGCTACATGGAAAGAATAAAGCAACAAGGTGTGGGGCACATAGCAGCAACCAGAAGGTGGTGGCAAGAGGATCAAGAGTTCAAGGTCAACCTCAGCTACAGAACAAGTTCAAGCACAGCCTGGTCTACATAAGATTCTATCTCTAAAAAACAACTAAGAAAATCTTTCCAATTGAAATCTTATAGATTTAAATCCCAAAGAACAAGGAGCTATGAAGACTGAGGGTGAGAATTCGAGCAAGCAGGCTGTTGTAAACTATGGTGGTCTGAGTAGGAACGGCCCCCAGTGACTCATGTGTGTAAATACATGGCCCATAGGAAGTGACACACTTAGGAGGCGTGGCCTCCCTGGAGTCGGTGTGCTCTTGTTGGAGGTGTGGGCTTTGTGGTCTTGTGAGCTCAAGTCTGGCCGGTGTGCCAGTGTCCTGGCTGCCTGCAGATCAAGATGTGGACCTCTCAGCTCTACCTCCTGCACCACATCTGCCTGCATGCTGCCATGCTTTCCATCACTATGCTAATGCACTAAACCTCTGAAACCGTGAGCCCGGCCCAGTTAAATGTTCTCCTTTATATGAGTTGCTGTGGCCATGGGTCTCTTCGTGGCAATAAAACCCAAATGAAAACACAACCCCCTGACTGCTTGGCTCTTTCCCTTGAAGTACAAGCTATGGGCCCATCATTTAATAAAAGCTACTCAACTACTCAGCTACCATGCAAGGAAGATGAAGTGTGCTCATTCTGCACTCAGAGACAGCCTTCCCCCCACAGATTAATAACTTCTTGAGACTAAGTAAGCTAACTTACTTACTTTGTGGGTGGCTGTCCTGAGGTTCCAAGTGTGGTCATGCAGTCACTACAGCGCTTCGTGCTTCATTAGACAGAGGAGTGACTCCAAGAGGAGTTTCAGAATGGTGGCAGGGACTCAGAGCCAGTTCCATGGGCCCTGACCCCCACTGCCACTCAGTGACTCGCCATTCCAATACTCTGTGGCTACCGATGCAGATGTAAGTGAGCCCTGAGAACTAAGATACACCAGTGTTCCTAAGGTAAGTATGAGGAGGCCACTGTCCAGAGTACCAGCCTAAGCACACTCTACCGCAGTTCTTCATATGTCCCAGAAGTCTTGTGTAGCGCCCACGATGCAGCAAACTGCCATTTTCAAAACAAAGTGATCACTACTACACTTACTACTACGCAGAAGGGACCTTTGAGACACAATCAATGGTCAATTACCTTCTCCCCAAGTCCCGCTTTGCAGCCTTCACTTGTAAGGATTTAGGCCAAAGACACAAGAAGCCGCATCTGGCGGCACCCATCTTTAATTTCAGCATTCAGGAGCGGAGGCAGGTGAATCTGAGGCCATCCAGGTCTACGCAGCATGATCCTGGGTAGCCTCTTAATAAAGAGACCCTGTCTCAGAAGTGGGGGGCACAGAAGCACACTTTAAGAGTGAAATCTGAGGCTGGAGATTAAGAGACTGTCTTTCTCTTCCAGAAGGATCTGAGTTCAAACCTCCGCACCCACATCAGGCAGCTCACAACTGCCTGTAACTATAGCTCCAGGAGAGCCAATGTCTCAGCCTCTCTCTACAGACACAGACACACAGATACACACACACACACACACCTTAAATCTTTTTTTTAAACTGAAATGTTTTGTAAATAATCTCAGAAAAATTACTTCTATTTTCGTCAGCTTACAGGGAAGAATGTGGGAAAGTCCACTGCAGAGACGCAGACACAGCAGCATGTGTGTCTGTGAGCCACAGGGGAGAGCGCACATGGAAACCTGCTCTAGAAACGGCTGGCCAGACCAAACCTGTCTGCTTCTCTCAGGCTGAGAAGAGCAGCAAACATAGACGGCACTAAATGACCATCTCCTGGGCATCACAGTTCACAGCTTCTAAAGCCCTGGGAATAAATGCGTGTCTATCATCGGGGAGAAAGACGACTCCCAGACGAGCGGCTGCTTTTCCTTCTGTTCCCAGAAATGCCTCACACAGCCAGCATTTACACCACAGAACATGTGTGCGTTCAGGGAGTATCAGACCACAAGTCCTTCAATAGTGTTTGAATTCACTGCTCTGGGGACATAAAAGCCACTGAGACATGGATCGAATCAAATGAAGACTTAGTGAATAAAGAAAAAATTTAAAGCATTAATAGTGGCTTTAAAAATAAGACTGAAAGCATTATACAGATGTTTAAAATTCTCCATTAAGCTGTAAAGATTAGGTTGTTTTAAAAATCTACTCTAGCCTCCCTCACTTGGCAATCTGCCTTACGACCTCATCTTGCCCATTCCACCCTCAAATTCTGTATATGACGTTCCTTTCCTGGCACAGTTCTGTGCTTTCTCACTGTGTATTCAGCAATCTAGAATCCCACACTATGCTGCTCTCTAATAAAAAATATCTAAGCAAACTTTAAATACTATGCTAATATGTATATTATTAAGTAATCATAAAGATGATAACATACCAGGCAGGCAGGAGTTTTAATTTTTTCTCTCTATGCTCACTGGATCATTCTGCACTTTAAAAATCACTGTCTCATACCAAAGAACAAATCTCCTGTAATACTGAGGATGCAGCGCACTGGAGTAGCCTTCCCTAGCCTCATTCCTCCAGGGCAAGTCCTCTGAGGGTCAAAGGCAAATGCCACCTCAGCCATTGTTTTAATTCCTCATTGTTTGGGCACCAAGTCTAGGAAGTTGAACAAGAAGCCAGACAAGGTGGAGCAGCTGAAAATACTAAGGCTGAATTTATGGGAAGAGACCCAAGTAAAAGAAGAATTATTAATACCAAGGAAAATAATACACAAACAAAGAGATACAGCCAGAGCAAACCATCTGCATTACAATAAAAACGGTAATAATGGTCCTAAAGCCCTCACTTTATTTTAAAGCCAAAGTCAAAAAGGAAAGCAACCATACACTTGAAGTTTAGGCATGTTACTTTAAAACATACAAATAACGGCAGAAAAACATAGCTAAAATATTTCAAAGTTATGGTCTCTGAGAAGCAGATCTAGGGGCATAGAACATTTTGGTACTATTTCATTTTTAAAATGTGGGCATTTATTATGGCAACACACTTTTAAATTTTTCATTGGCATATATTAATTAAATATATAATATTGGGTTACATTATGATATTTTCATACATGGACATCATACTTATTATCCTCTCCAAACTCCTTCCTCTCCCAAACCAGGACCCCTTTGAGTTTCATTTTTGAGTCTGTGTATGTGTGTGAGGGAGAAAGAGAGACCCAATGAGTTTCATTAAAGTTGTTTACAGGAGCATGGATAAGGGTTTGTTCACATAAAAGAAAACATCAAAAATTTTAACATTAAAAGCCTTCTCTACCACAAAAAGAGAGAAATAGAAATTTAAAGATAAAACAGATAACGAAACAGAGAACATTTAAAATTAGGCTTGATGCAAGTCTAGTAACCATGTAAGAGTCCACGAGGAGGCAGAAATGGTGGGTACTACCGTAACCCAGGGCTCACATCAAAGGCCAGTGGATCACTAGTTTGAGGCCAGTGTAGGTTACATTTGAGTTTGAGGCCAGCTTAGGTTACATATGAAGAAAGAAGAAAGAAGAAGGAAGAAGGAGAAAGAAAAGAATAAGGAGAAGAAGAAGGAAAGGAAGAAGGAGGAGGAGGAGAGGGAGAAGGAGAAAGAAGAAGAAAAGGAAATTCATCAAAAAATAATATTTAAAGAAGGTTTCCCTAGAATTAATGAATATGAGCTTTTGAACTGATAAGTCAACGAAGGAGACAAAATATACCCATACCAGAGTTTATCAGTATATAATTTAAAACTACCAACATTCCAACGAGAAAAAGAGAAGTAAAAAGCACAATTGTTAAACAGAAAGTGTGGAGAGAGTGGGAAGGACAGCCCAGTGGGTCAAGTGTGTGCCTTTCAGGTGTGAGGACCACGTGAAGCCAGGTGCAGAGGAACACATGTGGATCCCAGAGCTCCTGCAGCAGCAGGATGGGAGGCTCACCAGACAGCCAGTCTACAAATGCAGCAGCAAACGAGACTGCCTCAAACAAGGCGGAAGGTAAGCACCAGCTTTCAAGGTTGTCCTCTGACCTACACACACACACACACACACACACACACACACACACACACACATGTACCTGCACTCCTTCACATAGACACATGTGAAAATAAACAAAGATAAAAGAGCAAGTTCATACAACAGATTCAGGAGTGAGATGTCACCAATTCTCACCCACAATTCGAGCATAGAAGGCAATAAGGCACACCTTAAAATTCCAAAAGAGAAGTATCAGTCAGAAAGTAGGGCGCAGCCCAGGCACAGGCACAAAATGGACTTCCGACTTTCCCTGCTTCAAGAACCTCTAGGAAGATGTGTCCTCCAGAACAGGATAACCAACAAAGGCTGCTGTGAAACCCAGGCAATCCAAACGCTCTGTGTACCAGGCTGTATCAGAAGTGTCCCACTCACTGGCTTTAGATCAAGTCAACGAAAAGGCCTCCACTGACTTCTGGCATGGTAACTACGCTGCATACTGTAGAGACTTGAAGAGGTTGGCCCTCTTACCTGGAGCACAGCAGCAAGCAGGTACACAACGACGAAGACTACGGTCAGAGAGGTGTGGCCGCTCTTCATCAGGTGGATCGTGTAGAGGAAGATCAGGTGGCCGGGAACCACCAGGAGCAGAAGAACCTGGGCAGACTTGTTGTTCACTCCTGCAACGTGAAGGGCAGGCGCGTCAGAAACCGCACTCGAAGGCTGCAGCTGCGGTGTAGCTCAGCGAGGGGGGCCTACTTGTCGCCAGTTACAAGGCTCAAGCCCCAGCATGGATGAAAAAAGAAAGTGAATGTCTACACGGGGTGGGCACGGCAACACGTTTGTGATCCCAGCAGAAGCTGAGGCAGGAGCACCTCAAGTGGAAAGCCAGCCCTGCCAAAAGGAGACCCTATCTCAGAAAAGCAAGACTGAAGAATACCTATTCCTACACCGCTAAAAATAAGTCTTAGTTATTTGCAACTCATTTACATCTTGGAAATTCCCCTATTAGGTCTAATTATAAAATCAAATAAAAGATGCTTGATTAAAAACTTATTTTGGAGAACAATACTATCTATCGTAAAAACAAGAAAAAAATGCAAAACCTGGAATGTTAATTTTATGTCTTTTACTGTCCCGTCACTGATATTACAAAGAGGGGCTGGAGATGCTCAGAGGTTAAGAGCACTGACTGCTCCTTCAAAGGACCAAGGTTCAATTCCTAGGACCCATGTGGTGGCTCACAACCTTCTATCCCTCTCGTTCCTGGGGATCTGATGCCCTCTTCCAGCCTCCGAGACTACCAGGCATGCAAGTGTGCACAGACACACTTGTAGGCACACACCCAAGCACATAAAATAATAAAATAATGATTCATAACATACTGGTAGTTACATATCTGTTCATATAAGCAACACGCTGTTCCCTGTCACTGGGCTGTCTCCTAACGTCCTGCTTCAGAGCAAAAGGAGCAGTACAGGGAAAAAAGTCCAGCTGTCCCTAAATCATGGGTGATTTTTGTGATTGTGCATACAGCTCCCCTTTCTTTCTTTTCTTTCTTCTTTCTTTCTTTCTTTCTTTCTTTCTTTCTTTCTTTCTTTCTTTTCTTTCTTTCTTTCTTTTTCTTCCTTCCTTCCTTCCTTCCTTCCTTTCTTCCTTCCTTCCTTCCTTCCTTTCTTTCTTTTCTTGTTTTCTGTTTTGTTTTGTTTAAGATAGGGTTTCTCTTTGTAGCCTTGGCTTCCTGGATTCACCTTGTAGACCAGGCTGGCCCTGAACTCACAGAAATGCACTTGCCTCTGCCTCCCAGGGGATTACAGGGGTGTGCCACTGAACCCAGCTTGGCTCCTCTTTCTTAACTGACAAGCTGCCCCAGAGACAGAAATATAAAGTGCAAATATCCTGAAGACCCTCGGCAGCTGCACACGGGGATCCATGAGGCCTTTGTTCCCTGAGATTAGCTGAGCACAACATTCACAAATTCAACACATTTTGCCTGCCCCAGATCTTGGTGGGCAGCAGTTCCTGAAAATATACAATGCCAACGCGCGCGCACACACACACACACACACACACACACACACACACACACACGCTTACCTGAACCAAAAAACGTCCTAAACGGATAGGAACAACCTTTGGGCTCTTCAGGTAGTTCTCCAGGGATGCTATGCAAATGGAGGTAGGTAGAAATCCTGCTAGCCTGAATGGCCACCAAATTGCCACCAATACCTGAAACATTGGGGAAACAAACAAGCAGGTTACCCTTTAATTTAAACAACTTCACGGGTCCCACCAGGGCAAGCCCCTTCCTGCCACCTTCTAAGGCCAAAGACACAAAAGCTTCTTCTGAAACGTTAGTTTCTTTGATGTTGAGCTAGATAATCCATAAGATCATTATTATAGAAAACACCACCATTATTTTCAAATCTGACTAGCTGTCTGATGTGAAAGTAGACCGGAACAGGTAATTTAAAAAATCATTCTTGCAACCAATTCACAAAACAAGATAACAAGATATTCATGTTTGTCACCTTAATGAGGGAAAAAGTAAGCTAGATTTATTTAAAATGACAGGCCCAACACTTTCTCATTTTGCTAAAGGAGAATAAATTAGGAGCTGAATAAGGTGACTCAGGAAAGTTCCACTTTCAACATAGAAACAGTCTCCGTGTGAGTCAGGGGCAGGAGAGCTGAGGAAGGAAACAGATTCCAAGGTGAGACTGGGCACTCGCAGAGTCAGTGAGGAAGACAGCAGCCACAAAAACACGAGGGGGAAGAAAGCAGATGCAGATTCCAAACTGTCACACACTACCTGTGGGCAACACGCCTACCCCAGACGCTGACGGCCTAGACACAAGGGCTCCCAAAAGCTTTCAAAAGCTGGGTGCCTCTGGGGCAGAGCGAGGGACACAATCTTACCACTCCCAGACCTGGCATCACACAAATCCTCTCAGGTAACGACAAGCAACATGGGAGGAGGAGGAGAAGCTCTGCGTGGTCCCCACACGCACGCGCGCGCACGCACGCACGCACGTACGTACACACACACACACACACACACACACACACAGACACGTGCGCGCGCACACATTGAAGAAAAGTGAATACTGAAGGAACCACAGTCCAAGGGCTGCCCTGACCTCTACACTGACCAAAGGAAAAAACAGCTCATTTCTAGGCACAAATAGTATTTATCTTAGTCTCCAGTTGTCTTTTATATATACAATGTCAGACATTTAATAAAACTCTACCAGATAGGAGTAAAAAGTAACAAAGAAAGCAGCCCACTGCAGGAGTTAAGATGTCAGCAAAACCAGACCCAGAGATGCTTCAGTGCTGAAGTAATAGTTGCTGTTGTTATCATTATCATTTGAGGCTTGAGACAGGGTCTCCTATAGTTCAGTCTGGCCTTAGCTTCCTCTAACCTTGAACTCCTGACCCACCTTCCAAGTGCTGGGATTACAGGGTTAGGCTATCACGCGCAGATCCAGATACTGAAGTTATTTGACAATGATTCTAAAATAACTATGACTGACACATTAAAGAATCCAGTGAGCAAAGTACATAACACACTATAAAAGATGGGGCAAAGATGGGGCAAAATCGGAAGAAATCTATACCAGATACAATAATGCTAAAGAAAGCTGAGGGAGCAGTGAGGACAGTGATACAGCTGAGAACACTTTGACACGCCATGCCACCAGACACACTTTGCCAAGTACCCATGGGCCGTTCACAAACTACAAGCTCCAGGACAAGTCTCCCTGAGTCTGAGATGACTGAAACACGGAAAAGGGGCCTCGGGGCACACCCAGAAACCAGATACCTGGGGCTCCCAGGTGTTAAAAGTAAACAGTATTCTTCTAAATAACCTAGGGGTCACAGAAGAGATCACAGACAGTGAGGAAAATATAGTCAACTTAAAAACAAAACATTCAAAAAAAAAAAAAAAAAAACATTCGAGACACCCTGTGTGTTCGCCCTGAAGGCCACGTGAGTGAGGCGCACAGAGCAGTCCTTTGAGATCTGAGGCATTCCCTCTTTTGTACACAAGAAGAGTCTCGTAGTGAAGATGTCAAGCTCACATCCTTAAAACTTCAAAAAGTTGTACAAAACCGAGAGGGGAGACTGAAAAGCAAGCAGCAGAGTAAACATAAATAAAAGAAAACACAACAAAGAAATAAACCAGACGCCTTTCAACAAATGAACAGAAGAGAAGGGACTTACATTTCAACACCCAGAATAAAAGGACCAGTGCAGCGGCTCACGCCTCTAATATACATGCGGAGACTCGTGTGCGTGCGTGTGCGTGTTCGTGTGTGTGTGTGTGTGTGTGTGTGTGTGTGTGTGTGTGTGTGTGTG